>NC_080389.1:61833505-62198929 GCF_028751815.1 Salvia miltiorrhiza | reverse complement strand
ATACAAAAACATTTTAAGCATGAACCATCAACTTTAACTTTTAAAAAAACTGAGCTTATTAACTCAAACATACATTTCGTAAATAAAGCCTCACCTGATTTGGAGACAATCCAAACAATTTAATAGAGCTTGATCGGGAACCTAAATATCTTCTTCTGTAGGACCTATAAGATAAGTTCTCAACTTAAACTGTAGTCCTAAAATCAGCCTTAGCCTCCATAACTTGTCATCACTTTCTAACTAGATTCGCAACACCCGAGTTTTCAAAATAAAATTTGAAATTCATTTTCTTGGCTAAGGGTTCCAACAATACCCTTGCTCGACTTTTACTTAAAAACTCAACTTGAGCATAAAATCAACTTAAAAATATTTTTCTTCCATAAATTGGTAAGACTTTAGTATATAAATTAAAACATATAATCAAACAATTATATGCATATTATAACACTTGTAGAGAAATAATTAATGTGAAATTTAATTAATTAAATCAGAATTCAAATTAACTAGTCATTGGTTCAATTAATAAATTAAATGGGCAAACCAACAAATAAAGATGTTAATATAAATTGGCCCAAACTTAAAAAAAAATGCAGCCCACTTATTAAATAAGAGCCCAAACAAAATTAAATAGATAGGGGCCAAACATAAAAGTCAAATTTTGAAAATTCTTAAAAGATAAAAAAAAAAATTAAACATCTCTCACTCTCTCTCTCTCTCTCTTGCATCGGTCCCTCCTCCCTCACATCATACTCTCTCTCCCTTCTCACCCTCTGCTACGCAGCCACCCGCCACCGGCGAATTCGCCACCGCCTCATGCTCCGGCGAAGGGCGCTGCCCTCACTCTCTCTCTCCTTCCTTCCCCCAAATCTCCCTCTCTCGCACACACAAAAGCATCTTCTTATAAAAATACTTTGATTGCTCAAATGCTGAAAAGTGCCTTGGAGTGTATAGATTATAGATATATACTCGAAGTCAATTTGTAATAAGTTGCTCCATGTGTAAAAAAAATGGTGATTCTTGAAATAGATTAGTGATTATTGAGTGAATATATGAGTTGGTTTACCTCTGTGAAAATAAATTGGTTCCAAATTGTGGATGAGAAAGGATTTTAGATGCAGCTGCTGATTATGTGCAGTATGGTGTGCTCTTGTATATACATGTCTATTACAAAGAGAAAAAAAAAGCAGAAACCAACAAACAATGATAGCAAAAACCAACAAATAGTGATAACAAAAACCAACAAAATGACCAAGCCAAATTTTCAATTCTTTATGTCATCCACCTCACCACAATTAGCATCTACTGCCTTTTCAAAATCTTCAACACCTCATGCCTCATCAAAGCCACCAAATGAAGAAGACATCATTAGCTAACTTTGTGATACAAATATGGGATATGAATATCCTTTTAGGAGTAACATAGAAACTTTGAAATAGCTTACTTGAATCTCATTTGGAAAATCGATGTTTGATTTTTTGCAACTCTGCATGTGCTTGTTTCATGTTGATTCTATCCCCAGGAGAGTCGGCAGAGCATTTCAAAGCCAATTTAAGTATGGATGATACACACTGCATATTCTTGTCAATCATTTCTTCCGCCAAATTCATGACTAAGTTGGCATCTATCACTTCATGTGGGACATCCGAAAGTGAGAGTTCTACCCATCTCTTTAAGCTCATATCTCCGCAAAACATATCATCACTAGGCCTTTTTCTCGTAAAAGTTTCCATCAACATCACCCCGTAGCTATACACATCACACCTTGTTGAAAGTAGCCCTTCCAAGCCATACTCTGGAACAACAAAAATCATGATGTATGCAGTAAGAAGACATATAATTAATTGATTGAAAGTGAGTGCAATCAATATATTTAGAGAAACTTCACCTGGAGCGATGTAACCCAATGTTGCTAGCGTGTTGGTTAACACAAAGCTATCTCCATCGCATAACAACTTTGCTATCCCAAAGTCGCTTACATGGGCAACCATGTCTTCGTCTAACAACACATTACTAGGCTTCAAGTCGCTGTGCACAATGGGCATTGAATAACCATGGTGAAGATACTCCAAAGCAGATGCAACATCAATCATTATATTCAATCTTTCCATCATATTCAAGCAAGGGTTGTGGGAATATAACCATTTTTCAAGGTTTCCCTTTGGCATATATTCAAGTACCAATGCCTTGAACTCTTCATTGGAGCAACTGCTTATGACGCTTGTCAGATTCCTGTGTCGGATGCTACGTAGTATCTCACATTCGACATCAAATATTCTTGAAATACCTTCTAGCTGCATATTAAACACCTTGACAGCGATATCCTTCCCATTGTTAAGAATTCCTTTATAGACAGAGCAAGAACTCCCGGTGCCAAGTAAATTGCTTTCATTGAAATTTTTCGTTGCCTGCTGCAGTTCATAATAAGATATTCTTTCCGGCACAATGAATATCAACTCATCAACTTCTCTAGTCGTCTTATCTTTCCTTTTGTTTCTGACAATTATGAAGGCCAAAGAAACAATTGAGATGAAAGCCACAACCCCGAAAACAATAAATAGAGCTCGTTCCACCTTCTTTCTCTTTGATCTATGATTAGAAATGGAAGAGCAAGTTTGGACATGGAACTGGGGGATTCCACACAACGCCGTATTACCCTTAAAAGAATCCATAGTGAAGTTTCTAAAAGAACCTCCATTAGGAATTTCTCCACTTAAACTATTGAAAGAGACATTAAAGTATTCGAGATGTTGAAGTGCTTCTAAAGACTTTGGAATTGAACCAGAGAGGTTGTTGTACGAAAAGTCGAGATTTTCCAAACTGATCATGCTTCCCATAAATACAGGAATAGAACCTTCTAGTCTATTATTTGCCAGAGACAGATTAATCAAATTCTGCAACTTCCCAATAGTGCTAGGAATAGACTTTGACAACTGATTCATCGATAAGTTTATATGTATTACTGCTCCTAAGTTACTTATCTCATGTGGTAAGAACCCATTTAATGAATTCGAGGACAAGTCTAGAGAGTTCAAATCTTTTAGGCCCCATAAGCTTGAAGGTATGCTTGAATTCAACATGTTGGAGTCTAGACCAAGATTTCTTATAGAAGAGACATTTCCTAGACATTTAGGAATTGGGCCTGAAAATTGATTATGGCTCATAACTAAAGTATTGAGGCTGAATAGATCACATATAGCATGTGGTATTGAGCCTCCTAACATATTATGAGACAGATCTAATCCTTGAAGTTCATGTAAATGGCTTATAGTTGGTGGAATATTACCAGATAACTCATTGCCTTGCAAATCCAATTTAATCAAATTGCTTAGATTGCCTATTTCAACAGGAATGCTGCCACTGAATTTGCAGTTGCCGGCAGTGAATGTTGAAAGGGAGGAAGATAAGTTCCCGACAGAAGCTGGAATAACACCATTTAGAGGATTATCACCAAATGACAAATGAGTTAGAGACCTGCAATTTGTCAATAATGTAATGAAGGAAGAAAATGGTGCTTGGGTAAGATTGTTGCTGTACAGTTCAAGTCTTTGGAGATGTTTTAGGTTGCCGAGATGAGTGGGTATATAACCACTGAATTTGTTTTCAGCAAGTATGAGAATTGTGAGTCGAGAACAGTTAGAGATGGAGTTGGGTATTGTTCCGGTGATGGAATTATTGCCAAGATAAAGTTCTTCGAGAGAGGGAGAGGCATGACATAAATGGGTTGGAAGAACCCCTGACAGAGCATTGAGGGTAAGTGAAAGAATCCGAAGAGTTGAAATGTTAAAGAGCTCATGTGGAATCGAACCACTCAATGTGTTCAATTGTAGTACTAATCTCTTCAAATGGTAAAGTTGGCCAAATTCAGTGGGAATAAGCCCTGCAAAACATGAGATTTCAAAACTGTAGCTAAAATTAAACACATATTGTAGCTAAATTTACTCTGTTGTACCTGTAAAATGATTTTCCGAGAGGTATAACTCTGTTAGCATGGTAATATTCCCGACATCCCTTGAAAGGTTCCCCGTGAATTTGTTGCGGTTTAGATATATGTTTTGCAGAGAAGTCATATTAATGAAAATATTGAAATCAATTGAGCCTGCAATCTCATTCTCTCCAGCTGCAAAAGTAACCAGACTCTGAAGATGGCCAATCTCATGTGGTAGTATTCCTGGCAAAAAAAGTGTGATGAAACTAATAAAATCTCATTTACACAAATTTATGTGATAAGAACTTGAACCATACCTTTCAAATTGTTAGAAGCAAGAGCTAAACCCTGAAGGGATGTTAAGTAGCCGATTTCTGAAGGTATTTCCCCACTAAAAGAGTTGTAAGAGAGGTCCAGCCTTTCAAGCCGTGAACATTGGGATATATTTGTGGGAATCTCGCCACTCAGCTGATTGTAAGAAACATAAATCTCAGTAAGAAATGGAAGATTACGGCACATGTCTGTTGGAAGACTTCCACTCAATTCATTGTCTATGAAGGCCATATATATAAGGGTCGATATGTTGAATATGGCTGATGGTATAGCACCGGATAGACGATTGTATTGAACAGCTAGAATTTGTAGCCTTTGAAGTCTCCCAAACTCTTTTGGAATTTCTCCACTTAGAGAATTGTAAGTTAAGTCAAGAAATTGTAGGTTTGTTAGGTTTGAGAGTGATTTTGGGATGGAACCTATGAAGCTGTTGTTGCTTAAAGACAAGTACTCTAATTTTGGTAACTGACCCAACATCGGAGGGATGTCTCCGGTGAAGTTGTTGAGTCGGAAAGATATGAACTTCAAACGGCGAAGGAGAGACAGTTCCTGTGGCAAATCTCCATGGAAAAAATTGCTTTTGAGGTTGAGGGAGACGAGGAAGGAGAGGCGTCCGAGCTGTGGTGGAATGGTGCCGGAGAGAGCCATGTTGGAGAGATTCAAGGCAGCTACTCTTGGGTGGCGTAAGCTGCAAGTGACGCCAATCCAACTGCAGACGGAGCTCGAATTGGTCCAATTAGTTGCGAGTAAAAGAGAAGGGTCGGAGGTGATGTGTTGTTTGAGTGAAAGAAGGGCAGTTTGATCAGTTGCAAGGCTCAGAGGCTGTTTGGATTCAGAAGAAAGCATTTGGAAGGCTATGGTGATTAGCAATGCATATGGCAAATTGCAATAAAGCTTTTTCTCCATGGCTGCAAATTGTGATTGTATTATGATAATGAAGTCGCATGCATCCAATAATCATCATATATATATACGCAAATATTACGTACAAGACTTGCGATTCTTGATGGTTTTGGCTTTTGATGTCTTTTTTGTTTTTTTGTTTTTTCTGTTTGTCAAGTCCTTAATTGTCGGCCCAATCACTTATAGACACTGAGACGAAGACGAAGACTTGAGGTTAAAAATAGGCCCTTTATAGTGGCACTGAATCTGGGGCGTTGGATGTCATGTTCCATTTTGCGACCACATATGATATGGATGGATCAGCGCCTTATCGCTTGGCACCATGACCGAGCCCTGCAAGTGCAGCACAGCCCTTCATATCAACATCACTATTAATTTTACTTTCTAATAGATTGTATATTATATATTTTTTAAAAAAAATTGATGAAATTACGTTTATGTCTACATTTGAAATTATGAACGTTAATGATGTGATGGAATTTTAGTTGTTTCATAGGACTAGCAGAAAGAACGTACATTGTATCAATAGCTATAGATATATATATCACATAGATATATAAGCTTTTTCTGTTCACCGTTTTTTCCCATGTTTTCAGCGATTTTTCCTTTTTATCATCTGTTTTTTTATGTTCAGTATTTTTTTTTTTGTTATTTATTTTGCTTTTTTCAATGTTTATTTAAATTTTTAAATATTACCTTTTTTAATATACTTGAATAATTACGTTTTATTAGATAATAGTTATTTTTAATAAGTATAAAATATACATTTGTTAGCACAAATATATTCTTATAATATAAATATTTACCTTCGCTCGATATAAAGTATTATAGTATAAGATATTTTCTAAACCCTAAACCCTGAACACTAAACCATAAACCCCGAACACTAAATCTTAAATCATAATAGGAATATTTACTTTTAATAAACATAAGATATACATTTGTATACAAGTTAATATAAAGGGTAAAATATCAAATCCACCACTAACATAGAGGCCCTTATCACGTCTAGCACCCGATGGTCGAGGTCGGGTCAACTAAACCCCTGAAGTACTTAATTTCTTCCAATTAACCCCTCTGCCCTAACATCTAATTAACGCCGTCCGTTTTTTTTTTTTTTTTTTTTTAATTCCATCTTGTTTTCGACACAGTTGGTAAGATAAGTCATCGCCAGAAATGGATTACCTCAAAGTAAAATAGTGATTTATGTATGTGGAAATGACAACGGGGCAAGGCGATAAGGCCGTGAAGGCGTTGAAGGAAGGCGGGAATGCCGTCGTCCTAACTGGGCCGGCCGAACCACCCGGGTTTAGATTTGTGGTAATTTCAACAGGAGAGACACTGAAGAAGCAATAATCAATAGAGAGCAAAAACATTTTAAGCATGAACCATCAACTTTAACTTTTCATAAAACCGAGCTTATTAGCTTCAACATACATTTCGTAAATGAAGCTTCATCTTATTCAGAGACAATCCAAACAATTTAATAGAGCTTGATCGGGAACCTAAATATCTTCTTCTATAAGACCTAACTACAAGATAAATTCTCAATATAAGCTCATAGTCCTAAAATCAGTCTTAGCCTTCATAACTTGTCATCACATTCTAACTGGATTCGCAACACCCGAATTTTCAAAATAAAATTTGAAATTCATTTTCTTGGCAGGTTCCAACAATGTCCTTGCTCGACTTTTACTTAAAAACTCAACTTGAGTATAAAATCAACTTAAAAATATTTTTCTTTTATAAATTGGTAAGACTTTAGTATATAAATTAAAACATATAATCAAAAAATTATATGCATATAATAACACTTGTAGAGAAATAATTAATGAGAAATTTAATTAATTAAATCACAATCTAAATTAACTAGTCATTGGTTCAATTAATAAATTAAATGGGCAAACCCAACAAATAAAGATGTTAAAATAAATCGGCCCAATCTTAAAGATAATGCAGCCCACTTATTAAATAAGAGCCCAAAGAAAATTAAATAGATAGGGGCCAAACATAAAAGTCAAATTTTGAAAATTCTTAAAAGAGAACGAAAAAAAATTAAACATGTTATGTGCAGTATGGTGTGCTCTTATATATACACAAAGAGATCAGAGTTTTCTGTACAGACGAAGAAGTCTTCTGTGAAAAGTGAGAAGATAGTTGAAGATTTCTGCTAGAGAAGTTGGAGATGAATTCTTTAGAACCGTGAAGAATATAGAATGTAGTGATTGAAAGTAGTTTTGGAGGATGTAAAAGAAAATTATGATATCTGCACAGAAATGCAGCTTATATCTTTCTGCAGAATGACGAAGAACAATGTTAATGAGTGTTTAAGTAAAAAGTCTCATCTTAGCCCTTCATTCTTCTATGGCTGAGATTAGATATCATCTCATCATTGTTGTATGTTAGTGTGAAATCTGAGAGAGAGAGAGAGATAGCTCATTCTAGCGTGGGGTTGAGTGATCATCTTCTTCAATTTTTCTTCTGTAATTGTGAGTGAATTCTTCACCATGAGTATATATATATAGAGTAAAATGACCTGCACGGCCTCTCTGGAATAACAAGAAAGTAAAACACAAGAAAAAAGCTCTTGAAAAGATAGAATACTACTGGATAAAGCATAGGAAGAAACACAGAGACAATTATTCCAGATATAGCATACCTTCTCAATTAAAGTGTGAGCTTTTGGTCACTGCAAATATTGTTCTGTTGGCCAGAATATAAACAACTAAGCATCACTAACTATTCCCCACAAAGAGGAATATCCAGTGACGGAGTCAGGAATTTAGTTTGGGAGGCTGAACTTTGACGGGGCTTGAAATTTTTTTTTTGGGGGCATTCCATTTTATTAATTAAAGACAAAAATAAGAGTAATAATAAAGAACAACATTTTGCGCTTCTGGGAAGCTTGATCAAGTTCGGCTGCGAACGTGATATCAAAATTTTCCAATGAGAAAAAAAGCAGAAACAAGAAGAACGAATTAACAATAAAAGCAAAAACCAACAAAAAGACCAAGCCAAATTTTCCATTCATTATGTCATCCACCTCACCACTATCCAGTGCCACACCCCAGCTAGCATCTACTGCCTCTTCAAAATCTTCAACACTACATGCCTCATCAAAGCCACCAAATGAAGAAGACATCATTAGCTAACTTTGCGATAGAAATTTGGGATATGAATATCCTTTTGAACGGCTTCCTCAATCAAGGGAATAGCATGATTCCACCAACCAATCGGAGTAATTGGATTTGCCAAAATGTCAGCAACTTGGTTCCCTTCACGAAAGATTTGTGAAACACGAATATCATTGGGTAAATCAGTAAATCGTAATAGAACAATATTATCTTAGAAATAACATAGAATTTTGAAATAGCTTACATGAATCTCATTGGGAAAATCGATGCTTGATTTTCTGCACCTCTGCATGTGCTTGTTTCATGTTGATTCTATCCCCAGGAGAGTCCGCGGAGCATTTCAGAGCCAATTCAAGTATGGATGATACACACTGCATATTCTTGTCAATCATTTCTTCCTCCAAATTCATGACTAAGTTGGCATCTATCACTTCATCTGGGATCTCCAAAAGTGATAGTTCTACCCATCTCTTTAAGCTCATATCTCCGCAAAAGATATCATCACTAGGCCTTTTTCTTGTAAAAGTTTCAATCAACATCACCCCGTAGCTATACACATCACACCTTGTTGAAACTAGCCCTTCCAAGCCATACTCTGGAACAACAAAAACCATCATGTATGCAGTAAGGAAGACACAGTTAATTGATTGAAAGTGAAGTGCAATAAAAATATTTAGAGAAACTTCACCTGGAGCGATGTAACCCAATGTTGCTAGCGTGTTGGTTAACACAAAGCTATCTCCATCGCATAACAACTTTGCTATCCCAAAGTCGCTTACATGGGCAACCATGTCTTCATCTAACAGCACATTACTAGGCTTCAAGTCGCTGTGGACAATGGGCATTGAATAACCGTGGTGAAGATACTCCAAAGCACATGCAACATCAATCATTATATTCAATCTTTCCATCATATTCAAGCAATAGTTGTGGGAATATAACCATGTTTCAAGGTTTCCCTTTGGCATATATTCAAGTACTAATGCCTTGAACTCTTCATTGGAGCAACTGCTTATGACGCTTGTTAGATTCCTGTGTCGAATGCTACGTAGTATCTCACATTCGACATCGAATATCCTTGAAATACCTTCTAACTGCATATTAAACACCTTGACAACGATATCCTTCCCATTGTTAAGAATTCCTTTATAAACTGAGCAAGAACTCCCAGTGCCAAGTAAATTGCTTTCATCGAATTTTTTCGTTGCTTGCAGCAGTTCATAATAAGAGATTCTTTCCAGCACAATGGATATCAACTCATCAACTTCTCTGCTAGTCGCCTTGTCTTTCCTTTTGTTTCTGACAATTATAAAGGCCAAAGAAACAACTGAGATGAAAGCCACAACCCCGAAAGCAATAAATGAAGCTCGTTCCACCTTCTTTCTCTTTGATCTGTGATTAGAAATTGAAGAGCAAATTTGGACACGGAACTTGGGGATTCCACACAATGCCTCATTACCCTTAAAAGAATCCATAGTGAAGTTTTTAAAAGAACCTCCATTAGGAATTTCTCCACTCAAACTATTGAAAGAGACATTAAAGTAATCGAGGTGTTGAAGTGCTTCTAAAGACTTTGGAATTGGACCAGAGAGGTTGTTGTACGACAAGTCGAGATTTACCAAACTGATCATGCTTCCCATAGACACAGGAATTGAACCTTCTAGTCTAGTATATGCCAAAGACAGATAAACCAAATTCTGCAACTTCCCAATAGTGCTAGGAATAGACTTTGACAACTGATTCATCGATAGGTTTATATATATTGCTGCTCCTAAGTTACTTATCTCTTGTGGTAAGAACCCATTTAATGAATTCGAGGACAAGTCTAGATTGATCAAATCTTTTAGGCCCCATAAGCTTGATGGTATGCTTGAATTCAAAATGTTGGAGTCTAGATATAGATGTCTTAAAGAAGAGACATTTCCCAGACATTTAGGAATTGGGCCTGAAAATTGATTCCCGCTAAAATATAAACTGTAGAGGCTGAATAGATCACATATAGCATGTGGTATTGAGCCTCCCAACATGTTATCTTGAAGATCTAATCCTTGAAGTTCATGCAAATGGCTTATAGTTAGTGGAATATTACCAGATAACTCATTCCCAGATAAATCTAATACCATCATATTGCTTAGATTGCCTATTTCAACAGGAATGCTGCCACTGAATTTGGAGTTGCTGGCGGTGAATATTGAAAGCGAGGAAGATAAATTCCCGACAGAAGCTGGAATGACACCATTTAGAGGATTATTATCAAATACCAAATCAGTTAGACACCTGCAATTTGTCAATGAAGTAATGAAGGAAGAAGATGGTGCCTGGGTAAGATTGTTTCTGAACAGTTCAAGTCTTTGAAGAAGTCTTAGGTTGCCGAGATGAGTAGGTATATAACCACTGAATTTGTTTTCATCAAGTGTGAGAATTGTGAGTTGAGAACAGTTAGAGATGGAGTTGGGTATTGCTCCGGTGATAGAATTAATGCCAAGATAAAGTTGTTCAAGAAAGGGAGAGGCATGGCATAAATGGGTTGGAAGAACCCCTGACAGAGCATTGGTGTTAAGTCCAAGAATCCGAAGAGTTGAAATGTTAAAGAGCTCATGTGGAATCGAACCACTCAAGCTGTTCAATGATAATGATAATCTCTCCAAATGGTAAAGTTGGCCAAATTCAGTGGGAATAAGCCCTGCAAATCATGAGATTTCCAATCTGTAGCTAAAAACACATATTGTAGCGAAACAGATAATTTACATGAAAATTGCTCTGTTGTACCTGTAAAATGGTTTTCGTAGAGGTATAAATTTGTTAGCATGGTAATATTCCCGACATCCCTTGAAAGGTTCCCCGTGAATTTGTTGCGCCATAGATATATGTTTTGCAGAGAAGACATATTCATGAAAATACTGAAATCAATTGAGCCCGCAATCTCATTCCGTTGAGCAGCAAAAGTAACCAGACTCTGAAGATGGCCAATCTCATGTGGTAGTATCCCTGGCAAAAAAAAGTGTCATGAAACTAATAAAATCTCATTTACACAAATTTATGTGATAAGATTTGAACCATAAATACCATTCAAATTGTTACCACCAAGAGCTAAAAACTGAAGAGAAGTTAAGTAGCCGATGTCTGAAGGTATCTCCCCTCTAAAAGAGTTGTAAGAGAGGCTCAACTCCTCAAGCCCTGAACATTGGGATAGATTTGTGGGAATTGCGCCACTCAGCCGATTTCTAGAAAGGCGAATGAGAACAAGAAATGGAAGATTACGGCACATGTCTATTGGAAGACTTCCACTCAATTCATTGTCTCTCAATGCTATAGCTACAAGGGTCGATATGTTGAATATGGCTGATGGTATAGCACCGGAGAGACGATTGAATTGAACAGCTAGAGTTTGTAGACTTTGAAGTCTCCCAAACTCTTTTGGAATTTCTCCACTTAGAGAATTGTAAGATAAGTCAAGCAATTGTAGGTTTGTGAGGTTTGAGAGCGATTTTGGGATGGAACCTATGAAGCTGTTGTTGCGTAAAGACAAGTACTCTAATTTTGGTAACTGACCCAACATCGGAGGGATGTCTCCGGTGAAGTTGTTGAGTCGGAAAGATATGAACTTCAAACGGCGAAGGAGAGACAGCTCTTGAGGCAAATCTCCATGGAAAAGGTTGTTGGTGAGGTCGAGGGAGACGAGGAAGGAGAGGTGTCCGAGCTGCGGTGGAATGGTGGCGGAGAGAGCCATGTTGGAGAGATTCAAGGCAGCTACTCTGTGGTGGCGGAAGCTGCAAGTGACGCCAATCCAGGTGCAGACGGAGGTGGAGTTGGTCCAATTAGTTGCAAGTAAAAGAGATGTATGTTTGAGTGAAAGAAGGGCAGTTTGATCAGTTGCAAGGCTCAGAGGTTGTTTGGCTTCAGAAGAAAGCATTGGGAAGGTTATGGTGATTAGGAATGCATAAGGCAAAATGCAATAAAGGTTTTTCTCCATGGCTGCAAATTAATTGTGATTGTATTATGATAATGAAGTCGCTAATAATCATCATCATAATAATGGGTGTGGGTTTTGATGTGTTTTTTGTTTTTTGTACGTTTTTTCCGTTTGAGTCAAGTCCTTCTTAGATGTCCAATCACTTATAGAGACTGAGACGAAAAGGAAGACTTGAGGTTGAGACAAATTCTTGAATAATTTTATTCAACTACACATGGATTACACATGGATTGCAATGGCCAGAATTTCAAACTTACGACATTGAATTTGCATGCATTCATACAATAACTTTTTAAAATATGTAAAGTTATTTGAATGCACACATTATATGTATCTTAAATAATTTAATTTGTATGCCAACAACATAAATAAAATAAATATATAATAGGCGGTGGGTATTGTGTGAAATTAGTTCATACGTCAAGGCCAGTATATTCAATCCCAGTACCAAAAATTATAAAATGCACCATTAATAAATAAATTATTACAGTTTCGATTGGCTGCAAATCATGTGATTTGCACAAATTATCAGAGTATTTTATACTTTACAAATTATCATGACTAATTCAATGCGACTAACTAATTATCAATACAATAAAAATCCAAAACGAAAATGGGAATGGTACTACTATTAGGTTGACAATTACTGGTCGAAGAGATAAAAATAAAATATTAAAAGAGGATTCAAATTATTGAAACTTGAAAGAATAAGGTACCACTCTTAATTTATTTATAATTTTTAATTATATTTTCTTCAATTTTAATTTATTATGCTTTAATATTATAAAAATATAATTAACAAGGGTTCATTCATCCAATTAGGGTTTATAATTATTTTTTATATTTATTTGAATTAATAATTGATTATTTGGATTCATTAATTCAAAGTTAGGGTATATAATTTTTTAAAAATTTCAATTTTTAGTTATAAATATTAATTAGAGTTCATAATATAATAATATTTTTTATTTTTATAAAAAACAATTATAAAATAGATAAATTAAGAGTGGTACACAGTGGTACATAGTGGTACACACAAAATAGTGGGACAGAGGATCTCATCTGCAAATTTACAAACTGAACGTTGTTTTCCAGGCACACAATGACTAAATACTAAAATATTCACTTTTCTTAATATTAAATATACACATTTTTGTAAATATATTACAGCATATGAAATACATTATACACAAAATTCAATATCTAAGTACATATATATATGTGGATATTAACTAACATACACTAAACAAAATGCATGAAAATCTCATCTAAACTAAGGGGGTGTATTAGTTCAAGACTTATGTAGATTTTAAAAGTCCGTGAATTTTAAAAGTCTATAGAATTCTCACGGATTCTTCATGATTTTGAATGAATTCTTGGTCGGATTTTTAATGAATTAGCAAGAATTTATCGTGATTTTCTCGGAGTTGAAATCCACAAAGCCAGCGGGCGTGGAGACCTCGCCAGCGCTGCAGGCCCGCGAGCGCTGGGTTCACGCGAGCGCTTGAGGTCTAGCGCTCGCTGAAGCCCAGCGACCGCTAGGGTCCAACGGCCATCGTTGTAGCTCCTCCATCAGCGGCCGCTAGGTGCCAGCCGGCGCTGGCTTCTTCAGCCGCGTCCGCTGGTACCCAGCGAGCGCTGGAAACTCTCAAGATTTGAATTCTCGTGGTCCGAGCTCAGATTTGTTCATGTGTATTTTTTGAATGAAATCCATGGAAATCAGTCAAATGTTAAAATCCGTAGATTTTTAAATACACCCAGATTTTCATAGACTTTTAAAAGTCTTGAACGAATACATCCAGATTTTAAAAGTCTGCAGAAATCTATTAAAGTTTTGAACTAATATACTCCCCTAACTATTTAGCAACAGAAAAATCAAAATTCATGCTACACCTCAGTTATTCTCAACAGCAAACTCACTCACTCAAAATCAATCAGATCTACAACAAAGCCTCATTCAATGCAGCTCCAAAACTCATAACAAACGAATTCAAAACAATGAAGGGAGAGACTTACCATTTTCGTCGTTTTCATGCCTCGAAAATCCTGTTTCTCTGCACCATCTTTCTCCTCCTGCACGCCTCCGCCTCTCATCAGACGGTGAGGTCTGCCGATCATCATGCCCCCAACGCCACGGATGATCCTCTAGCAGTCGAGCCCGGGCTCTAGAAATTTGATCTTGTTTTCGACACAGTTGGTAAGACAAGTCATCGCTAGAAATGGATTGTGAAGGCGTTGAAGGAAGGTGGGAGTGCCGTCGTCCGAACCACCCGGGTTTAGATTTGTGGTAACTTCAACAGGAGAGACACCGGCACTGAAGAAGCAATAATCAATAGAGAGCAAAAATATTTTAAGCATGAACCATCAACTTTAACTTTTCATAAAACCGAGCTTATTAGCTTAAACATACATTTCATAAATAAAGCCTCACCTGATTTGGAGACAATCCAAACAATTTAATAGGGCTTGATCGGAAACCTAAATATCTTCTTCTATAGGACCTACAAGATAAGTTCTCAACTTAATTAAGTTGTAGTCCTAAAATCAGCCTTAGCCTTCATGACAAACATGGTTTTCGTACCTCAATTCCACATGTTTTGTTGTCATTTCCCTTCATGTTTTGCTTGTGAATGCTTGTTTGTGCCCGAATATTTAGTTTTATGAAGATTTGATATCTTGGTGTAGTTTTGGAGTAATTTCAGGAAAAATAAAGGATTAATTGGAGCATTTTGAAGATATGAGATTGAAGTACGTCTCGAGAGGAATCCGTGAGCGCAAACGGCGACCAAATCCGAGTCCGGACGAGGGAGAACGGAGCAAAACGAGCGGACTGTGCAAAACGCCCAGTACCCCGTGGTCACCACCCGCGGCCGCGGGGTGGGACCGCGGGTCAGCTGTTCCCAATTCCAGGGGTGTACCGCGGTCACCACCCGCGGCCGCGGGGCGGGACCGCGGGTTCCCTGAGTTTTGCCCACGTTTGAGCACCACGGGCGCGGGCCATGACCGCGGGAAAAGAGCGGAGTCGCGTTTTTCAGCCCTTAAACCCCTTTCTCCCCCTTTTCCTCACATTATTCATCTTCCCCAACCTCACTTCATAACTTGTCATCACTTTCTAACTAGATTCGCAACATTCGGATTTTCAAAATAAAATTTGAAATTGATTTTCTTTGCTAAGGGTTCCAAATAAAACTTGAGCATAAAATCAACTTAAAAAATATTTTTCTTCCATAAATTGGTAAGACTTTAGTATATAAATTAAAACATATAATCAAACAATATATGCATATAATAACACTTGGACAGAAATAATTAATGAGAAATTTAATTAATTAAATCAGAATCCAAATTAACCAGTCATTGGTTCAATTAATAAATTAAATGGGCAAACCCAACAAATAAAGATGTTAAAACAAATCGGCCCAATCTTAAAAGAAATGAAGCCCATTTAGTAAATAAGAGCCCAAACAAAATTAAATAGATAGGGGCCCAACATAAAAGTCAAATTTTGAAAATTCTTAAAAGAGAAAAAAAAACTTAAAGATGTTATGTGCAATATGGTGTGCTCTTGTATATACACAAGAGATCAGAATTTTCTCGTGAAGAATATAGAATGTAGTGATTGAAAGTAGTTGTATAAATATGCGTAATAATACATGTAATGGGCTTAAAAGAATTTAGCCGAAATACTTTTAAAAGTAGCAATCAATTAGGTTCAGCCCAACTTCAAAAATAAATGGACTTGAAGATCCATCATTTGAAACTCAGGTGATATTCATATGAAAACTTTAAATCACACTCATATAATATTATTGAAATTATGCAAAGTACAAAGTTTGGTTATTTGCTTTAAAACTTTAACAAATCATTTATTGGAATTAAAACAATTTTTCTCCGGGGTGCGAACCAACTTAATCAATGACTCCTCTAAAAATCTTGTTGAGGCAAAATCGAGGTATTACAAGTATAAAATAAGTTTTTGAAAATCATAAAATATTTTTGTTTCTAACACTTAATAATCTAGGGACGTCTCTCAAGGAGATCCACTACTTCTATTCGGGTTCGGGAATTATTATTATTATTATTATTATTATTATTATTATTATTATTATTATTATTATTATTATTATTATTATTATTATTATTATTATTTCGTTAGATTATACTCCCTCTGTCTACGAAAAATAGTTTTATTTGGGGTTTCGCACGGATTTTAAAAAAATTGTTAAAATAGGTGTAAGTGGAATAAAAGTAAATTTATAGGGGTAGTGCTAATGTCACTTTTGAAATTCCTTAATCCCAAATTGATTTTCGATGGCAATAATTTCAACTATGATTAGATTCTTCAATTAAATTTTTAACAGTTTAATTTTTCATCTTAATTCAAGTTAAATTTCATACTTAATCTTAATTCAAAAAAAAAATTCATTTCTCTTTCTTTTTCTGTGCCCAATTTATAATCCAACTCAATAAGAATACTGCATGTGTCATAATACTTTTTTTCGGGGTGTGTATAATACTTTATATTTTTGTTAATGATCCACTTTAACAAACCCTCGAACTCCTTGAGATTTGTTTAGAAAGGAAAAAAAAAATAGTAATTAGGGATGCAATAGAATTGCGTGTAACTGTGTAAGTAGGATCATATCAAATTTCATATTAGAGTATTCGAGTTTGATACATTGAAAAAATTCAAGTTTGATTTAATTTTCAATTTATAAGATTGTTTAATAGGCACGTGCTTGAGGGGCTTAAAACTTATATATTCTCCTAGAGAGAGTTACAACTTTTCTTAAATTTGTGAAGGGTTAAGGTGCAGATAGGCCCCTCAAGTGGAGGCCCTTAGAGCGTTTCAGTCCCCTTACTAACTGTGTGTGCAGATTGGCCCTCGAACTCAAAAAAATGGTGCAGATCGCCCCCTCTGACTTAACACCGTTATGGGCCGTTAGTCAAAGGGGGCGATCTGCACCGTTTTTTTGGAGTTCAGGGGCTAATCTACACATTTTCCCTTTTTGGAGTTCGGGGGCTAATCTGCACACCGTTCATTAAAAAAAATCACATCTCATCTTCTCCGACCAACTTTTCCGGCGTCAATCGCCGTCAGATGAGGAAAATCACGAAATCAAGTTCCCAAGCCTCAAATCGGGAATTCCAAATCGGCGTCATTGCTCCCGAAAATCACATAATCTAAATGGAAACTCGAATTCTCCCTCGAACGTCACCGCCCCCCAATTGCAGAATCACCCCCAACGAATCGAACTTCGCCTCGTCGTAGGCGGTGATCGTGACCCCAATCGAGATCGAGATCATGTTGGCCATGGTCTCTGATTTGGAGGCGTCCTTCTTCAACAGCATGCCGATAGTGTAGATGGCGACGGGCATCGTCAGCCTTTATCACCGGATTTCGCTGGATTTGAGAGAAAGAGGCGACTCCTTATCGAGAAAAGCTAGGCGACTCCTCATCGAGAAAAGCCAGGCGGCGGGTTCACCGGATATTGCGGCAGCGATTTCCGACGGAATGGGAGAATTAGGGCTCGTCCTTGACGCTAAGCGTGTGCAGTCGAGCGAGCTCCGAGGTTTAGGGCCCAAGAGAGAAAGAAAGGGGCGGCGCCCTCCGCCGGCCTCGCCGGAGCTTGAATCAGCGACAACGACGATCAAATTTTGAGCGAGAGAGATGAATTGATTAAAAAGTTAAAAGGTGCAGATTAGCCCTTGAACTCCGAAAAAACGGTGCAGATCGCCCCCTTGACTAACGGCCCATAACGGTGTTAAGTCAGAGTGGCCGATCTGCACCGTTTTTTTGAGTTTGGGGGCCAATTTGCACACACAGTTAGTAAGGGAACTGAAACGCTCTAAGGGCCTCCACTTGAGGAGCCTATCTGCACCTTAACCCATTTGTGAAACTAACAAATTGACTCATCAAACTTCGAGGGACTTTATTACATTGCACAAATTCAACTTGGGGTGTTTAGCTGAACTTATTATGCTCTTTAAAATAATTCATAAGTTATTTAGAAATTTGTAAACTTTTTAAATGTATTTGACAAAATAAATTTTTAAACAATTTATAAGCTCTAAAAATAAGTTCCAATAATTTATAAATTCTCTTAAAAATAAGTTCCTCTACCTTAACCTATTTTTTCATAATGACAAAATAAGTTATTAAACAACTTATAAGCTCTAAAAATAAGCTCCAACAATTTATAAATTCTATTTAAAATAAGTTCTTCTACCATAGCCTATTTTTTCATAATCTTATATATAACAATTATTTTATAAATATTTTTTAACTATAATTTTTTATTTTTATCATACGCCCTCTCAAGTTCATCTCTCTTCAATTTTTTATCTCTTTAACTAACTTATAAATTCAAGAGGTGGTCTTGGGTATAACCGGGTTGCACCCGCACTCAGAATAGTGTGATTTACACGATTTGAATCATGATGCGGATTAGGGTCAGGAGGGTCAGGATCTGAGTGCAGGTGCAACCCGATTGTACGGTACATCTAGTTGTACCCAAGTTTTTGTGTAAATTCAATTACTCAAATATTTTGACAATTTATAAATTATAAGCTCTTCAAGAATCTTATAAGCTCCAAGAACTTATAAATTTTTAAAAATAAACTTAGCCAGACACCCATTTAGTTTGGCCCCTTTATTAAAAAGATTTGGTGGAAATGGTCCTCTGCAAATAAATATATAAATTTATGTTACTCAGTCTAACATATTTTCAAGGGAAAATTGTTGGGCCAACATTAATTGTGAGAAGTGAGACCTATCGCATATCAATAGCATAGGCATCAGAATTGGCACAAAAAAAAAAAAAAACATTTAATAAAAAAAAACAAGAAAAACTCACGAACAATGGAAGCTCCAAATTAATACTAAAAACCCACGTTTAACAAAGTGAGCATATGACCTGCACGGCATCTCTGGAATAGCTAGAAAGTAAAATATGACGAAGCATCCTTATGATTATAAGTAATCTTTTAGTTCATATGCCCACCAAAATATTGTTATCCAATCATGTATATTTTAGTAATCTCGATGGGGAAAAGAATCTGTTTGATTGAATATATAGTCGCATAACAAATTGTTGAGTTACAGGGTAAAGTTGGGGGGAAATACCGAGTTGCCCTCCACATGTTCGACGGAATGCGCCAATGGCACGTCGAATTGAATGTGTGCTCGATGAGTATCACAATCAATTGCTGCTACCTTCTATGCCGTGTGAAGATCGGGTTTGCGCTTCTGGCCAGCTTGATCGAGTTCGGCTGCGAACGGAATATCAAAATTTTCAGAGCTCTTTTGAGAGGGGTTGTTTTAGTTGGTGAGAATGGTGGGGCAGAGGCGTTGTTCAGAAAGATTTCGCCTTTTAAGCTGTGACAAAGAAGATTATATGTAAACTAAAGAACATAAAATATGTAGAGATTGAGCATCAGTTGTTGAAATAGAAATTATACAAAAGGAGAAAAAAGAAAAAGAAAACCTAGCAAACACTGAAAGCACAAAGACACTAACTAAGGGTCGAATATCATTAAAACCTTTATGGTGAAAATCTAATGGGAAAATCACTATTAAAGGAAAAAGAGTACTCGTCTATTACAACAAGAACAAAAAGTAGAAATAAGAAGAACTGAATTAGCAATGATAGCAAAAACCAACAAAAGGACCAGGCCAAATTTTCCGTTCTCTATGTCATCCACCTCACAACTATCCAGTGCCTCACCCTAATTAGCATCTACTGCCTCTTCAAAATCTTCAACACTACATGCCTCATTAAAGCCACCAAATGAAGAAGACATCGTTAGCTAACTTTGCGATAGAAATTTGGGATATGAATATCCTTTTGAACGACTTGCTCAATCAAGGGAATAGCATGATTCCACCAACCAGTCGGAGTATTTGGATTTGCCATAATGTCGGCAACTTGGTTCCCTTCACGAAAGATATGTGAAACACGAATATCATTGGGAAAATAAGTAAATCGTAATAGAACAATATTATCTTAGAAGTAACATAGAACATTGAAATAGCTTACTTGAATCTCATTGGAAAAATAGATGTTTGATTTTCTGCAACTCTGCATGTGCTTGTTTCATGTTGATTCTATCCCCGGGAGAGTCCGCAGAGCATTTCAGAGCCAATTCAAGTATGGATGATACACACTGCATATTCTTGTCAATCATTTCTTTCTCCAAATTCATGACTAAGTTGGCATCTATCACTTCATCTGGGATCTCCGAAAGTGAGAGTTCTACCCATCTCTTTAAGTTCATATCTCCGCAAAACATATCATCACTAGGCCTTTTTCTCGTAAAAGTTTCAATCAACATCACCCCGTAGCTATACACATCACACCTTGTTGAAACTAGCCCTTCCAAGCCATACTCTGCAATAACAAAAATCATGATGTATGCAGTAATGAAGACATAATTAATTGATTCATTGATTGAAAGTGAAGTGCAATCAATATATTTAGAGAAACTTCACCTGGAGCGATGTAACCGAATGTTGCTAGCGTGTTGGTTAACGCAAAGCTATCTCCATTGCATAACAACTTAGCTATCCCAAAGTCGCTTACATGGGCAACCATGTCTTCATCTAACAACACATTACTAGGCTTCAAGTCGCTGTGGACAATGGGCATTGAATAACCGTGGTGAAGATACTCCAAAGCAGATGCAACATCAATCATTATATTCAATCTTTCCATCATATTCAAGGAATAGTTGTGGGAATATAACCATTTTTCAAGGTTTCCCTTTGGCATATATTCAAGTACTAATGCCTTGAAATCTTCATTGGAGCAACTGCTTATGATGCTTGTCAGATTCCTGTGTCGAATGCTACTTAGTATCTTACATTCAACATCAAATATTCTTGAAATACCTTCTAGCTGCATATTAAACACCTTGACAACGATATCCTTCCCATTGTTAAGAATTCCTTTGTAAACAGAGCAAGAACTCCCAGTGGCAAGTAAATTGCTTTCATCAAATCTTTCTGTTGCTTGCAGCAATTCATAATAAGATATTCTTTCCGGCACAATGAATATCAACTCATCAACTTCTCTAGTCGTCTTATCTTTCCTTTTGTTTCTGACAATTATAAAGGCCAAAGAAACAACTGAGATGAAAGCCACAACCCCGAAAATAATAAATGAAGCTCGTTCCACCTTCTTTCTCTTTGATCTGTGATTAGAAATTGAAGAACAAATTTGGACATGGAACTTGGGGATTCCACACAATGCCTCATTACCCTTAAAAGAATCCATAGTGAAGTTTCTAAAAGAACCTCCATTAGGAATTTCTCCACTTAAACTATTGAAAGAGACATTAAAGTAGTCGAGGTGTTGAAGTGCTTCTAAAGACTTTGGAATTGAACCAGAGAGGTTGTTGTACGACAAGTCGAGATTTGCCAAACTGATCATGCTTCCCATAGACACAGGAATAGAACCTTCTAGTCTATTATTTGCCAATGACAAATTAATCAAATTCTGCAACTTCCCAATAGTGCTAGGAATTGACCCTGACAACAGATTCATTGCTACATTTATATAGATCGCTGCTCCTAAGTTACTCATCTCTAGAGGAAGTGATCCATTTAATGAATTTGAGGACAAGTCTAGAGAGTTCAAATCTTTTAGACCCCATAAGCTTGAAGGTATGCTTGAATTCAACATGTTGGATTCTAGATAAAGATTTCTTAAAGAAGAGACATTTCCCAGACATTTAGGAATTGGGCCTGAAAATTGATTATGGTTCATATCTAAAGTACCGAGGCTGAATAGATCACATATAGGATGTGGTATTGAGCCTCCCAACATGTTATGAGACAGATTTAATCCTTGAAGTTCATGCAAATGGCTTATAGTTAGTGGAATATTACCAGATAACTCATTTGCTGACAACTCCAATGTCATCAAATTGCTTAAATTGCCTATTTCAACAGGAATGCTGCCACTGAACTTGCAATTGCCGACATAGAATGTTGAAAGCGAGGAAGATAAGTTCCCGACAGAAGCTGGAATGACGCCGTTTAGAGGATTATCATCAATTGACAAATCAGTTAGAGACCTGCAATTTGTCAATGAAGTAATGAAGGAAGAAGATGGTGCCTGGGTAAGATTGTTGTTGTTCAGTTCAAGTCTTTGAAGAAGTCTTAGGTTGCCGAGATGAGTAGGTATATAACCACTGAATTTGTTTTGAAAAAGTGAGAGAATTGTGAGTTGAGAACAGTTAGAGATGGAGTTGGGTATTGCCCCGGTGATAGAATTTGCGCCAAGAAGAAGATGTTCAAGAAAGGGAGAACCATGGCATAAATGGGTTGGAAGAACCCCTGACAGAGCATTGCCGACAAGTGAAAGAATTCGAAGTGTTGAAATGTTAAAGAGCTCATGTGGAATTGAACCAGTGAAGCTGTTCAACTGTAGGTTTAATGTCTCCAAATGGTAAAGTTGGCCAAATTCAGTGGGAATAAGCCCTGCAAAACATAAGATTTCAAAAACACATGATTGTAGCTAAACAGACCAATTTACATGAAAATTACTCTATCGTACCTGTAAAATGGTTTTCCGAGAGTTGTAAAATTGTGAACGTAGTAATATTCCCGACATCCCTTGAAAGGTTCCCCGTGAATTTGTTACGCCATAGTAATAAGGTTTGCAGAGAAGACATATTCATGAAAATATTGAAATCAATTGAGCCCCCAAGCTCATTCTGTTCAGCACCAAAAGCAACCAGACTCTGAAGACGGCCAATCTCATGTGGTAGTATTCCTGACAAAAAAAAGTGTCATGAAACTAATAAAATCTTATTTACACAAATTTATGTGATAAGAACTTCAACCATACCATTCAAATTGTTACCACCAAGATATAGAATCTGAAGAGATGTTAAGTAGCCGATTTCTGAAGGTATCTCCCCACTAAAAGAGTTGTAAGAGAGGGTCAACACCTCAAGCCCTGAACATTGGGATAGATTTGTGGGAATCGCACCACTCAGCTGATTTTGAGAAAGATAAATTCCAGCAAGAAATGGAAGATTACTGCACATGTCTGTTGGAAGACTTCCACTCAGTTCATTGTTTCCCAATGCTATAGCTACAAGGGTCGAGATGTTGAATATGGCTGATGGTATAGCACCCGACAAATGATTGATATGAACATACAGAGTTTGTAGACTTTGAAGTCTTCCCAACTCTTTTGGAATTTCTCCACTTAGAGAATTGGAAGTTAAGTCAAGAAATTGTAGGTTTGTGAGGTTTGAGAGAGATTTTGGGATGGAACCTATGAAGCTGTTGTTGCGTAAAGACAAGTACTCTAGTTTTGGTAACTGACCCAACATCGGAGGGATGTCTCCGGTGAAGTTGTTGAGTCGGAAAGATATGAACTTCAAACGGCGAAGGAGAGACAGTTCTTGTGGCAAATCTCCATGGAAAAGGTTGTTGGAGAGGTCGAGGGAGACGAGGAAGGAGAGGTGTCCGAGCTGCGGTGGAATGGTGGCGGAGAGAGCCATGTTGGAGAGATTCAAGGCAGCTACTCTGTGGTGGCGGAAGCTGCAAGTGACGCCAATCCAGGTGCAGACGGAGGTGGAGTTGGTCCAATTAGTTGCAAGTAAAAGAGATGAATGTTTGAGTGAAAGAAGGGCAGTTTGATCAGTTGCAAGGCTCAGAGGTTGTTTGGATTCAGAAGAAAGCATTGGGAAGGTTATGGTAATTAGGAATGCATAAGGCAAAATGCAATAAAGCTTTTTCTCCATGGCTGCAAATTGTGATTAATGTATTATGATAAGTCCCTAATAACTGCAACGATCATATATACACAAATATTACAAGACTTGCTTGACTTGAGAGTTTTCCATACCTACTCTCTCGTAGTGATCCATACAAATGTCGACCCCAGTCACTTAATGAGACTGAGATATACGAAGACCACTTGCAAAAGTAGATTGAGAAATTAAAGTCCCACTTGCAAAAGGATAATTTAAACTGAGCAGGAATCAGTAAAAAAGTATATATATCCACACTTGAAAACTATATAGTTTAGATAAGAAGCATCCTTCATGGTTGGGGCTTTCTGTAGCAGACTTGAAGTTGATTAACTTACATATTACCTTGAAAAACATCTTTCCTTACCACTATATTAATTAATGGGTCCACTAGATTTAAGGCAATATCACACAGCCTGGCGGAGCCACATGGAGACACCCAAATTTTGAATTTTTTTTTCTTAAATATATATATGTTTATACCTATTATAAAATAACTTTGTCTTATAAAAGTTGATTTACTTGTTATATCCCCGCATATATATTTAATTTACACAAAATCTTGGGTACACCCGGGTGTACCGTACACCCGGGTTCCAGAATGACACTACTTCATTCGGGAAATGACACGTGAACATTTCCAAATGACACTTCAAGTGTCATTTGTATGTTGAAAGTGTCATTTGTATATTGAAGTAGTGTCATTTGGAAATCAGTTGTACGGTACACCCAGGTGCACGGGAGAGTGCCTCTTTAATTTAATGTTAATTTTGTTATTTAAAATTATATAATCTATGAAAATGTTATTCGTTATTATTACTATTACATTTTTCTTTTAATAAAAAATGTCTAAAATGTACGGAATGCCCCAAATTTGTTTTTGCAGTGTATTGAAACTATATAATTTATAAAATGTTGTGTGATATTATTACTATTATGCTTGTATTTTAATAAAAAAATGTCTAAAATTAATATACAAAATGCGCCCCCAAAAAAAAACCGTACAAATTCAGCCCCCCCTCAACTAAATTCCTGGCTCCGCCGCCGACACAGGGCTACCGTGGAATAAGGAGAAAAACTAGGAAGTGAGTGATTGTAGATCTATTGAAATAAAATTTGAAATTCATTTTCTTGGCTAAGGGTTCCAACAATGCCCTTGCTCGACTTTTACTTAAAAACTCAACTTGAGCATAAAATCAACTTAAAAATATTTTTCTTCCATAAATTAGTAGGACTTTAGTATATGAATTAAAACATATAATCAAACAATTATATGCATATAATAACACTTGTAGAGAAATAATTAATGAGAAATTTAATTAATTAAATCACAATCCAAATTAACTAGTCATTGGTTCAATTAATAAAAATTAAATGGGCAAAAAAATTAAACATCTCTCACTCTAGTTGATGGAGATGGCATGAATAAAGAGTAGCTAGAGACATGACGTAATCCACTGCTAGGTCCCAAAGTTTTCAACAAGTAGTATTGTGTATGTTATTCTATGCTTCTACTGCGTCACTAGATAAGAAAAATTGATAGAACCAATAATGATGGTAATTTTGTGTATGAGAAAGCAATGTGAATTGCATAGAGCAATGATATCAGAATACGTTTGAACATTTGAAAGCATTGTGATATATCAGAATACAAAATTTCGTGATAGAGGTCTCAAAATTTCGCAGGCCTTTTTGCTTCTGAAGATTTGATTCATGCTTGATTTTGTAAAACTCATTTGCCAAAGCATACTGTATTTAATAGATACACTGTAAAATTTGATTACCTTACTATGATGAAGTGTCTGATCAATTACATTGGATTACAAAACTGTTGAAAGACCTCCAAGAATGGGATATAACCAAGATCTGTTGAGTTTGTATTATTGCTAGAATTCCTCGGGGTATGTATAATTCTCTATCTCTCTCTCCTAACTCTCTCTCTCGGCCGACCGTCGACCACCGTGCCACCTTCCCCTCATCTCAATCCTTCGATCTGTCTTCGGTGAAGCCGCCGCGCCGGCGTTCCTCCACCTGATTCAGTCGCAGCTCTGAGGTCCGGCGGGGTCCGGTGAAGTCCTTGGTAGATGTTATTTCCATACCTACTCTCTCGTAGTGATCCATACAAATGTCGACCCCAGTCACTTAAAGAGACTGAGATATACGAACACCACTTGCAAAAGTAGATTGAGAAATTAAAGTCCCACTTGCAAAAGGATAATTAAAACTGAGCAGCAATCAGTAAAAAAGTATATCCACACTTGAAAACTATATATACTTCTACTCTTGTGCATAAGTATTCTGGTTAATGGACTTAATTATGATTCCGATTGCTGATTAATTTGGGAATGAGATGTTAATTAACTTTGTGTTCTACAGCATCCTTCATGGTTGGGGCAGACTTGAAGTTGATTCACTTACATATTACCTTGAAAAACATCTTTCATTACCACTATATTAATTAATGGGTCCACTAGATTTAAGGCAATATCACACAGCCTGGCGGAGCCACATGGAGACACCCAAATTTTGAGATTTTTTTTTTTTCAAGTATATATATATATATAAAACTAGGAATCAGCCCCCCTCAACTAAATTCCTGGCTCCGCCGCCGACACAGGGCTACCGTGGAATAAGGAGAAAAACTAGGAAGTGAGTAATTGTAGATCTAATTCTAATGCAATAGGGAGCAGGAAACAAAACTGTAAAAAGGGCCTTCTATATGCGTGAAGTTGGTTATTATTCAAGTGTAGCAGAAAAGAAAAAACAGTGACAAACTAGTTTTGTCGTGTCCTGTTTACGATCGTAACACTATGGGTGCTCTTCGAGTGAGCACTTACTCCAAAAATAAGAAGAACACGAGAGAGAAAAGGGAAATCTGCTCCTATCCCTTTCCCTAACACAAATCCTTTTAGTTTATCTGGTAACTTCTTGGTGCGTATGTGCCTCCCTTGTGTTTGGTATGGATATATTGTGATTAAACGACGGAATAATTAACTACCGATCTGCCCAAATCAACAGGATTTCTTGAATTGTTGCTTTCAAGAAAGATGAAAAAGCAGAAATAAAACAAAAACAATGAAAAACCCAACCGCTGCTATTTGTGCTCCCTAAGATTGAAACCACTATATTCTACATGAACTTTCTTATGGAACAGTGTTAGAAAAATGGAGGTGATTATATGGTGGTTTGAGTGTGGTGAGTGATTTAGAGAAGTGGTGAAGATGAATATTGTGACTGTAGTGTGTGTAGAATATAGATATGAATTTTAGAGAGGAGCTCTTGTCTCCAACAAGGCTATAGAGTGTATTTGATAAGGTGTTTTTCTTATTAGCTTGTTAGCTTCTCTTGCTTGATTACAAATGCTACAAACTCTCTAGATCCTCATATGAATCTGGAATTATCTACTAATTAAGATTAATCTAGATTCTACTTAAGACTTCCTAATCTTGAATATTCTAGAATATTTATATATTCTACATGAACTTTGCTATGGAACAGCTACTCAAGAAGTAAACTTTTATGCAGTGTTTTAATAAACTATTTAGATAATACTAGTATTGTCACGCCCCAGTTTCTCAGGAGAATAAGAAATGGGCTATGTGACAGGACTACTAGGCTTTACTTGAATTAAATGGGTATTGTGCCCTTAGAGTCGAGCATCATTTCATTAATCAAAAAATACATCGTATTTAAAAGTTAACAAGTACAACGTTATAATATAATTATTCTCCCTATCAAGATCGGAAGTTCGAAGGTCTGAGACCAAAATGATATTTTCCTAGAGAGAGTTACAACTTTTCTTAAATTTGTGAAACTAACAAATTGACTCATCAAACTTCGAGGGACTTATTACATTGCACAAATTCAACTTGGGGTGTTTAGCTGAACTTATTATGCTTTTTAAAATAATTCATAAGTTATTTAGAAATTTGTAAACTTTTTAAATGTATTTGACAAAATAAATTATTAACAATTTATAAGCTCTAAAAATAAGTTCCAATAATTTATAAATTCTCTTGAAAATAAGTTCCTCTACCTTAACCTATTTTTTCATAATGACAAAATAAGTTATTAAACAACTTATAAGCTCTAAAAATAAGCTCCAACAATTTATAAATTCTCGTAAAAATAAGTTCTTCTACCTTAGCCTATTTTTTCATTATCTTATATGTAACAATTATTTTATAAATATTTTTTAACTATAACTTTTTATTTTTATCATACGCTCTCTCAAGTTCATCTCTCTTCAATTTTTATTTCTCTAACTAAAAATTCTCTCTTTAACTAACTTATAAATTCAAGAGGTGGTCTTAGGTATAATCGGGTTGCACCAACACTCAAAATAGTGTCATTTACGATTTGAATCATGATGCGGATTAGGATCAGGGGGGTCATGATCTGAGTGCAGGTCCAACCCGATTGTACTGTACATATAATTGTACCCAAGTTTTTGTGTAAATTCAATTACTCAAATATTTTGACAATTTATAAATTATAAGCTCTTCTATTATCTTATAAGCTCCAAAAACTTATAAATTTTTTAAAATAAACTTAGCCAAACACCCATTTAGTTTGGCCCCTTTATTAAAAAGGTTTGGTGGAAATGGTCCTCTGCAAATAAATATATAAATTTATGTTACACAGTCTAACATATTTTCAAGGGAAAATTGTTGGGCCAACATTAGTTGTGAGAAGTGAGACCTATCGCATATCAATAGCATAGGCATCATAATTGGCTAAAAAAAAAAAAAAACATTTAATAAAAAAAAAACAAGAAAAACTCACGAACAATGGAAGCTCCAAATTAATACTAAAAACCCACGTTTAGTGTTACAAAGTGAGCATATGACCTGCACGGCATCTCTGGAATAACTAGAAAGTAAAATATGACGAAGCATCCTTATGATTATAAGTAATCTTTTAGTTCATATGCCCACCAAAATATTGTTATCCAATCATGTATATTTTAGTAATCTCGATGGGGAAAAGAGGCTGTTTGATTGGATATATAGTCACATAACAAATTATTGAGTTACAGGGCAAAGTTGGGGGGAAATACCGAGCTGCCCTCCACATGTTCGACGAAATGCGCCAATGGGACGTCGAATTGAAAGTGTGCTCGATGAGTATCACAATCAATTGCTGCTAACTTCTATGCCGTGTGAAGATCGGGTTTGCGCTTCTGGCCAGCTTGATCGAGTTCGGCTGCGAACGGAATATCAAAATTTTCAGAGCTCTTTTGAGAGGGGTTGTTTTAGTTGGTGAGAATGGTGGGGCAGAGGCGTTGTTCAGAAAGATTTCGCCTTTTAAGCTGTGACAAAGAAGATTATATGTAAACTAAAGAACATAAAATATGTAGAGATTGAGCATCAGTTGTTGAAATAGAAATTATATAAAAGGATAAAAAAGAAAAAGAAAACCTAGCAAACACTGAAAGCACAAAGACACTAACTAAGGGTCGAACATCATTAAAACCTTTATGGCGAAAATCTAATGGGAAAATCACTATTAAAGTAAAAAGAGTACTCGTCTATTACAACAAGAACAAAAAGCAGAAACAAGAAGAACTGAATTAACAATGATAGCAAAAACCAACAAAAGGGCCAGGCCAAATTTTCCGTTCTTTATGTCATCCACCTCACAACTATCCAGTGCCTCACCCCAATTAGCATCTACTGCCTCTTCAAAATCTTCAACACTACATGCCTCATTAAAGCCACCAAATGAAGAAGACATCGTTAGCTAACTTTGCGATGGAAATTTGGGATATGAATATCCTTTTGAACGACTTCCTCAATCAAGGGAATAGCATGATTCCACCAACCAGTCGGAGTATTTGGATTTGCCATAATGTCAGCAACTTGGTTCCCTTCACGAAAGATATGTGAAACACGAATATCATTGGGAAAATAAGTAAATCGTAGTAGAACAATGTTATCTTAGAAGTAACATAGAACATTGAAATAGCTCACTTGAATCTCATTGGGAAAATCGATGTTTGATTTTTTGCAACTCTGCATGTGCTTGTTTCATGTTGATTCTATCCCCGGGATAGTCCGCAGAGCATTTCAGAGCCAATTCAAGTATGGATGATACACACTGCATATTCTTGTCAATCATTTCTTCATCCAAATTCATGACTAAGTTGGCATCTATCACTTCATCTGGGATCTCCGAAAGTGAGAGTTCTACCCATCTCTTTAAGTTCATATCTCCGCAAAACATATCATCACTAGGCCTTTTTCTCGTAAAAGTTTCAATCAACATCACCCCGTAGCTATACACATCACACCTTGTTGAAACTAGCCCTTCCAAGCCATACTCTGGAACAACAAAAATCATGATGTATGCAGTAATGAAGACATAATTAATTGATTCATTGATTGAAAGTGAAGTGCAATCAATATATTTAGAGAAACTTCACCTGGAGCGATGTAACCCAATGTTGCTAGCGTGTTGGTTAACGCAAAGCTATCTCCATCGCATAACAACTTTGCTATCCCAAAGTCGCTTACATGGGCAACCATGTCTTCATCTAACAACACATTACTAGGCTTCAAGTCGCTGTGGACAATGGGCATTGAATAACCGTGGTGAAGATACTCCAAAGCAGATGCAACATCAATCATTATATTCAATCTTTCCATCATATTCAAGCAATAGTTGTAGGAATATAACCATTTTTCAAGGTTTCCCTTTGGCATATATTCAAGTACTAATGCCTTGAACACTTCATTGGAGAAACTGCTTATGACGCTTGTCAGATTCCTATGTCGAATGCTACGTAGTATCTCACATTCGACATCGAATATTCTTGAAATACCTTCTAGCTGCATATTAAACACCTTGACAACAATATCCTTCCCATTGTTAAGAATTCCTTTATAAACAGAGCAAGAACTCCCAGTGCCAAGTAAATTGCTTTCATCGAATCTTTCCGTTGCTTGTAGCAGTTCATAATAAGAGATTCTTTCTGGCACAATGAATATCGACTCATCAACTTCTCTAGTCATCTTATCTTTCCGTTTGTTTTTGACAATTATAAAGGCCAAAGAAACAATTGAGATGAAAGCCACAACCCCGAAAACAATAAATGAAGCTCGTTCCACCTTGTTTCTCTTTGATGTGTGATTAGAAATTGAAGAGCAAATTTGGACATGGAACTTGGGGATTCCACACAATGCCTCATTACCCTTAAAAGAATCCATAGTGAAGTTTCTAAAAGAACCTCCATTAGGAATTTCTCCACTTAAACTATTGAAAGTGACATTAAAGTAGTCGAGGTGTTGAAGTGCTTCTAAAGACTTTGGAATTGAACCAGAGAGGTTGTTGTACGACAGGTCGAGATTTGCCAAACTGATCATGCTTCCCATAGACACAGGAATAGAACCTTCTAGTCTATTATTTGCCAAAGACAGATTAATCAAATTCTGCAACTTCCCAATAGTGCTAGGAATTGACCCTGACAATTGATTCATCGATAGGTTTATATGTATTACTGCTCCTAAGTTACTTATCTCTTGTGGTAAGAACCCATTTAATGAATTCGAGGACAAGTCTAGAGAGTTCAAATCTTTTAGGCCCCATAAGCTTGAAGGTATGCTTGAATTCAACATGTTGAAGTGTAGATGAAGAATTCTTATAGAAGAGACATTTTCCAGACATTTAGGAATTGGGCCTGAAAATTGATTCTGGCTCATAATTAAAGTGTCGAGGCGGAATAGATCACATATAGCATGTGGTATTGAGCCTCCCAACATGTTATCAGACAGATCTAATCCTTGAAGTTCATGCAAATGGCTTATAGTTAGTGGAATATTACTAGATAACTCATTTGCTGACAACTCCAATGCCATCAAATTGCTTAAATTGCCTATTTCAAGAGGAATGCTGCCACTGAATTTGCAGTTCACGGCAGTGAATGTTCGAAGTGCAGAAGATAAGTTCCCGACAGAAGCTGGAATGATACCATTTAGAGGATTATCATCAATTGACAAAAGAGTTAGAGACTTGCAATTTGTCAATGAAGTAATGAAGGAAGAAGATGGTGCCTGGGTAAGATTGTTTCTGAACAGTTGAAGAATTTGGAGATGCCTTAGGTTGCCGAGATGAGTAGGTATATAACCACTGAATTTGTTTCCAGCAAGTGAGAGAATTGTGAGTTGAGAACAGTTAGAGATGGAGTTGGGTATTGCTCCGGTGATGGAATTATTGGCAAGATAAACTTCTTCGAGAGAGGGAGAGGCATGGCATAAATGGGTTGGAAGAACCCCTGACAGAGCATTGCCGGCAAGTGCAAGAAACCGAAGAGTTGAAATGTTAAAGAGCTCATGTGGAATCGAACCACTCAAGCTGTTCAACTGTAGGTATAATGTCTCCAAATGGTAAAGTTGGCCAAATTCAGTGGGAATAAGCCCTGCAAAACATGAGATTTCAAAAACACATGATTGTTGCTAAACAGACCAATTTACATGAAAACTACTCTGTCGTACCTGTAAAATGGTTTTCCGAGATACCGAAATATGTTAGCATGGTAATATTCCCGACATCCCTTGAAAGGTTCCCCGTGAATTTGTTGCGCCCTAGATTTATGTTTTGCAGAGAAGACATATTCATGAAAATATTATTGAAATCAATTGAGCCCGCAATCTCATTCCGTTCAGCACCAAAAGTAACCAGACTCTGAAGATGGCCAATCTCATGTGGTAGTATTCCTGGCAAAAAAAGTTTCATAAAACTAATAAAATCTCATTTACACATATTTATGTGATAAGAGCTTGAACCATACCATTCAAATTGTTACCACCAAGATATAACTCCCGAAGAGATGTTAAGTAGCCGATTTCTAAAGGTATCTCCCCACTAAAAGAGTTTCCAGAGAGGCTCAACACCTCAAGCCGTGAACACTGGGATAGATTTGTGGGAATCGTGCCACTCAGCTGATTCAAAGAAAGACTTAGCACAGTAAGAAATGGAAGATTACTGCAAATGTCTATTGGTAGACTTCCACTCAGTTGATTGTTTCTCAATGCTATGACTACAAGGCTCGAGATGTTGAATATGGCTGATGGCATAGCACCTGATAGACGATTGAATTGAACATATAGAGTTTGTAGACTTTGAAGTCTTCCCAACTCTTTTGGAATTTCTCCACTTAGAGAATTGGAAGATAAGTCAAGAAATTGTAGGTTTGTGAGGTTTGAGAGCGATTTTGGGATGGAACCTATGAAGCTGTTGTTGCGTAAAGACAAGTACTCTAATTTTTGTAACTGACCAAACATCGGAGGGATGTCTCCGGTCAAGGTGTTGAGTCGGAAAGATATGAACTTCAAACGGCGAAGGAGAGACAGTTGGTGTGGGAAATCTCCATAGAAAAGGTTGTTGGAGAGGTCGAGGGAGACGAGGAAGGAGAGGTGTCCGAGCTGTGGTGGAATGGTGCCAGAGAGAGCCATGTTGGAGAGATTCAAGGCAGCTACTCTGTGGTGGCGCAAGCTGCAAGTGACGCCAATCCAGCTGCAGACGGAGCTTGAATTGGTCCAATTAGTTGCAAGTAAAAGAGATGTATGTTTGAGTGAAAGAAGGGCAGTTTGATCAGTTGCAAGGCTCGTAGGTTGTTTGGTTTCAGAAGAAAGCATTGGGAAGGTTATGGTGATTAGGAATGCATACAGCAAAATGCAAGAAAGCTTTTTCTCCATGGCTGGAAATTGTGATTGTATTATGATAAGTTCCTAATAACTGAACGATCATATATAAACAAATATTACATGACTTGCTTGACTTGAGAGTCTTCATGGGTGTGGCTTTTGTTGTCTTTTTTTTTATTCGTTTGAGTGAAGTCCTCGGTAGATGTTATTTCCATACCTACTCTCTCGTAGTGATCTATACAAATGTCGACCCCAGTCACTTAAAGAGACTGAGATATACGAACACCACTTGCAAAAGTAGATTGAGAAATTAAAGTCCCACTTGCAAAAGGATAATTAAAACTGAGCAGGAATCAGTAAAAAGGTATATCCGCACTTGAAAACTATATAGTTTAGAAGCAGCAGCCAAGGATGGGCTTTGTGGCTGCATAATTTTCCAAGTGACATCATATATATATACTTCTACTTGTGCATAAGTATTCTGGTTAATGGACTTAATTATGATTTCGATTGCTGATTAATTTGGGAATGAGATGTTAATTAATTAAGTGAGCGGTTGTGAGATGATCATTTGTTCAAAATTGTGTTGTACATCATGAACTGAGAGGCAGGCAGTTGCCTCCTAGCCTTGATGGTTGTAGCAGACTTACTTGAAGTTGATTCACTTACATATTACCTTGAAAAACATCTTTCCTTACCACTATATTAATTAATAGGTCCACTAGATTTAAGGCAATATCACACAGCCTGGCGGAGCCACATGGAGACACCCAAATTTTGAATTTTGTTTTTTCTTAAATATATATATATGTTTATACCTATTATAAAATAACTTTGTCTTATAAAAGTTGATTTACTTGTTATGTCCCCGCATATATATTTAATTTAATGTTAATTTTGTTATTTAAAATTATATAATCTATGAAAATGTTATTCGTTATTATTACTATTACATTTTTCTTTTAATAAAAAATGTCTAAAATGTACGGAATGCCCCAAATTTGTTTTTGCAGTGTATTGAAACTATATAATTTATAAAAATATTGTGTGATATTATTACTATTAGGAGTGGGCTACCGTGAGAGCACATCTTAAAATAAGAAATAAGAGCAATTTTTAATGTATGAATTTTATGTAGAACACGTATGAATTCGATGTATAAAGGTATGAATTGTGAAAAATAAATTTTTGCTATCTTTGGGATTCGAACTCAGGACCATAAATCCATCCAACAGGATTACGAATCAACCGTAGATCTTGATGATCTAAGGGCTGAAAATAATTCTTATTTTATATCTTAAGAAATGCTCTTATTTTAGTCCTTCCCATTACTTTATGCTTGTATTTTAATAAAAAAATGTCTAAAATTAATATACAAAATGCCCCCAAAAAAAAACCATACAAATTCAGCCCCCCCTCAACTAAATTCCTGGCTCCGCCGCCGACACAGGGATACCGTGGAATAAGGAGAAAAACTAGGAAGTGAGTAATTGTAGATCTAATTCTAATGCAATAGGGAGCAGGAAACAAAACTGTAAAATAAACATACTAACTGGAAGCTCAGTATTTAGCTTATACAGCTTTCTGGTAAAAGGTACTACTGCTCTCTAACTGAATGGGACCACTAATCTGCTCCTATCCCTTTCCCTAACACAAATCCTTTTAGTTTATCAGAAAAATGGAGGTGATTATATGGTGGTTTGAGTGTGGTGAGTGATTTAGAGAAGTGGTGAAGATGAATATTGTGAGTGTAGTGTGTGTAGAATATAGATATGAATTTTAGAGAGGAGCTCTTGTCTCCAAGAAGGCTATAGAGTGTATTTGATAAGGTGTTTTTCTTATTAGCTTGTTAGCTTCTCTTGCTTGATTACAAATGGTACAAACTCTCTAGATCCTCATATGAATCTAGAATTATCTACTAGTTAAGATTAATCTAGATTCTACTTAAGACTTCCTAACCTTGAATATTCTAGAATATTTATATATTCTACATGGACTTTCTTATGGAACAACTACTCAAGAAGTAAACTTTTATGCAGTGTTTTAATAAACTATTTAGATATACTAGTATTGTCATGCCCCAGTTTCTCGGGAGAATAAGAAATGGGCTTTGTGACAGGAGTACTAGGCTTTACTTGAATTAAATGGGTATTGTGCCCTTAGAGTCTAGCATCATTTCATTAATCGAAAATTACATTGTATTTAAAAGTTAACAAGTACAATACTATAATATAATTATTCTCCCTATCAAGATTGGAAGTTCGAAGGTCTGAGACCAAAATGATATTTTATACTAGGAAATTAATATATGCAGGAAAACAATCGCTAGGGAAAATATTAGAAAATGGAATTCAGATTAAAACAATCCGAAAGTATCAAGATAGTTAGGCATAGGATAATATTCACCAAGTGAATTTATTTCAGCGGAAGTAAAACAAAGTGTTCTTCAAATAACAACAACAACCTCTTCCTTAGCCTCACACGTCACCACCAACTGTTCAATCTGCAAAAGGTTTTGAAAATATTTGCTGGGCTGAATACTAATGTACTCAGTGGGCTGAGCCATTTAAAAACATTTTGAAAGCTATTCTGAAAGGATAATTCATGCTTTGAAGAGTATAACACATATATTTTTAAAAAAAGTTATTCCATGCATACTAAAAATAATCTAAGCTCATATTTTCCTGGTTCATCTACAACTGGTTGTCATCGAATCTCTCGAGACAACAGGTTCTGGTGTAGGTACACAATTCTGATTGCAAGAGCCAACAATGTTCTGGTAGAAACAATAACCAATAGAGAGCAAAAATATTTTAAGCATGAACCATCAACTTTAACTTTTCATAAAACCGAGCTTATTAGCTCAAACATACATTTCGTAAATAAAGTTTCACCTGATTTGAAGACAATCCAAACAATTTAATAGAGAACCTATATATCTTCTTCTGGAGGACGTATAAGATAAGTTCTCAACTTAAGCTCATAGTCCTAAAACTTGTCATCAATTTCTAACTAAATTCGCAACACCCGGGTTCAAAATAAAATTTGAAATTCATTTTCTTGGCTAAGAGTTCCAACAATGCCCTTGCTCGACTTTTACTTAAAAACTCAACTTGAGCATAAAATCAACTTAAAAATATTTTTCTTCCATAAATTAGTAGGACTTTAGTATATAAATTAAAACATATAATCAAACAATTATATGCATATAATAACACTTGTAGAGAAATAATTAATGAGAAATTTAATTAATTAAATCACAATCCAAATTAACTAGTCATTGGTTCAATTAATAAAAATTAAATGGGCAAAAAAAATTAAACATCTCTCACTCTAGTTGATGGAGATGGCATGAATAAAGAGTAGCTAGAGACATGACACAATCCACTGCTAGGTCCCAAAGTTTTCAACAATTAGTATTGTGTATGTTATTCTATGCTTCTACTGCGTCACTAGATAAGAAAAATTGATAGAACCAATAATGATGGTAATTTTGTGTATGAGAAAGCAATATGAATTGCATAGAGCAATGATATCAGAATACATGTGAACATTTGAAAGCATTGTGATATATCATAATACAAAATTTCGTGCTAGAGGTCTCAAAATTTCGGAGGCCTTTTCGCTTCTGAAGATTTGATTCATGCTTGATTTTGTAAAACTCATTTGCCAAAGCATACTGTATTTAATAGATACACTGTAAAATTTGATTATCTTACTATGATGAAGTGTATGAGAAGTGGAGATAGGGCTCTAATGAACTATGAGGCACTCTCTCGTGCAATTGGTTGCACCGTGCAACATAGAAATGATCTTCAAGTGTCATTTGTATGTTGAAGTAGTGTCATTTGAAAATGTTCAAGTGTCATTTTCCGAATAAAGTAGTGTCATTCTGGAAACCAGTTGCACGGTGCAACCGGTTGCACAGTAGTATTTGTGATGAACTATTGGTAGATGAATGCCAATTTAGTTTATAGAAGTAGTAGCAATTGCATTTACATACAGTTTCTGTAGACTGATCAATTACATTGGATTACCAGTTTTCTGTTGAGAAGACCTCCAAGAATGGGATATAACCAAGATCTGTTGAGTTTGTATTATTGCTAGAATTCATCGGGGTATGTATAATTCTCTCTCTCTCTCTTCTTTTGTGCAATCATTAGTTATATCTCTAACTCGAGCTTGTTTCTGCTTGCTAGTACCTTAATTTTCAAGGTAAATTTGATTTTTCCATTGATAGAGGAAAGAAAGATTCAAGCTTTGATCTACATATAATGTAAAACTTACTCAATTTTACAAGTGCAGGGGAAGCCAGGGGGCTCGAGCACCCCCGAATTGAAAATTTACGAGTTGAACTCCCTTGATGGTATATTTGTGGGTGTGTGCAAGTATAAAGTATTTTCACAGAAATGAGAGGAACAAGGGAACCATCATCAAAAAGCTAAGTTGTATTCTACCCCTTGCTTGTTCAAGAAAGGTGTGGTCTTTACTAGTGTGCTAAGGAATAGCCATGAAAGTTGTGAGACATATGTCTGTAGTCTATGTTCTTGTGTTGAAGTGTGTTATGATAATGTCTCTGCATGCTTTTGAGGAGAAGGTTGGGATGACATATTTCATATGTGTTTGAGGACTTATTTGCAATTTATGCAAATAAGAGTTTGTTATGCAACAGCATGGCATATCCGTTGCATGCTTCAACTTATGAAGCTTCTGGATCACAGCCGTTGATTTGCAGCCTTTGATCTGGAGCGTTGCTTTTGACTGCTTAAGCTCGTAGATCTTTGTATAGATTTTCTTCTTCCTTAGAGTGTTTTTTAATTCAGTAGAGTTACAGAGAGAAAAGAGCATCTGTAAGAGAGTTGTGTGTTTCTTTTCTTTGATCCAGTTTTTCTAATTGGTGAGGGTTGTGTGATTGTAATTCTCTTTCGATCTTGATTCAATAACAGAGGCTCACTCTCCCGTGGACGTAGGGGTTTTCCCGAACCACGTAAATCTCGTTGTTTCGTCTTGTATTTCATTTGGTTTGTCGAAGTGGTTTCTAATTTCTGTGAATGTAATGTGCCACTCACATTCGGTATTCAATGCATAAGCGCAGTCTATGGTTTGGTTTTGCTACCTTATCTATAACTGATGATGCTATGCATTCTTTAAAGGAATCGTATAACAGGAGGGAGTAGACTGAGATAGTATAATTGTGTTGGTTGGCTGCTGAGTTGAAGTAAATGAAGGATTAACTGAAATAATCATACTTATTCTTCTCAATAAATGCAGGTGTGGATAATCACAGACAATAACTTACCTCCTTCAAGGTAGGCAGAGCAATGAATAGGCTCTTTGTTTCTCTTTGGTTGATGAAGCACTAAAGAAGGAGGGCAAGGGAGGTTTGGCTGATGGGAAAGTGAGCTGTTGGGAGTTGGTGTAGTAGGATGGTAGGGAGTAGGAATCAAAGTTGATTGTAAGTGATAAAAGGTTGAGGTGATCTATGAAATAAAATCCTTATGTGTTTGCCATTCTGCATCTCATATAATAATAGATTCGGGTTTGCTAACATCGCGTGTTTGTAACGGACTATTCTAATAAATCTCGTATTACAATATCTGTTTTCCAGTCTTGCCAAAATCAATAGGCTGTAAAATAATTCTAAATTAAATCCGAAGATTTAATTCGTTTTGCTGTTATAATATCTAGATTAAACCCACTTCACAAGCCGGAATAAATTCATGACTTAACTAATAGTGATAATAAATAGAAATAAAATTTCTATCAACATACTAGATAACATGACTTTGCTAACTCAGTTATATATTTGGAATAAGAAAACCTAACAAACGCTTGAAAGCACAAAGTCGCTAACAAACCCTTGAAAGCACAAAGTCGCTAACTAAGGGCCGAGCCTCATTAAAACATTTCTGGCGAAAATCCAATGAAAAAAATACCAGTAAAGGAAAAAGAGTACTCGTCTATTACAACGAGAAAAAAAAAAACAGAAACAAGAAGAACAAATTAACAATGATAGCAAAAACCAACAAAAGGACCAAGCCAAATTTTCCATTCATTATGTCATCCACCTCACCACTATCCAGTGCCTCACCCCAATTAGCATCTACTGCCTCTTCAAAATCTTCAACACTACATGCCTCATCAAAGCCACCAAAAGAAGAAGACATCAGTAGCTAACTTTGCGATAGAAATTTGGGATATGAATATCCTTTTGAACGGCTTCCTCAATCAAGGGAATAGCATGATTCCACCAACCGGTCAGAGTATTTGGATTTGCCATTATGTCAGCAACTTGGTTCCCTTCACGAAAGATATGTGAAACACGAATATCATTGGGAAAATCAGTAAATCGTAATAGAACAATATTATCTTAGAAATAACATAGAACTTTGAAATAGCTTACTTGAATCTCATTGGGAAAGTCGGTGTTTAATTTTCTGCAACTCTGCATGTGCTTGTTTCATGTTGATTCTATCCCTGGGAGAGTCGGCAGAACATTTAAGAGCCAATTCAAGTATGGATGATACACACTGCATATTCTTGCCAATCATTTCGTCCTCCAAATTCCTGACTAAGTTGGCATCTATCACTTCATTTGGGATCTCCGAAAGTGAGAGTTCTACCCATCTCTTTAAGCTCATATCTCCGCAAAACATATCATCACTAGGCCTTTTTCTCGTAAAAGTTTCAATCAACATCACCCCGTAGCTATACACATCACACCTTGTTGAAACTAGCCCTTCCAAACCATACTCTGGAACAACAAAAATCATGGAGTATTCAGTAAGGAAGCCACAATTAATTAATTGAAAGTGAAGTGCAATCAATATATTCAGAGAAACTTCACCTGGAGCGATGTAACCCAATGTTGCTAGCGTGTTGGTTAACACAGAGCTATCTCCATCGCATAACAATTTTGCTATCCCAAAGTCACTTACATGGGCAACCATGTCTTCATCTAACAGCACATTACTAGGCTTCAAGTCGCTATGTACAATGGGCATTGAATAACCATGGTGAAGATACTCCAAAGCAGATGCAACATCAATCATTATATTCAATCTTTCCATCATATTCAAGCAATAGTTGTGGGAATATAACCATTTTTCAAGGTTTCCCTTTGGCATATATTCAAGTACTAATGCCTTGAACTCTTCATTGGAGCAACTGCTTATGACGCTTGTCAGATTCCTGTGTCGAATGCTACGTAGTATCTCACATTCGACATCAAATATTCTTGAAATACATTCTAGCTGCATGTTAAACACCTTGACAACGATATCCTTCCCATTGTTAAGAATTCCTTTATAAACAGAGCAGGAACTCCCAGTGCCAAGTAAATTGCTTTCATCGAATCTTTCCGTTGCTTGCAGCAATTCATAATAAGAGATTCTTTCCGGCACAATGAATATCAACTCATCAACTTCTCTAGTCGTCTTATCTTTCCTTTTGTTTTTGACAATTATAAAGGCCAAACAAACAACTGAGATGAAAGCCACAACCCCGAAAACAATAAATGAAGCTCGTTCCACCTTCTTTCTCTTTGATCTGTGATTAGAAATTGAAGAGCAAATTTGGACATGGAACTTGGGGATTCCACACAATGCCTCATTACCCTTAAAAGAATCCATAGTGAAGTTTCTAAAAGAACCTCCATTAGGAATTTCTCCACTTAAACTATTGAAAGAGACATTAAAGTAGTCGAGGTGTTGAAGTGCTTCTAAAGACTTTGGAATTGAACCAGAGAGGTTGTTGTACGACAAGTCGAGATTTGCCAAATTGATCATGCTTCCCATAGACACAGGAATAGAACCTTCTAGTCTATTATTTGCCAAAGACAGATTAGCCAAATTCTGTAACTTTCCGATATTCCTCGGAATTGACCCTGACAACTGATTCATTGCTATATTTATATAGATCGCTGCTCCTAAGTTATTCATCTCTAGAGGTAGTGACCCATTTAATGAATTTGAGGACAAGTCTAGATTGATCAAATCTTTTAGGCCCCATAAGCTTGATGGTATGCTAGAATTCAAAATGTTGGAGTCTAGACCAAGATTTCTTAAAGAAGAGACATTCCCTAGACATTTAGGAATTGGGCCTGAAAATTGATTATAGCTCATAACTAAAGTATTGAGGCTGAATAGATCACATATAGCATGTGGTATTGAGCCTCCCAACATGTTATCAAGCAGATATAATCCTTGAAGTTCATGCAAATGGCTTATAGTTAGTGGAATATTACCAGATAACTCATTGCGTGGCAAATACAATGTAATCAAACTGCTTAAATTGCCTATTTCAACAGGAATGCTGCCACTGAATTTGCAGTTGTCGGCAGCGAATGTTTGAAGTGAGGAAGATAAGTTCCCGACAGAAGCTGGAATGACACCATTTAGAGGATTATCAGAAATATCGAAACCAATTAGAGACCTGCAATTTGTCAATGAAGTAAAGAAGGAAGAAGATGGTGCCTGGGTAAGATTGTTGCCGAATATAGAAAGAAATTGGAGAAGTCTTAGGTTTCCGAGATGAGTAGGTATATAACCACTGAATTTGTTTTCAGGAATTGAGAGAATTGTGAGTCGAGAACAGTTAGAAATAGTGTTGGGTATTGCTCCAGTGATAGAATTTATGCCAAGAATCAATCTTTCAAGAAAGGGAGAGGCATGGCATAAATGGGTTGGAAGAACCCCTGACAGAGCATTGTCGCCAAGTGCAAGCATCCGAAGAGTTGAAATGTTAAAGAGCTCATGTGGAATCGAACCACTCAAGCTGTTCGACTGTAGTAATAATGACTCCAAATAAAGTTGGCCAAATTCAGTGGGAATAAGCCCTGCAAAACATGAGATTTCAAAACTGTAGCTAAATAGACAATTTACATGATAATTACTCTGTTGTACCTGTAAAATGGTTTTCATGGAGATGTAGCTCTGTTAGCATGGTAATATTCCCGACATCCCTTCAAAGGTTCCCCGTGAATTTGTTACGCCATAGTGTTAAGGTTTGCAGAGAAGACATATTCATGAAAATATTGAAATCAATTGAGCCCGCAATCTGATTGCCTTCAGCAGCAAAAGTAAGCAGACTCTGAAGATGGCCAATCTCATGTGGTAGTATTCCTGGCAAAAAAAATGTCATGAAACTAATCAAATCTCATTTGCACAAATTTATGTGATAAGGACTTGAACCATACCATTCAAATTGTTAGCACCAAGATATAACAACTGCAGAGATGTTAAGTAGCCGATTTCTGAAGGTATCTCCCCACTAAAAGAGTTGTAAGAGAGGCTCAACACCTCAAGCCGTGAACATTGGGATAGATTTGAGGGAATCGTGCCACTCAGCTGATTGTCAGAAAGACTTAGCACAGTAAGAGTTGGAAGATTACGGCACATGTCTGTTGGAAGACTTCCACTCAATTCATTGTCTGTGAAGGCCATAGATACAAGGGTCGATATGTTGAATATGGCTGATGGTATAGCACCGGTGAGATGATTGGATTGAACATACAGAGTTTTCAGACTTTGAAGTCTTCCCAACTCTTTTGGAATTTCTCCACTTAGAGAATTGGAATTTAAGTCAAGAAATTGTAGGTTTGTGAGGTTTGAGAGAGTTTTTGGGATGGAACCTATGAAGCTGTTGTTGCTTAAATTCAAGTACTCTAATTTTGGTAACTGACCAAACATCGGAGAGATGTCTCCGGTGAAGTTGTTGAGTCGGAAAGATATGAACTTCAAACGGCGAAGGAGAGACAGTTGGTGTGGCAAATCTCCATTGAAATGGTTGTTGGAGAGGTCGAGGGAGACGAGGAAGGAGAGGTGTCCGAGCTGCGGTGGAATGGTGGCGGAGAGAGCCATGTTGGAGAGATTCAAGGCAGATACTCTGTGGTGGCGCAAGCTGCAAGTGACGCCAATCCAGCTGCAGACGGAGCTCGAATTGGTCCAATTAGTTGCAAGTAAAAGAGATGTATGTTTGAGTGAAAGAAGGGCAGTTTGATCAGTTGCAAGACTCATAGGTTGTTTGGCTTCAGAAGAAAGCATTGGGAAGGTTATGGTGATTAGGAATGCATACTGCAAAATGCAATAAAGCTTTTTGTCCATGGCTGCAAATTAATTGTGATTGTATTATGATAATTAAGTCGCTAATAAATGCATCCAATAATCATCATATATACACAAATATTATAAGACTTGAGAGTCTTCACGGGTGGTGGCTTTTGACGTCTTTTTTGTTTTTTTGTTTTTTTCGTTTGAGACGAAGACAAAACGAAGACGAAGACTTGAGGTTGAGACAAACAGACGCACTTGCAAAAGGATAATTTAAAGTAGACTTGAGGTTGAGACGCAGACGCAGACGCAGACGAAGACTTGATCGATATAGAAATGCAAACTAAATCCTTATATCTCGATTGATTATATAGAAACAGATATATAGAATCAAACTTTGGATTGAGAAAAGTCCCACTTGCAAAAGGAGAATTTAAAGTGAGCAGGAATCAGTAAAAAGGTATATCCACACTTCAAAACTATACAATGGAGATAAGAAGCAGCCACATCATACTTCTACAGTTCTACTTGTGCAAATTCAATTTCATGTCATGCTTCAAACATATAATAAATAATTACTTAAACTATGCACATAATAATATAATATTATTAAATTATACTTTAAAAATCATTAATTAAATTAATGATAGTCTAATTAAATAATCAAGGTGGTCCGTTTAAACACAAATATGCACAGCCCAAAATCTGAAATGCATCGGCCCAATTCTGTAAAGAAATAAGGCTCAGCTAAATAAAATGAAACGGGCCCAAATAATATTACAAACCCCAGCCCAATTAAAAAAAAAAAAAAAAACATTGGGCCAGCTAAATGAAAAGAAAACATATGTACTGCTTATATTGGTTGTAAAATATATTCAACTTTTGCTCATTTGAGTTTATAATATCGCATATGAATGGGGTTGTTTCTTTGGTGTATATATATAAAATCAGTTTACACAAAATTTGCAAACAAAGCATGTTGTTGAAAAAAGAAAGCAATAAGTTTACAAAGAATATGATAGCTGATGGAGGGGAGTTTAAAAGGGCATGATGAGTTCATATACCAATTAAACATGATATGTGTTCTAACGTTCATTGGTTTTGCCAACTGTTGTATTTATTTTAATGGAATTGCAGTATGTGTTGATTAATGAAATAGTATGTGTTGATTAATGAAATTATGTATCTTATTTATTTGTTGTCTTAATGCGACAAATGGAATATACTACTATATAATATGGGTTGGACTTGGGGCTGTTTTTTGGGTTGAATTTTCAGCATGTTGTATATGGGCTGGATTTTATTTGTTGATAATTTGGGTTGCCAATTTAACTTTTCTTTACATATTGTATTTTGAATGGAGAATTATAATTTTTTTTTTCTATTTTTAATTTATGTTTATGTTAAATGTCATTGACAAGATATAACATATCGAGTTTTAATAAACTATTTAGATAATACTAGTATAAAATAACTTTTTGAAAAATATAAAATATTTTTGTTTCTGACACTTAATAATTTAAGAGCTCATAGTTGTGAATTCTTTTATAACGGCAAAAAAAGTTATGTATAATAGATATATATAAATAATGATATTTTTTTTGTTATGTATGAGCGCATCATATAAGGATTTTTTTCCCCGTAAGTGTGAGCGCACTCATACATAATATCACTATATATATATATTGCAGAGGTACATAGATAACATAAAAAAACCGTTAACCTATGACTACTTATCCAATTCAACCATTATTCTTACTAATTTTCAGGCTCTTATAACTTAATTTTAGTATCATTTAACTTGATTAGATCTACAAATAATTGTATACCAATAGACTTTTAAGGACTTTTTAAAATCTGAATTGAATACCTATAGACATTTGAAATACAATTTTATATATATATATATATATATATAGAATCTGAATTGAAAACACCCCCCGAGTCTTAATATTTTTCTTAGGTGACTAAATGGCATGAATGATAGTGGAGCTTCGTGTTTCAGACAGTTACTTTAGGTTCTTAATAAGTGTTTCTTGAGGTTTGTCTTGAAAGGTAGTAATTAGTGATGCAATGGAATTACGTGTGTAATTAAGTAGGGTCATATTAAATTTCATATTAGAGTATTCGATACATTAATTAAAAGAATCCAAGTTTGATTTAATTTTCAATTTATAAGATTGTTTAGCATGCACGTGTTCGATGGGCTTAAAATTTATACTCCTAGATAGAGTTATAACTTTTCTTAAATTTGTGAAACTAACAAATTGACTTATTTCAGTGCACAAATTCAACTTATTTATAAACCATAAACCCTTTGAGAGGCCTTGGTTTGGCCTCTTTGTTAAAAAAAGTTTAGTGGAAATGGTCCCAAGAAAAAATCATTCAATAATATAGTGAGCTTGCAAAACAAAAACAAAAACAAAAAAAACTCGCGAACAATCGAAAACTCCAAATTGATACTAAAAAACCACGTTTAGTCAGCTAGGCAAGAACAGTGATGAAATATATAGAAACATTGTGCGCTTCAGCAACAAGATGATCTAAGCAAACTAATTAAGGCCATAAAAACAAGAAGATAATAATTAAGATTGGATTTGTGCAGATTACTGTAGAAGTTAGTTTAAGGAACGCAAAACAAACCACATACTCCCTCCGTCCACGATATCGTTTCCATTTTTGCTATTTTGGGTTGTTCACAATTTCATTTCCACCTCCATTTAAAGCAGTAGGGTCCATATAACACTTTATTTTCCTCTACACATTTATAATGGGACGCGAACTCTACTAACAACAATAGATCAGCATGCATACAGGAAGATACTTCCTACTCACAACCATCATGCATCATACAGCTTGCGACTTCCACAATATATAGTATCTTCCCATGCACACCCCACAATTTATGCAAACTTGTTGAGTAACACACCCAAACCAACAAAATAAGAGATTGATAGAGAATTAAAAAGAAGGAAAAATCCCCAAAAAGAATTAAAACATTATTAATCTGAGAACAGGCAACCTCTTCCCCAACCCATAAATAAGACCAATCTTGCCTAACTCATTTGCAAGTCCAGCAGGCCAAGACATATTTGAACTTCTCTTCCCCATTTTCTCGTATTATATATGTTTTCAACTTCTATATACATGTTTGACATTAGTAACTATATTCAGCTTAACTGAGACAGAACAGTTCTAGACTTCTAGCAGCCATGCTTCAATGCAGGTAGTGTGGAGGTTTCCAAATTCTTATTCATGATGAAGATGAATGAGTATAGAGTAAAATGAGTGAAACCAACCTCATGTTCAGTGTGACAAAGTGAGCATATTATATGACCTGCGCGGCATCTCCGGAATAAAGCTCTTGAAAAGATAGAATACTACTGGATAATGCAAAGGAAGAAACAGAGAGACAATTATTCCAGATATAGCATACCTTCTAAATTAAAGTGTGAGCTTTTGGTCAATGCAAATATTGTTCTGTTGGCCAGAATATAAACAACTAAGCATCACTAACTATTCCCCACAAAGAGGAATATCCAGTGACGGAGTCAGGAATTTAGTTCGGGGGGCTGAACTTTGACGGGGGCCGAATTTTTTATTTAGGCATTCCATACATTTTAGGAATTTTTTTATTAAAAGACAAGTACAATGACAATAATAAAGAACAACATTTTCCATTCTTTATGTCATCCACCTCACAACTATCCACTGCCTCACCCCAATTAGCATCTACAGCCTCTTCAAAATCTTCGACACTACATGCCTCATCAAAGCCACCAAATGAAGAAGACTTCATTAGCTAACTTTGCCATAGAAATTTGGGATATGAATATGCTTTTAGAAATAACATAGAACTTTAAAATAGCTTACTTGAATCTCATTGGGAAAATCGATGTTTGATTTTCTGCAACTCTGCATGTGCTTGTTTCATGTTGATTCTATCCACGGGAGAGTCCGCGGAGCATTTCAGAGCCAACTCAAGTATGGATGATACACACTGCATACTCTTGTCAATCATTTCTTCTTCCAAATTCATGACTAAGTTGGCATCTATCACTTCTTCAGGGACATCCGAAAGTGAGAGTTCTACCCATCTCTTTAAGCTCATATCTCCGCAAAACATATCATCACTAGGCCTTTTTCTCGTAAAAGTTTCAATCAACATCACCCCGTAGCTATACACATCACACCTTGTTGAAACTAGCCCTTCCAAGCCATACTCTAGAACAAAAAAAAAACATGATGTATGTAGTAAGGAAGACACAATTAATTGATTGAAAGTGAAGTGCAATCAATATATTTAGAGAAACTTCACCTGGAGCGATGTAACCCAATGTTGCTAGCGTGTTGGTTAACACAAAGCTATCTCCATCGCATAACAACTTTGCTATCCCAAAGTCGCTTACATGGGCAACCATGTCTTCATCTAACAGCACATTACTAGGCTTCAAGTCGCTGTGGACAATGGGCATTGAATAACCGTGGTGAAGATACTCCAGAGCAGATGCAACATCAATCATTATATTCAATCTTTCCATCATATTCAAGCAATAGTTGTGGGAATATAACCATTTTTCAAGGTTTCCCTTTGGCATATATTCAAGTACTAATGCCTTGAACTCTTCATTGGAGCAACTGCTTATGACGCTTGTTAGGTTTCTGTGTCGAATGCTACGTAGTATCTCACATTCGACATCAAATATTCTTGAAATACCTTCTAGCTGCATATTAAACACCTTGACAACGATATCCTTCCCATTGTTAAGAATTCCTTTATAAACAGAGCAAGAACTCCCAGTGCCAAGTAAATTGCTTTCATCGAATCTTTCCGTTGCTTGCAGCAGTTCATAATAAGAGATTCTTTCCGGCACAATGAATATCAACTCATCAACTTCTCTAGTCGTCTTATCTTTCCTTTTGTTTATGACAATTATAAAGGCCAAAGAAACAACTGAGATGAAAGCCACAACCCCAAAAACAATAAATGAAGCTCGTTCCACCTTCTTTCTCTTTGATATGTGATTAGAAATTGAAGAGCAAATCTGGACATGGAACTTGGGGACTCCACACAATGCCTCATTACCCTTAAAAGAATCCATAGTGAAGTTTCTAAAAGAACCTCCATTAGGAATTTCTCCACTTAAACTATTGAAAGAGACATTAAAGTTGTTGAGGTGTTGAAGTACTTCTAAAGACTTTGGAATTGAACCAGAGAGGTTGTTGTATGACAAGTCGAGATTTACCAAACTGATCATGCTTCCCATAGACACAGGAATAGAACCTTCTAGTCTATTATTTGCCAAAGACAGATTAACCAAATTCTGCAACTTTTCAATATTCGTCGGAATTGACCCTGACAACTGATTCATCGATAGGTTTATATAGATAGCTGCTCCTAAGTTACTCATCTCTAGAGGTAGTGACCCATTTAACGAATTTGAGGACAAGCGTAGAATGATCAAATCTTTTAGGCCCCATAAGCTTGATGGTATGCTAGAATTCAAAATGTTGGAGTGTAGACCAAGATTTCTTAAAGAAGAGACATTACCCAGACATTTAGGAATTGGGCCTGAAATTTGATTATGGCTCATAACTAAAGTATCGAGGCTGAATAGATCACATATATCATGTGGTATTGAGCCTCCCAACATGTTATCAGATAGATATAATCCTTGAAGTTCATGCAAAAGGCTTATAGTTAGTGGAATATTACCAGATAACTCATTCCCAGATAAACTCAGTTCCATCATATTGCTTAGATTGCCTATTCCAACAGGAATGCTACCACTGAATTTGCAGTTGTCGACACCGAATGTTCGAAGTGAGGAAGATAAGTTCCCGACAGAAGCAGGAATGATGCCGTATAGAGGATTATCAGCAATTGCCAAATATGTTAGAGACCTGCAATTTGTCAATGAAGTAATGAAGGAAGACGATGGTGCCTGGGTAAGATTGTTGCTGAACAGAGTAAGACGTTGGAGATTCTTTAGGTTGCCGAGATTAGTAGGTATATAACCACTGAATTTGTTTTCAGGAAGTGAGAGATTTATGAGTTGAGAACAGTTAGAGATGGAGTTGGGTATTGCTCCGGTGATAGAATTTCCGCCAAGAAGAAGTTTTTCGAGAAAGGGAGAGGCATGGCATAAATGGGTTGGAAGAACCCCTGACAGAGCATTGACGACAAGTGAAAGAATCTGAAGAGTTGAAATGTTAAAGAGCTCATGTGGAATCGAACCACTTAAGCTGTTCGAATCTAATGATAATATCTCCAAATGGTAAAGTTGGCCAAATTCAGTGGGAATAAGCCCTGCAAAACATGAGATTTCAAAAACACATATTGTAGCTAAACATACAGTTTACATGAAAATTGCTCTGTTGTACCTGTGAAATGGTTTTCCTGGAGCTGTAAATTTGTTAGCATGGTAATATTCCCAACATCCCTTGAAAGGTTCCCCGTGAATTTGTTGCGCCCTAGATTTATGATTTGCAGAGAAGACATATTCATGAAAATATTGAAATCAATTCAGCCCGCAATCTCATTCTGTTCAGCAGCAAAAGTAAGCAGACTCTGAAGATGGCCAATCTCATGTGGTAGTATTCCTGGCAAAAAAAGTGTCATGAAACTAATAAAATCTCATTTACACAAATTTATGAGATGAGAACTTGAACCATACCATTCAAATTGTTAGCACCAAGAGCCAAAAACTGAAGAGATGTTAAGTAGCCGATTTCTGAAGGTATCTCCCCACTAAAAGAGTTTACAGAGAGGCTCAACACCTCAAGCCGTGAACATTGGGATAGATTTGTGGGAATCACGCCACTCAGCTGATTTAAAGAAAGACCAAGCACAGTAAGAAATGGAAGATTACGGCACATGTCTGTTGGAAGACTTCCACTCAATTCATTGCCTGTCAAACCTATAGTCACCAAGGTCGATATGTTGAATATGGCTGATGGTATAGCACCGGAGAGATGATTATTTTCAACATACAGAGTTTGTAGACTTTGAAGTCTCCCAAACTCTTTTGGAATTTCTCCACTTAGAGAATTGAAAGATAAGGAAAGAAATCGTAGGTTTGTGAGGTTTGAGAGCGATTTTGGGATGGAACCTATGAAGTTGTTGTTGCGTAAATTCAAGTACTCTAATTTTGGTAACTGACCCAACATCGGAGGGATGTCTCCGGTGAAGTTGTTGAGTCGGAAAGATATGAACTTCAAACGGCGAAGGAGAGACAGTTGGTGTGGCAAATCACCATAGAAATGGTTGTTGGAGAGGTCGAGGGAGACGAGGAAGGAGAGGTGTCCGAGCTGCGGTGGAATGGTGGAGGAGAGAGCCATGTTGGAGAGATTCAAGGCAGCTACTCTGTGGTGGCGCAAGCTGCAAGTGACGCCAATCCAGGTGCAGACGGAGCTCGAGTTGGTCCAATTAGTTGCGAGTAAAAGAGAAGGGTCGGAGGTGATGTGTTGTTTGAGTGAAAGAAGGGCAGTTTGATCAGTTGCAAGGCTCAGAGGTTGTTTGGATTCAGAAGAAAGCATTGGGAAGGTTATGGTGATTAGGAATGCATAAGCAAAAATGCAATGAAGCTTTTTGTCCATGGCTGCAAATTGTGATTGTATTATGATAATTAACTGCAAGCTATATACAGAAATATTACAAGACTTGAGAGTCTTGATGGGTGTGGCTTTTGAGTCAAGTCGTCCATAGAAATTAATGGAAGACTTGCTTGACTTGAGAGTCTTGATGGGTGTGGCTTTTGAGTCAAGTCCATACAAATGTTGGCCCCAATCACTTAAAGACACTGAGACAAAAACGAAGACTTGAGGTTGCGGAGTACAAAAGTCGGCCCCAGTCACTTAAAGAGACTGAGACACAGACGGAGACGCAGACGAAGACTTAAAAATTGTGTTGTACAGCATCAACTGAGAGGCAGTTGCCTCCTAGCCTTGATGGTTGTAGCAGATTCACTTACATATTCTTACCTCGAAAAACATCTTTCCTTAATTACCACTATATATATATTAATGGGTCTTCTAGAAGTTCATGTTCATTGAACCAGCAATTAATTTTTTCTTTCTTTTTTGAGAGCTATTTGCAACTAAATTAACTAGTTGTTTTTTCAGCTTTTCATTTTTACTGGAAATTACTAGCTGAGTGCTATATATGGATGGACTTAAAATTAGATATTCAACCAATCGATCTGCCCAAATGAACAGGAATTCTTGAATTGTTGCTTTCAAGAAAGATAAAAAAGAATAAATAAAACAAAAACAAAGAAAAACCCGACCACTGCTATTTGTGCTCCCTAAGAATTCAAAGGAACATCAACTTTCTTATGGAACAGCTGCTACTCAAGAAATAAACTTTTATGTTTTAGATTTCATGTTATATTCCAATAATAGCTAGGAGAACAGAAATACTAGAACTAAATGTTTCTGTGTTTGTTACATTAATTAGCAAAATCATTTTATAGTTATTAATTTGTGAAGCAAGTGTTTGAAAACAGTTAAAATCTAATAAGTGCTGAAGCTGGGAAATTGTCAATATTGTCAGCTAAAAGCCTAAAATTAGTCAATACATGGCCTCGTTGCTTATTCAAGATAAGAACAGGTCATCAACATTTAGTTTTCATTTGACTCTTTCATTCTCTTAATAGTACGTCGGCCCGTGTAGGGCCGTCTCTGAGGGCGATCGCCCAGTGCTCATAATTTTTAGGGGCCTAAAAAAATTTATATCCTCTTAATTATGTATACTATTATTATTAGGAGTCCAATTTTTTTTTTTTTTTTTTTTTAAATGTATACTACTAGCATAAAATAAAAAAAAATTGAAGGCAGCCCATGTTCTTTTAATTGACAAATAAGGCCCAGCTCAATTAAAAAAAAAACATAGGCTGGTTTTAATAAATTTGAGCCCAACTAAATAAATAAAAATCACAGCCCATTATAAATAAAATGAGAAGAGCCCAAATCTTAAAATAAATTGGCCCAAGAGGCCCACCCTAATTCCCCTTCATCTCCTCTCTTAAAACACACACGCGACACCGTTTCAAAGAAAAACACACACATGACTAGGGCTGTAAACAAACTAAGTCGCTCGTGAATTATTCCGAGCTTGGATCGAAAAAAACTCGTTCAAATTCATTTAGAGAAACTCGATAAATAAACAAATCAAACTTGAGCTTGATAGTATTTGGCTCGTTAGCTCGTGAACATGTTCGTCAAGTGATTCAACTTGAAAAATATAAATTATTAATAGATACAACTTATATTTATGCACTAAAATTAATAATAATTGTATTAAATCTCTAACTAATTTTGTTTGTTATAAGAAAATGAATAAAAATAAAAAATTTAGAAAGTTCGTATAGGCTCGTGATACTCAAAGTATTCGGTAAGTAAAGTTCGGGATTCGATTCGATACTAAACAAACCAAACTTGAACACACCTATTCGGTTCGGCTCGGTTCGATTACACCCCTACACATAACACACGCGCACACCCACACCAGTGCACGCCTCGCCGCCGGCCCTTGACTCCCTTCTCCCTCGCAACCCAAACCAGCCGCCGCCGCCGCAATAACAGCAGCAATAACACTACAAGGCTCAAATCGATTCTTGTACAGATTTTGTTCTAACACATGTTCTTTGATTCTATTTCATTTAATCTTTTCATGTATATCAACACATGTAAAAACAGTATTCAGTATCTCCTTGTTGTATTTAGCAGTTGGTTTTATTCGTGCTATGATGTTGAGCATGAATGAATAAGTAGAGGGATTAAAAGGTGAAACCTTTTTGGATTTGTTCTGAGATGTTGCTGGTTCTGCAGAGAAGGAATAATGTGCAGAGGTATCATCTATGATATTACAAAGCTCTGTATGCAGATGCAATATGAGATCAGGGAATTGCTGTGAGGAAGAAAAGAAGAAATAAAAAAGAAGAAGAAATGAATTGAGGGAAAAACATTACCTTAATTAGAAGTTTGCTGCTGGGGTGAAGGTGATGGAATATGGATGGAAGAGGAAAGGTATTTCAAAGGAGCAAGGATGAATAGAAGGCGATGCCGTGCACGAGGCCATCGGCAGCAGCCTCACCATGGTGTCCTCTAAAAAGGTTCGAGATGTCTTGGTTTGGCCTCTAAAAAGGTTTGGTGGAAATGGTCCTATGCAAATAAATATAGTATAAATTTATATCGATTTGTATTATTCAGCCACGATATTGAGTATGGAATAAAACGAGAGCTATTAACAGTCTCCATTTAAGGATCCAAATTCATGATTTTGTCAATATTTGTATATTGTCATATCAACTATAGTACTCCCTCCGTCTCAGCTATCTTAAGGCCTTTCGTCTCAACTAACCATAGGAATCAATATTGCAAAAAATAAATAATAATAAAAAAATCATTCAATAATATAGTGAGCTTGCAAAACGAAAACAAGAAAAACTCGCGAATAATCGAAAACTCCAAATTGATACTAAAAACCACGTTTATTCTACTAGGCAAGAATAGTGATGAAGAAATATATAGAAACATTATGCGCTTCAACAACAAGATGATCTAAGCAAACTAAGGCCATAAAAACAAGAAGATAATATTAAGATTGGATTTGTGCAAATTACTGTAGAAGTTAGCTCCAACACCAAGCTGAAACCCATAGTATGACCATGTTAACACCAAAGTTCGACGCACACCAGGTGCTCGGCCGAATGCCATGCCCCAGTAAGAACAGGCGGAAAAACACCGCACGCCACTCCACTTCAAATCAAAGGCCAGCAAGGTGAAGAGCAAATCCAGAAGCAATAGTACCCACCAAAGATAATCCACGGCCTAAATATTGATGTTAACTACTGATATTAACATAAATATACATTTATATGAACAAATGTATACATTTATATTAACAAATGTATATATTTAAATGTTAATATAAGTAGTTAACATCAATATTGTGAAGAAAATCCAGAAGCAATACACCGCAAGCTCAACCCACGGCCTAGCAGACAGACCGAGACCATTCTGGCAGATGCACGCCATATGCTCGACGAAATGCTGAATAAGCTACATAGACCAAATCATTTACAACGAATAAAACTATGGCAAGACGTGTCTCTCGAGACCGCCTGTTTAATAAAATCGATAGCATAAGGCCACCAACCCTCCTCCCGGTCATTATTTGCCATAATATCGGCTGCCGCGTTACCAGCCGCGCGAATGCTTATGTTTTCCTACTGAATGCAATGAATATCCTTTTTATGTATTTTTTTTAGAAAATAATAGCTAATGCTTATGTTTTCCTACTGAATGTAATGAATATTGAAAATAAGAACAATATAAATAAAGATGCACAATCTATTAAGTGTTAATAATTTGGACAAACATATGCAAATTACAACTTTTTCATAAAAAAAAATTATACTTAAAAAAATCATAAAATATCAATTAAAATTAATTTATTATATATATAATATCACCCACTTTTGACTGAATCTGATCAATTTTTTTACCCAATTGTATTTTTAATTATATGATTTTATGACTAATTTGCTCCTACAATATTTTTGGAAATTAAGAATTTTTCAAGTTTACTTATATTTGTCCATTATATACAATATTAGTTTTAAAAAATATAATTGAAATCTCTATTTTACTTTTCCACTACTCTCTCTGTATCTCTCCTCATTTATTTTATCTTTCTCATACTTTATCTACATTTTCTTAAGTTGTGTGCTCCATTTTTTTGAAACGTTATTATTGGGACAATGGGAGTATATCATAGCGATATAATAAATGATACTATTTAAATAATGGATATTACTATACGATATTGAAATATGAATGAATAGAAAAATCACTTTTTAATTGAATTTAATCAAATGAATATGAATATGTAAATTATAAATGGATATAAATATATAAATTTGTAACAATTTATATTTATAAAATAAAACGGGTTGGGGTCATTAATCAAATTTGGGACGAGTACGAGTACATACATTTATCGACATACCTTTGTGGATTATTTAAATTATTTGGGTATGATTAATATATATTCTAGACGGGTACAGACATTAATTTATCAATATGCCTAGATGATTTTTTTTTTAATTTTTTAATTTCTTATTTTAGTATATTAATGTTTATTTTATAATATTCGAGTCCGTATAGAGACGAATAGTCAATTATTGTGATAAATTATATTTATATATTTAAAATATATGTGGATAGTTAACACATATTACTATACATTTTTGTTATGAGAATAAATTGTAAAATCGTTATTTATATATCAAATTTAAATATATCGTTCTAATATAAAAATTGTTTCGTTTACTATAACTATTATAAATCTAACTAAAGTAATTATATGTCGAATTTCGACGAATTACATACTAGCTAGTAATATGTATATACATAATGCCTCTTAGTTTTAAATCGTGTGATTGATTTTGTTAAATTAATTTTTTTATTAATTATTTAATTTATTGGCTATTTGCCTCTACATATTTTTTGAAGTGTCAAGATTTATTAAATATATTTCTTTTTATACACTATAAATTTAGTAAATAAATTATCCTTTAAAAAACTTTAAAACATCAACAAATATGGGCGTTACTTTCAGTTTTCGCTTATAGGCCAAAATAATTTTAATTGAATTATCTTTATTTTGGTTAATGTATCATGTTTGCCTATATTATCCCTTTTGTTAAACATAACACTAATTCAAAACGAAAAAGGAAGACGCAGAAAGTGGGAGAGGGACAGAATATTTTGGAAACAATTTAAAATCTCTTCCTTAATTATCATTACAGTTAATTAAGTAAAATGATAATTACGTTAATAATTATATTCTGCATAGTAATTTCACATAATTGCCCCAATTATGTATATACATATGATGTTAATTTATCACTACCCACTTAGATATATATATCAAATATCTTACAACTAGCCAATATATATGAAAAACAGATGGGATCCTTTGTCCCACTATTTAGCGTGTACCACTCTTAATTTATTTGTTTTATGATTATTTTTTATAAAAATAAAAAATATTATTATATTATGAACTCTGATTAATATTTATCACTAAAAAATTGAAATTTTAAAAAATTATATACCTTAACTTTGAATAAATGAACCCAAATAATTAATTATTAATTCAATTTTTTTTATAATATTAAAGCATAATAAATTAAAATTGAAGAAAAAATAATTAAAAATTATAATAAATTAAGAGTGGTATTCGGTGGTACACACAAAACAGTGGAACATAGGATCCCACCTTATAAAAAATTCAGTGGGCTGCAAAGAGTTGGGTTTTGCTTGGCCCCAATAAAATGACATTCTGCCCCTCAAAAAAATAAAATAAAATAGTATTCTGTACTAGCACTTTTCATATAGAAGATGGAAATTCCACACAAACTCTCGCTCATTCAATCAGCAATTAATGTGATGTGTGTATTTTAGTTGTTCGTATTCTTGGATTATTTGTGCTTTAATTGAATTTAATATACACAATTATATAATTTTTGGTGCATGAATTAAATTGATTGATGTGGATGGAGTCTAGATTAAAAAAGTAGAAAATAAAGAGATTTTTGGTGCAATTTTTGAACAGCCCGTATGATGCAAGGAGTGAAAGAATATTTAGAATTCATAATCCTAAACAATATATTTTCTATTTATTTATGATTATGTTTAGGTTATGGGTAATTCTATTCATAGCTCCCATTTTACTTTATGTAGCCCCCTATAAATAATAATAATAATAATAATAAATAATAATTATAAATTTACTAAATTAACCTCTAAATTATAGCCCTTAAATGAAATATAATTCTCTTTTCAATTGAATTGAATCTGCGTGTACGTGGAAGGAGGAGGATCCATTTGAATTTACCTACAAACCTAAAGCAGTTGCTATGTATGTTCCCCGGAAAGTTTTGTAATTTTTTTTTGTTTGGTGAAAGACAAGAAAAGAGGAATGGGAAAAAAACAAGGAGATGTAATCGTGAGAACCATTAATGGGGCTATACAAAATTTAAATTTAAACTTAATTATAAAATGAATTATATTTAATTTGAGGTTATATGAATTATAGGGTAAATTTGTAAATTTATAATCATTTAATTTTTATTATTATTTTATATAAGGGGCTATACTGAGTAAAATGGAGGCTCTGAATGGAATCACCCTTAGGTTATTAAACCATTAAGAAACGTGGTCCATTAGATGATGGTTGACGGGCATTAGGAAGCTTAGGACTAAGTGTGTAAACAAACCAAGCCGTTTGCGAACTATTCGGAGCTCGGCTGGTTCAAGTTCGTTTATAGAAGCTCGATAAATAAACAAATCAAACTTGAGCTTAGTAGTATTCGGCTCATTAGTTCGTGAACATGTTCGTCAAGTGATTCAGCTTGAAAAATATAAATTATTGGTAAATACAACTTTTATTTATCCACTGCAATTAATAATAATTGTAGTGATTTGGAGTTACGAGTTTTATTTGATTAGCTTATCATCAGGCGGCTGGAGGAGATTGACGGCGGTACTTGAATGCTATTGGCGGCAGTAGGATGATACAAGTATTCTTCAAGGCATTGTTAGAATTTTTATTTAATTAGAGGCTTTGATCGAAAGTATACAATGCATCGATTCAAGTTGGAGTTTCGGTGACAATTTCTCTTTTACTTCAGTATGTTATCTATTTATAATGTTTGCTTTATTTAATTTTATTTTATTTTGTTTTATTTTATTAGCATGAGTAGCTAATTTCTTGATTCAGTGAGAATAATGAAATACTAGTCCAAAATCAGTGAGACCTAATTGTGTGTTTAATTGATTCAGTTGGATTTCGATTTATTCATTGTGTTTAGAGTCAATTCCGATTGTATTTAAGCCTGATCAATTTAGATTTAATTGGATTAATGACAATTAGTTCCTCCAATCCGTAATTGTTGGAATAAGAATGATTAGTGATAAAACTATCATGTTCGTAGTAAGGATAAATTGATAGATGAATTATTACTTGCGTTTCTTGGATAATTTGTCTAAATTGAGTTCCTTCATCTTAATGCTATTGAAATATTAAATCTAGGTCTGGTGGCTAGGTTGTGTTTTAATAAGAGAAATAGTTAGGTCTGACGTCTACACCTAACTATCGATAAAGTAAGTGGAATTGGGGACGATAAAGTAAGTGGAATTGGGGTACGTCCGCTGCATTCACGGTATCCTATAACTGGTTGGTCCATGAGAATTAATTTATCTTTGCGTCTATGATCATAGTAGTGACTAATGTGGATTTATTCGAAACCGAATATGATTCATTCTTGATTTATCTTATTTGCTATTTTAGTTGTTTTCTTAGTTTATTAGTCAATCTCTCAATTAAGGCATCGCTACACCAAAACTTAATCTTTAGGAAATTGAGTGCATTTACCCGTTCTCTGTGGTTCGACCCTGTTTATTGTTATTCTTATTCTTAGCTATTGCATGAATTATGTGGTTCGACCCTGTTTATTGGTATTCTTATTCTTAGCTATTGCATGAATTATTTGGTGGTAGACGACGTCCATCATCTTTTTCATTTGATAAATTAACTATTAAAATAAAAAATTGTACTCCCTCTATCCCACTAAGTGATTTGTTTTCCATTTTGGGCTGTCCCACTATAAGTGGCCTATTTTCATAAATGGCAAAATTTAACCCTTTAAAAAAGTGTGGACCCTACCACTTTTAACACATTTACGCATTCTCCTTAATTTCCGTGCCGAAAAATTTTGAGCCACTTATAGTGGGACGAAAAGAGTACTAATTATGGATTCAAAACTGAAACTTTTAACTTCAAGAATTAACTACTCTACCTCTAAACCAACGCATATAACATTTTAAATATGACTAAGTATCGCCCACCAAAATATTTTCATCCAAACATGTATATTTTAGTAATTACATATATTGCATTATAAAATACTATTACTCAATCTCTTGATTGAATATATGACTGCATAACAAATTGTTGAGTTACACGGTAAAGTGGGGGAAGTACCGAGTTTCCCTCTACATGTTTGACGGAATGCGCCAATGGGACGTCGAATTGAATGTGTGCTCGATGAGTATCACAATCAATTGCTGCTACCTTCTATGTTGTGTGAAGATCGGGTTTCCGCATTATATATTTATAAGAATATATTAATTAATTAGATATTACACTAAATCTATATGATATATATCTATATAGCTATTGATAAGGCTCATCAATAAATATATCTATCCAACAGGGTATATTTAGTAGAAGTAATAAACTAATAGATTTTCTAAAAAAAAGACCAAATTGTTGATTGAAAAATTAAATACAATAAATATTATTTTTATATTTTTATTTTATAAATTGTGGTTTACAACATACGCTATTTCTGCTAGTTATATAAAAAGAGAAAAACAAAAAAGAAAACCTAGCAAACCCTTGAAAGCACAAAGACGCTAACTAAGGGCAGAGCCTTATTAAAATCTTTATGGTGCAAATCCAATGAGAAACACCAGTAAAGGAAAATGAGTACTTGTCTATTACAACGACAAAAAAAAGCAGAAACAAGAAGAACGAATTAACAATGATAGCAAAAACCAACAAAAGGACCAAGCCAAATTTTCAATTCATTATGTCATCCAACTCACCACTATCCAGTGCCTCACCCCAATTAGCATCTACTGCCTCTTCAAAATCTTCAACATGCTACATGCCTCATCAAAGCCACCAAATGAAGAAGACACCATTAGCTAACTTTGCGATAGAAATTTGGGATATGATATCCTTTTAGTAATAACATAGAACTTTGAAATAGCTTACTTGAATCTCATTGGGAAAATCGATGTTTGATTTTTTGCAACAATGCATGTGCTTGTTTCATGTTGATTCTATCCCTAGGAGAGTCCGCAGAGCATTTCAGAGCCAATTCAAGTATGGATGATACACACTGCATATTCTTGTCAATCATTTCTTCCTCCAAATTCATGACTAAGTTGGCATCTATCACTTCATCTGGGATCTCCGAAAGTGAGAGTTCAACCCATCTCTTTAAGCTCATATCTCCGCAAAACATATCATCACTAGGCCTTTTTCTCGTAAAAGTTTCAATCAACATCACCCCGTAGCTATACACATCACACCTTGTTGAAACTAGCCCTTCCAAACCATACTCTGGAACAATAAAAATCATGACGTATGCAGTTAGGAAGACACAATTAATTGATTGAATGTGAAGTGCAATCAATATATTTAGAGAAACTTCACCTGGGGCGATGTAACCCAATGTGGCTAGTGTGTTGGTTAACACAAAGCTATCACCATCGCATACCAACTTTGCTATCCCAAAGTCGCTTACATGAGCAACCATGTCTTTATCTAACAGCACATTACTAGGCTTCAAGTCGCTGTGGACAATGGGCATTGAATAACCGTGGTGAAGATACTCCAAAGCAGATGCAACATCAATCATTATATTCAATCTTTCCATCATATTCAAGCAATAGTTGTGGGAATATAACCATTTTTCAAGGTTTCCCTTTGGCATATATTCAAGTACTAATGCCTTGAACTCTTCATTGGAGCAACTGCTTATGATGTTTGTCAGATTCCTATGTCGAATGCTACGTAGTATCTCACATTCGACATCGAATATTCTTGAAATACCTTCTAGCTGCATATTAAACACCTTGACAACGATATCCTTCCCATTGTTAAGAATTCCTTTATAAACAGAGCAAGAACTCCCAGTGCCAAGTAAATTGCTTTCATCGAATCTTTCCGTTGCTTGCAGCAGTTCATAATAAGAGATTCTTTCCGGCACAATGAATATCAACTCATCAACTTCTCTGCTAGTCGCCTTGTCTTTCCTTTTGTTTCTGACAATTATAAAGGCCAAAGAAACAACTGAGATGAAAGCCACAACCCCGAAAGCAATAAATGAAGCTCGTTCCACCTTCTTTCTCTTTGATCTGTGATTAGAAATTGAAGAGCAAATTTGGACACGGAACTTGGGGATTCCACACAATGCCTCATTACCCTTAAAAGAATCCATAGTGAAGTTTCTAAAAGAACCTCCATTAGGAATTTCTCCACTTAAACTATTGAAAGAGACATTAAAGTAGTCGAGGTGTTGAAGTTCTTCTAAAGACTTTGGAATTGAACCAGAGAGGATGTTGTACGACAAGTCGAGATTTACCAAACTGATCATGCTTCCCATAGACACAGGAATATAACCTTCTAGTCTATTATATGCCAAAGACAGATTAACCAAATTCTGCAACTTTTCAATATTCGTCGGAATTGACCCTGACAAGTGATTCATCGATAGGTTTATATATATCGCTGCTCCTAAGTTACTCATCTCTAGAGGTAGTGACCCATTTAATGAATTCGAGGACAAGTCTAGATTGATCAAATCTTTTAGGCCCCATAAGCTTGATGGTATGCTAGAATTCAAAATGTTGGAGTCTAGACCAAGATTTCTTAAAGAAGAGACATTTCCCAGACAGTTAGGAATTGGGCCTGAAAATTGATTCTGGCTCATAAATAAAGTATTGAGGCTGAATAGATCACATATAGCATGTGGTATTGAGCCTCCCAACATGTTCTCAGACAGATCTAATCCTTGAAGTTCATGCAGATGGCTTATAGTTAGTGGAATATTACCAGATAACTCATTTGCTGACAACTCCAATGTCATCAAATTGCTTAAATTGCCTATTTCAACAGGAATGCTGCCACTGAATTTGCAGTTGAAAGCAGTGAATATTTCAAGTGAGGAAGATAAGTTCCCGACAGAAGCTGGAACGATACCATTTAGAGGATTATTACCAATTGACAAACAAATTAGAGACTTGCAATTTGTCAATGAAGTAATGAAGGAAGAAGATGGTGCCTGGGTAAGATTGTTGCTGAACAGAGTAAGACGTTGGAGATGCTTTAGGTTGCCGAGATGAGTAGGTATATAACCACTGAATTTGTTTTCAAAAAGTGAGAGAATTGTGAGTTGAGAACAGTTAGAGATGGAGTTGGGTATTGCTCCACTCATGGAATTTCCGCTAAGAAACAATTCTTCAAGAAAGGGAGAGGCATGGCATAAATGGGTTGGAAGAACCCCTGACAGAGCATTGTCGACAAGTGAAAGAATCCGAAGAGTTGAAATGTTAAAAAGCTCATTTGGAATCGAACCACTCAAGCTGTTCCAGTCTAATACTAATGTCTGCAAATGATAAAGTTGGTCAAATTCAGTGGGAATAAGCCCTGCAAAAGATGAGATTTCAAAACTATAGCTAAAAACACATATTATAGCTAAACAGACAAGTTACATGAAAATTAATCTGTTGTACCTGTAAAATGGTTTTCCGCGAGGTATAACTCTGTTAGCATGGTAATATTCCCGACATCCCTTGAAAGGTTCCCTGTGAATTTGTTGCGCCCTAGATATATGGTTTGTAGAGCAGACATATTCATGAAAATATTGAAATCAATTGAGCCCGCAATCTCATTCCGTTCAACACCAAAAGTAACCAAACTCTGAAGATAGCCAATCTCATGTGGTAGTATTCCTGGCAAAAAAAGTGTCATGAAACTAATCAAATCTTATTCACACAAATTTATGTGATAAGAACTTGAACCATACCATTCAAATTGTTACCACCAAGAGATAAATGCCGAAGAGATGTTAAGTAGCCGATTTCTGAAGGTATCTCCCCACGAAAAGAGTTGTCAGAGAGGCTCAAGATCTCAAGCCGTGAACATTGGGATAGATTTGAGGGAATCGCGCCACTCAGCTGATTGGAAGAAACATAAATCCCAGCAAGAAATGGAAGATTACTGCACATGTCTGTTGGAAGACTTCCACTCAGTTCATTGTTTCCCAATGCTATAGCTACAAGGGTCGAGATGTTGAATATGGCTGATGGTATAGCACCGGAGAGATGATTAAATTCAACATACAGAGTTTGTAGACTTTGAAGTCTCCCAAACTCTTTTGGAATTTCTCCACTTAGAGAATTGTAAGTTAAGTCAAGAATTTGTAGGTTTGTGAGGTTTGAGAGCGATTTTGGGATGGAACCTATGAAGCTGTTGTTGCGTAAAGACAAGTACTCTAATTTTGGTAACTGACCCAACATTGGCGGGATGTCTCCGGTGAAGTTGTTGAGTCGGAGAGATATGAACTTCAAACGGCGAAGGAGAGACAGTTCCTGTGGCAAATCTCCATAGAAAAGGTTGTTGGAGAGGTCGAGGGAGACGAGGAAGGAGAGGCGTCCGAGCTGTGGTGGAATGGTGGAAGCTGGGAAAAATTGTCAATATTGCCAGCTAAAAGCCTAAAATTAGTCAATACATCGCCTCGTTGCTTATTCAAGAGAGGAACAAGTCATCAACATTTAGTTTTCATTTGACTCTATCAATTTCTTAACTAGTACGTCCCCCCGTGTAGGGCCGTCTCTGAGGGCGACCGCCCAGTGTCCATAATTTTCAGAGGCCTAAATTTTTTTATATCCTCTTATGTTTACTAGCAGAAAGAACGTGCGTTGCACGTTTAATTACATTCCTAAATATTTTTGGATAATAGGGTGTCTGCGCGAAAATCTTTAATTCTTTAAATATTTTTCTGCTGCGTGAAAATCGTAGTCGCACGTGCATTGTTGTACAAAGAAAATGTGAACTTATAATGAAACATATGTGTTCTAACGCTCATTGGTTTTGATTATGCAACCAACTGTTATATAATTTTATTTTAATGGAATTGCGATATATATGTTGATTAATGATAATTTAATTATATATCATATTTATTTGTTGTATTTTGAATGGATAATTACAAATTATTTTTTCTATTTTTAATTTATGCTTCTGTTAAATGTCATTGACAAGATATAATATGTCGAGTTTTAATAAACTATTTAGATAATATTAGTATATATAAAATAATTTTTTGAAAAATATAAAATATTTTTGTTTCTAACACTAAATAATTAAAGAGCTCATAGTTGTGAATTCTTTTATAACTGTAATAAAAGTTATATATAATAGATATAAATAACGATATTTTTTTTTGTTATGTGTGAGCGCATCATAATGTTATGTACTCCCTCCGTCCACGAAATGAGTACCCATGTGTGGACGGCACGGGTTTTAAGAAATGTATGGAGTGTAGTGTGAATAGTTTAAGGATCCCACTTTTTAAGTGTATTAATTAAAGAAATGTGTGTGGTACACTTGCCAAAAAAGGAAATGAGTACTCATTTCGTGGATGGACGAAAAATGAAATATGAGTACTCATTTCGTGGACGGATGGAGTATTTACTTTAGATAAGGATTTTTTTTTCCCCATATGTATGAGCACACTCATACATAATATCACTATATATATTGCATAGGTATATAGATGACATAAAAAAACCATATCCTATGACTACTTTTTTTAGTAGTGGAACAGACTTATAACCTGCACATTTAGAAATATATACAGGACTGAGTACAAAAGTACTCAGTAGGCACGTATGATAAAGTATATATATAAATATGCTTCGTAAAACTGTAAATTGTCATGCCATCATAACAGTACAACAAGGGAGTTTTTATTTAAAAGGAGCCCAAGCTTACTAAAGTCATTTGTGATTCTTAAAGTTCGACTGATCAGTCTAAGTTCTCTTGTAATCTATCATATCTAGATCTATGTGTTGGAGAGGTGGCATTTGTGTACACTAGTCCTGACAGAATAGCTATCCGCTCATGACTCGAGTTCGATTATATATTAATAGATAGATACCATACTAAAATTGAAATATTTATGTCAAGACAATGGTTGAAATAATCTCAGTTCAAAGATTTTGAAACGAAACAACTTGTTAGTAACATTTTTCATTTGATATATATATATACATATAGGGGGCCGCTCCAATGAGACCCCCTAATTTTAGTGAGATCTAGGACACGATCTGGTGCGTTTATTTTATCAATCCTATGGTTGATATTGTATCTGGAGGGTGATTTTTTGTCGCAGGGTTCGAATCCTGGAGGGAGCAGAATATTTTAAATTTTGTTATTCATCAGTATATACTGCATTGTTCATCAGTATATACGGTCATGTTCATCAGTATATATGTCTTATTCATTACGAATTTTTTAAATTTTATTTTTCATCAATAAATACATCTTGTTCATTAGATATACGTTTTGTTCATTAGTATTATATGTCTTATTCATTGTACTCATGTTACACGAAAAATAGGGAGTCTCATTGGAGCGCGCCCCTATACATATATATATATATATATATATATATATATATATATATATATATATATATATATATATATATATATGGGAAAGCTAAAATAAGAACGCTTATTAAAATATAAATTAAGAACCATTTTCAGCCCTTAGATCATCAAGATCTACGGTTGATTCATCACCTTGTTCGATATATTCATGGTCATGAGTTCGAATCCCAAAGGTAGTAAAAAATTATTTTTTCGATATTCATACCTTTATACAGTTTATTCATGCGTGTTATACATAAAATTCATGCATTTTTGCTGGTTCGTAATTCTTAAAATAAGGGTGGTTTATTGAATAACCGCCCTATATATATATATATATATATATATATATATATATATATATATGAAAGTAAACTCATCTGATAGCAACTCTTGTTGTGGTGCAGTAGCTCTTTGTCTAGTGTTATTATTCTCATGTTTGACCTTTATTTGCTCGAGCAAAAACTTCAAATAAAGAGAATGCGAAATTAACTATGCATGACTCTCTTATGTACGAATTATTACTCGAAAATAATTATTCAAAAAATTCTATCGTTAATCCTAGATATCAGATCAAATAAAATAAACTAACTACTTAAGGCGAGTCTCGCGATGTCGGTTAATAACTATAATTATTTCACTCATCTTAGGGTATTCTAACCCGCATGATAATTAAGTAGATCTTCTCTATTTAATCAATTAAAATGGGAGTAGCTAAGTCCATTTACTCACTTAATAATCTCGTAGTGATAAATCTGTAACTAGAAGCAGCTGAATCTAATTAATCGGTTAATCACGACTGCTCATAAATCGGGCTCAACAAATATGAAAAGGAACTACAATATTGACTCGAATAATTAAAAGACCCAATGAAAAGTAGCCCAATAATTAAATAAATAAGAGTGGGTTTGAATTAAAATATTGGGCTGAATAATTAAAATACAAGGCCCAACTGAAATAAATCATTGGGCTCAATTAATTAACCCACATAATAAATAAAATTGGTTCATCTCCAAAATGTAAGACATCCCAATTAAAATGAATAATTTGGGCCCAAATGAAATAATGACAGCCCAACTGGAATGAAGTTGTTAGCCTCAAGGGATTAAAATGTAAAGTCCTACTGAAATAAATCTTCAGCCCACTACTAATTAAAATTGGCCCAACTTAACAATAAACGTGGTCCAAATGAAATAATTAGACAGACCCAAAGAAAATAGTCCAATTGCTACAATTAAACAAAATGTCCAATTATAATAGTACTAATAACGAATAATAATTTCATAGGTTATATAGTTTCAATATATTACAATTTTTTTAGAACATTTCGTATATTTTAGATATTTTTTTATTAAAACACAAGCATAATATATAGTAATAATAACAAACAATTTTTTTTTTATTTTTTTGCATTTCTTACATTTTAGACATTTTCTATTACAAGACAAGCATAATAGTAATAATAATAAAGAATATTTTCATAGATTATAGAGTTTTAAATAACACAATTATTCTTATGTTAAGTATATATGAGTAAATATAACAAGCAAATCAATTTTTGTACAACAAAATTCTTTTATAATAAGTATAGACACATATCTATAGGGGTGAGCTCCAGTGAGACCCTCTCTTTTTCGTGAGACACTGAGTACAATGGATAAGACGTAGATAACGATAAACAAGCTAGGGCCACAATATCGATGAACAATGCAATATATACTGATGAATAATAAAATTTAAAATATTTCGCTCCCTCAAGGATTCGAACCCTGAGAAAAAAAAAATCTCCCTCTAGATACAATATCAGCCATAGGATTGATGAAATAAACGCACGAGATCGTGTCTCAGGTCTCACTAAAAATAGGCGATCTCATTGGAGCGCTCCCCTATATCTATATATATCTTCGAAGAAGAAAAAAAATTGGTAGGGGCTTCAGCCCCCCCTAGCACCCGGAGTCCCTCTCATCTTCCCCTCTTCTATGCCTTCCCAATTTCCCCATTCGTGAGTACTAAGATAAGCCCTAGTTTCTTCCAAGTAAGTTACCGCCGCTGCTGCAATTGGGAGACCGTGTTATGAAGAAGCAACAACATAAGTCAAGAGATATAGGAGAGAAGGAAGTCGCACTTTCAAAAGGAAGAAACGTTGTTTTAGTTAAGAGAGTTCTATATAATTGAGAGAGAGAAAGGAAATAGCATCGAAAATATTTTACTCTGTAATGTGACAGTTATTCTGTTACATTCTATCAATTCCAATTTCATCTCATCTTCTTCATTTCTCACCCACACTTCACACGTGCACCGCCATTGTCGTCTCTGTAAATCTCCTGCGGGTCCCATTGTTTGTGTCAAGTTTGAGCAGAGAATGGGAGTGAATGTCGAGAGCCGGGAGTTACGAGTCGGATCGTAACAGACCGGCGAACGGCCGCCGCATTCGTCCGCGGCGCCGCTGTTTCTGTAAATCCGGCGACTGATTGTCGCCATTCTCCCACTCAATTGCTCTCTTAATCGAATGAAGGGATGGGGAGAGAAAGCCCAAACTACCTTTCCTCGCCTCGCCTCCTTCTCTCCACCGTGATTAGACCGCCGTAACTACCTTGAATGTTTGTTTTGGTTGAATTAAATGGGGGTAACTGTGACAGAATAACGTATATTATCCCTTCAATAAATGCAGGAATGAATGTGGAGGAATTGGACCAAAGCTCTCTGCTATTCGGCTGTTGAAGTATTAATGAAGTGGAGCTGAAATAGAATTGGTGTTGTTGCCTTAGTAATTGCAGGTGAATAATTCTAAACTAAATCGATAGACTGTAAAATAATTCTAAACTAAATCCGTAGTTTTAATTCGTTTTGCTGTTATAATATCCATATTAAATCTGTAGATTTAATCCACTTCACAAGCAAAAATAAATTCACGACTAAAGTAATAGTAATAATAAATAGAAATAATATTTATATCAACATGCTAGATAACATGACGACTTTCCTAACTTAGTTATATATCTGGATTAAGAAAACCTAGCAACCCCTTGAAAGCACAAAGACGCTAACTAAGGGTTGAGCCTCATTAAAATCTTTCTGGCGAAAACCCAATGAGAAAAACATACTCGTCTATTACAACGAAAAAAAAAAAAGCAAAACCAAGAAGAACGAACAATGATAGCAAAAACCAACAAAAGGATCAAGCCAAATTTTCCATTCTTTATGTCATCTACCTCACCACTATCCATTGCCTCACCCCAATTAGCATCTACTGCCTCTTCAAAATCTTCAACACTACATGCCTAATTAAAGCCACCAAATGAAGAGGACATCATTAGCTAACTTTGCGATAGAAATTTGGGATATGAATATCCTTTTGAACGGCTTCCTCAATCAAGAGGGAATAGCATGATTCCAACAACCAGTCGGAGTATTTGGATTTGCCATAATGTCAGCAACTTGGTTCCCTTCACAAAAGATATGTGAAACACGAATACCATTAGGAAAATAAGTAAATCATAATAGAACAATATTATCTTAGAAATAACATAGAATTTTGAAATAGCTTACTTGAATCTCATTGGGAAAATCGATACTTGATTTTCTGCACCTCTGCATGTGCTTGTTTCATGTTGATTCTATCCCCGGGAGAGTCCGCAGAGCATTTCAGAGCCAATTCAAGTATGGATGATACACACTGCATATTCTTGTCAATCATTTCTTCCTCCAAATTCATGACTAAGTTGGCATCTATCACTTCATCTGGGATCTCCGAAAGTGAGAGTTCTACCCATCTCTTTAAGCTCATATCTCCGCAAAACATATCATCACTAGGCCTTTTTCTCGTAAAAGTTTCAATCAACATCACCCCGTAGCTATACACATCACACCTTGTTGAAACTAGCCCTTCCAAACCATACTCTGTAACAACAAAAATCATCAGGTATGCAATAAGGAAGGAAGACACAATAATTAATTGATTGAAAGTGAAGTGCAATCAATATATTTAGAGAAACTTCACCTGGAGCGATGTAACCCAATGTTGCTAGCGTGTTGGTTAACACAAAGCTATCTCCATCGCATAACAACTTTGCTATCCCAAAGTCGCTTACATGGGCAACCATGTCTTCATCTAACAGCACATTACTAGGCTTCAAGTCGCTGTGGACAATGGGCATTGAATAACCGTGGTGAAGATACTCCAAAGCACATGCAACATCAATCATTATATTCAATCTTTCCATCATATTCAAGCAATAGTTGTGGGAATATAACCATTTTTCAAGGTTTCCCTTTGGCATATATTCAAGTACTAATGCCTTGAACTCTTCATTGGAGCAACTGCTTATGACGCTTGTTAGATTCCTGTGTCGAATGCTACGTAGTATCTCACATTCGACATCGAATATCCTTGAAATACCTTCTAGCTGCATATTAAACACCTTGACAACGATATCCTTCCCATTGTTAAGAATTCCTTTATAAACTGAGCAAGAACTCCCAGTGCCAAGTAAATTGCTTTCATCGAATTTTTTCGTTGCTTGCAGCAGTTCATAATAAGAGATTCTTTCCGGCTCAATGGATATCAACTCATCAACGTCTATAGTTGTCTTGTCTTTTCTTTTGTTTCTGACAATTATAAAGGCCAAAGAAACAACTGAAAGGAAACCCACAACTCCAAAAACAATAAATGTAGCTCGTACCACCTTCTTTCTCTTTGATCTGTGATTAGAAATCGAAGAGCAAATTTGGACATGGAACTTGGGGATTCCACACAATGCCTCATTACCCTTAAAAGAATCCATAGTGAAGTTTCTAAAAGAACCTCCATTAGGAATTTCTCCACTTAAACTATTGAAAGAGACATTAAAGTAGTCGAGGTGTTGAAGTGCTTCTAAAGACTTTGGAATTAAACCAGAGAGATTGTTGTACGACAAGTCGAGATCTGCCAAACTAATCATGCTTCCCATAGACACAGGAATAGAACCTTCTAGTCTATTATTTGCCAAAGACAGATCAACCAAATTCTGCAACTTCCCAATAGTGCTAGGAATAGACTTTGACAACTGGTTCATCGATAGATTTATATGTATTGCTGCTCCTAAGTTACTTATCTCTTGTGGTAAGAACCCATTTAATGAATTCGAGGACAAGTCTAGATTGATCAAATCTTTTAGGCCCCATAAGCTTGATGGTATGCTTGAATTCAAAATGTTGGAGTCTAGATAAAGATATCTTAAGGATGAGACATTTCCCAGACATTTAGGAATTGGGCCTGAAAATTGATTATGGCTCATACCTAAAGTATTGAGGCTGAATAGATCACATATAGCATGTGGTATTGAGCCTCCCAACATGTTAACTTGAAGATCTAATCCTTGAAGTTCATGCAAATGGCTTATAGATAGTGGAATATTACCGGATAACTCATTCCCAGATAAATCTAAGCCCATCATATTGCTTAGATTGCCTATTTCTACAGGAATGCTTCCACTGAATTTGCAGTTCTGGGCACTGAATGCTCGAAGTGAGGAAGATAAGTTCCTGACAGAAGCTGGAATGACACCATTTAGAGGATTATCACCAAATGACAAATGAGTTAGAGACCTGCAATTTGTCAATGAAGTAATGAAGGAAGAAGATGGTGCCTGGATAAGATTGTTTCCATGCAGTTGAAGTCTTTGGAGATGCTTTAGGTTGCCGAGATGAGTAGGTAGATAACCACTGAATTTGTTTTCAGAAAGTGAGAGAATTGTGAGTTGAGAACAGTTAGAGATGGAGTTGGGTATTGCTCCACTCATGGAATTAATGCCAAGATAAAGTTGTTCAAGAAAGGGAGAGGCATGGCATAAATGGGTTGGAAGAACCCCTGACAGAGTATTGCCGAGAAGTGAAAGAAACCGAAGAGTTGAAATGTTAAAGAGCTCATGTGGAATCGAACCACTCAAGCTGTTCAATGATAATGATAATCCCTCCAAATGGTAAAGTTGGCCAAATTCAGTGGGAATAAGCCCTGCAAAACATGAGATTTCAAAAACACATATTGTAGCTAAACAGACAATTTACATGAAAATTACTCTGTTGTACCTGTAAAATGGTTTTCCGAGATGTATAACACTGTTAGCATGGTAATATTCTCGACATCCCTTGAAAGGTTCCCCGTGAATTTGTTGCGGTTTAGATTTATGTTTTGCAGAGAAGACATATTCATGAAAATATTGAAATCAATTGAGCCCGCAATCTCATTCCGTTCAGCACCAAAAGTAACCAGACTCTGAAGATGGCCAATCTCATGTGGTAGTATTCCTGGCAAAAAAAGGGTCATGAAACTAATAAAATCTGATTTACACAAATTTATGTGATAAGAACTTGAACCATACCATTCAAATTGTTACCACCAATATATAACTCCCGAAGAGATGTTAAGTAGCCGATTTCTGAAGGTATCTCCCCACTAAAAGAGTTTACAGAGAGGCTCAACACCTCAAGCCGTGAACATTGGGATAGATTTGTGGGAATCGCGCCACTCAGCTGATTGTCAGAAAGATAAATCCCACCAAGAAGTGGAAGATTACGGCACATGTCTGTTGGAAGACTTCCACTCAATTCATTGTATGAGAAGGCCATAGATACAAGGGTCGATATGTTGAATATGGCTGATGGTATAGCACCGGATAAACGATTGAATTGAACAGATAGAGTTTGTAGACTTTGAAGTCTCCCAAACTCTTTTGGAATTTCTCCACTTAGAGAATTGTAAGTTAAGTCAAGAAATTGTAGGTTTGTGAGGTTTGAGAGCGACTTTGGGATGGAACCTATGAAGCTGTTGTTGCGTAAATTCAAGTACTCTAATTTTGGTAACTGACCCAACATCGGAGGGATGTCTCCGGTGAAGTTGTTGAGTCGGAGAGATATGAACTTCAAACGGCGAAGGAGAGACAGTTGGTGTGGCAAATCTCCATAGAAAAGGTTGTTGGAGAGGTCGAGGGAGACGAGGAAGGAGAGGTGGCCGAGCTGCGGTGGAATGGTGGCGGAGAGAGCCATGTTCGAGAGATTCAAGGCAGCTACTCTTGGGTGGCGCAAGCTGCAAGTGACGCCAATCCAGCTGCAGACGGAGCTCGAGTTGGTCCAATTAGTTGCAAGTAAAAGAGAAGGTTTGAGTGAAAGAAGGGCAGTTTGATCAGTTGCAAGGCTCAAAGGTTGTTTGGATTCAGAAGAAAGCATTGGGAAGGTTATGGTGATTAGGAATGCATAAGCAAAAATGCAATAAAGCTTTTTCTCCATGGCTGCAAATTGTGATTATATTATGATAATTAAGTCCCTAATAACTGCATCCAATTCTCATCATATATATATATACACAAATATTACAAGACTTGAGAGTCTTAATGGGTGGTGGCTTTTGATGTCTTTTTTCTTTTGTTTTTTGTTTTTTGTTTTTTCCGTTTTGAGTCAAGTCCTCCTTAGATGTTATTTAAATGTTGGCCTTAATCACTTATTGAGACGAAGACGAAGACTTGAGGTTGAGACAAACAGATATATAATCAAACTTTGGAAAAGTAGATTGCAAAAGGATAATTTAAAGTGAGCAGGAAAAAAGTATATCCACACTTGAAAACTATGTTGCATAGGTACGGGCGTGCGAATGCGGGGGCGATACGATACGAGTACGGGGATACGGGTTTTTAAAAATTATAGGGTGCGATTCGGCAATGATACATCAAATTATTAAAATTTTATGATATATAATGCTTATAAAAAATATACAATTTAAATTTTCTTAAATTAATTATATGTAATTTACATTTTATTTTTCCCAAAAGTTAAGCATTTTCAATTATATAAGTTAATTGAGCAACAATATAACGATTCAAATATTATTAGTCCAATATATAAGTCAGAACTGAAAATAAAATTATCAAAATAACCTTGTGTAGGCCTTTCATGCACGAGATACGTGAATTTCGCCTATAGAATTTGCGAATCCGATTTATTTTATAAATTGTTTTAAAAGATACGCCACGTGGCGAATCCGACGAGAATCCGAGAGAATCGCACCCTAAAAGAATCCGATTCGCCGTACATGCTGATTTTTGAAGAATCCGTGCATCATAGCTTGAAAACTATATAGTGTAGATAAGAAGCAGCCAAGGATGCGTAATTTTCCAAGTGACATAAAAAATAATATACTTCTATATTTGTAGACTTTTATAACTGTAATAAAAGTTATATATAATAGATATAAATAACGATATTTTTTTTTGTTATGTATAGAGCTGAGCATCATACTGTTATGTATTCCCTCCGTCCACGAAATGAGTACTCATTTGTGGACGGCACGGGTTTTAAGAAATGTATGGAGTGTAGTGTGAATAGTTTAAGGATCCCACTTTTTAAGTGTATTAATTAAAGAAATGTGTGTGGTAAACTTGCCAAAAAGGGAAATGAGTACTCATTTTGTGGACGGACGAAAAATGAAATATGAGTACTCATTTCGTGGACGGATGGAGTATTTACTTTAGATAAGATTTTTTTTTTCCCATATGTATATGAGCACACTCATACATAATATCACTATATATATTGCATAGGCGTATATATAGATAACATAAAAAAACCATAACCTATGACTACTTTTTTTAGTAGTGGAACAGACTTATAATCTTGTGAGTTGATATGATCATCCAATTCAACCTTTTTTCTCACTAATTTTCTGGCTCTTATAAATTAATTTTAGTATCATTTAACTTGATTAGATCTACAAATAATTGAATATCAACAAATTTTTAAGAACTTTTTAAAATCTGAATTGAATACCTCTGGATATTTGAAATACAAAAAAATCTTATAGAATCTGAATTGAATACACCCACTTAGTCTTAATATTTTTCACAGGTGACTAAATGGCATGAATGATAGTGGAGCTTCATGTTTCAGACATTTACTTTAGGTTCTTAATAAGTGTTTCTTGAGGTTTGTCTACAAAGGTAGTAATTAGGGATGCAATGAAATTGCGTGTAACTGTGTAAGTAGGATCATATTAAATTTCATATTAGAGTATTCGAGTTCCATAAATTAAAAGAATTTAAGTTTGATTTAATTTTCAATTTATAATAGGCACGTGTCTGATGGGCTTAAAATTTATTCTCCTAGCTAGATAGAGTTATAACTTTTCTTAAATTTGTGAAACTAACAAATTGACTTATTTCAGTGCACAAATTCAACTTATTTATAAACCATTAATCCTTTGAGAGGCCTTGGTTTGGCCTCTTTGTTAAAAAAAGTTTGGTGGAAATGGTCCTATGCAAATAAATATAGTATAAATTTATGTCGATTTATATTATTTCGGCCACGATATTGAATATGGAATAAAACGAGAGCCATTAACGGTTTCCATTTAAGGATCCAAATTCATGATTTTGTTATTTGTCTATTGTCATATCAACTATAGTACTCTATCATGATCGGACTTAATTAAGGATAATTAAACCGGAAAATTGTGACTAAGGAAGGGAGTTTAGAAGCGGGGATAGAAATGGGGTAAACAAATAATGAAGGATCGAACTTAATTGTTATTAATGAAGGAGAAATTTATAATATAACGGATGTTTAGACACAAGGCCTCGAATAAACTACTAAGTTCGGATGAATCCAACTTAGCCAAAATAACATAAAACTTATGAGTACGCAGCGGAATAATGGTTATAGTTACAAGTATGAAGACATGTATGGCAAGAGTTCATCAATATATATATATATATATATATATATATATAGGGAGAGGTTCAAGAAAGAACCATAAATAAAAGAAGACCGGAGAACCATTTTCAGCCATTCGATCATCAAGATCTACGGTGGATGCATCATCTTGTTGGATGAATGCAGATCCTGGGTTCGAATCCTGAAAGGAGCATTTTTTTTAAAATTTTTTAGTGCATTAATTTTTACAGCGAATGCATTATTTTTTACAGTGGATGCATTAGATTTGATGGTTCTCCCGTTCTCACAAATAATGTAGTTCTCTCTAGAACCACACCCTATATATATATATAGGGTTGCGCTAAAATAAGACTCACTCTTAGCCTATAAACTAAGACCTATTGTAGGCCATTGGATTTTATTTAATTAATGGTCAGATCTTCATCATCTTTTCCTTAAGTAATTAACGCAGATTATGTGTTTGGATACAAAAGTAATTTCTGCATTTTAATAACAATCATTTCCTTAAATAATGGGATCACATTTATGCCAATATCTAATATTCCATAATTACAATTTTGAATTAATGTATACACAATAGGAAGGAAAAAAAAACTTACGAATAAAGTTGAAGAACACGATCAGTATTCTTATGGGGAACACTATTCACAATTTTTAATTATCATCCTTTCTGATTTTTTTTAAAAAATTATTTTCAGATGCAAACCCGATTACGTATGGTCTAGTAAGCCAAAAAAATTCATACGTAAACAAAAAAAACTTGTATATAAATAAAAAATAATTCGTACGAAACCCAAAAACAATTCATACAATCAGAGTTGAGGCTAAAATAATTTTTACGAAAACGAAAATAATTCACACGTAAACTAAAAATAATGCGTACGTAAATAAAAAATAATTCGTATAAAAACTAAAAATAATTCGTACAAAAACTAAAAATAATTCATGCAATAACATTTATCCAAAATAAAAAAAGTCAGTTCTTCAGCGTACGTACGAATTTTCATTAACAATGAATGAATTAATCGGATTATGAATTAACTAAAATGCAACTCTGTACGAATTTTGCTAACATCTTTGTACGAGTTTTGCATTAACAATGTATGAATTATTACTGACATTTTATTACGTTTAATCAAATTTCTCTTATTTTTTCTACAGTTTTGAAGAATATTTATCCAAAAAAAAAGTCAGTTCTTCAACATACGTACGAATTTTTCAGTAATTAGGAATGCATACAGCAAAATGCAATAAAGCTTTATCTCCATGGCTGCAAATTGTGATTGTATTATGTGAATTAAGTCGCTAATAACTGCATCCAATAATCATAATATAAATATACACAAATATTACGTACAAGACTTGCTTGACTTGGGAGTCTTGATGGGTGTGGGTTTTGAGTCAAGTCGTCGGTAGATGTTATTTCCATACAAATTAATGTTGGCCCCAATCACTTAAAGAGACTGAGACAAAAACGAAGACTTGAGGTTGTGGAGTACAAATGTCGGCCCCAGTCACTTAAAGAGACTGAGACACAGACGGAGACGGAGACGAAGGTTAAGAGTTGAGACACAGACGAAGACGAAGATGAAGACGAAGGTGAAGAGTTGAGACAAAGACGGAGACGCAGACGAAGACTTAAAAATTGTGTTGTACAGCATCAACTGAGAGGCAGTTGCCTCCTAGCCTTGATGGTTGTAGCAGACTTACTTGAAGTCGATTCACTTACATATTATTACCTTGAAAAACATCTTTCCTTAATTACCACTATATATATATTAATGGGTCTTCTAGAAGTTCATGTTCATTGAACCAGCAATTAATTTTTTCTTTCTTTTTTGAGAGCTATTTGCAACTAAATTAACTAGTTGTTTTTTCAGCTTTTCATTTTTACTGGAAATTAGTAGCTGAGTGCTATATATGGATGGACTTAAAATTAGATATTGAAGCAGCTTCCTTGGGAGAAGAAGGTGTATCGATATATTGTGATTCGATGACGGAAACCAATCGATCTGCCCAAATGAACAGGAATTCTTGAATTGTTGCTTTTCAAGAAAGATAAAAAAGAATAAATAAAACAAAAACAATGAAAAACCCGACCACTGCTATTTCTGCTCCCTAAGAATTCAAAGGAACATCAACTTTCTTATGGAACAGCTGCTACTCAAGAAATAAACTTTTATGTTTTAGATTTCATGTTATATTCCAATAATAGCTAGAACTAAATGTTTCTGAGTTTGTTTACATTAATTAGCAAAATCATTTGATAGTTATTAATTTGTGAAGCAAGTGTTTGAAAATAGTTAAAATCTTGATGCTACGACATATGTAGGACCTCAAGAGGCTAGCAGATAAACTTTTTTCCGTGTCGGCCCATTTCATTAATATCTACTAAGTGCTGAAGCTGGGAAAAATTGTCAATATTGTCAGCTAAATGCCTAAAATTAGTCAATACATCGCCTCGTTGCTTATTCAAGAGAAGAACAGGTCATCAACATTTAATTTCATTTGACTCTTTCATTTTCTTAACTAGTACGTCCGCCCGTGTAGGGCCGTCTCTGAGGGCGATCGCCCAGTGCTCATAATTTTTAGGGGCCTAAAAAATTTATATCCTCTTAATTATGTATACTATTATTATTAGGAGTCCAATTTTTTTTTTTTTTTTTTTTATACTACTAGCATAAAATAAAATAAAAATTGAAGGCAGCCCATGTTCTTTTAATTGACAAATAAGGCCCAGCTCAATTAAAAAAAAAACATAGGCTGGTTTTAATAAATTTGAGCCCAACTAAATAAATAAAAATCACAGCCCATTATAAATAAAATGAGAAGAGCCCAAATCTTAAAATAAATTGGCCCAAGAGGCCCACCCTAATTCCCCTTCATCTCCTCTCTTAAAACACACACGCGACACCGTTTCAAAGAAAAACACACACATGACTATTGCTGTAAACAAATCAAGTCGCTCGCGAACTATTCGGAGCTCGGATCGGAAAAAACTCGTTCAAGTTCGTTTAGAGAAACTCGATAAATAAATTAATAAACCAAAGTTGAGCTTGATAGTTTTTGGCTCATTAGCTCATGAACATATTCGTCAAGTGATTCAACATGAAAAATATAAATTATTAATAGATACAACTTATATTTATGTTTATATTAATTTGGGTTGCCAATTTAACTTTTCTTTACATATTGTATTTTGAATGGAGAATTATAATTTTTTTTTCTATTTTTAATTTATGTTTATGTTAAATGTTATTGACAAGATATAACATATCGAGTTTTAATAAACTATTTAGATAATACTAGTATAAAATAACTTTTTGAAAAATATAAAATATTTTTGTTTCTGACACTTAATAATTTAAGAGCTCATACTTGTGAATTCTTTTATGACGGCAAAAAAAGTTATGTATAATAGATATATATAAATAATGATATCTTAAGACCTTTCGTCTCAGCTAACCATAGGAATCATAATTGCAAAAAACAAAAAAACAAAAAATCATTCAATAATATAGTGAGCTTGCAAAACAGTTCTAGACTTCTAGCAGCCATGCTTCAATGCAGGTAGCGTGGAGGTTTGCAAATTCTTATTCATGAAGATGAATGAGTATAGAGTAAAATGAGTAAAACCAACCTCATGTTCAGTGTGACAAAGTGAGCATACTATATGACCTGCGCGGCATCTCCGGAATAAAGCTCTTGAAAAGATAGAATACTTCTGGATAAAGCAAAGGAAGAAACAGAGAGACAATTATTCCAGTTATAGCATACCTTCTAAATTAAAGTGTGAGCTTTTGGTCAATGCAAATATTGTTTTGCTGGCCAGAATATAAACAACTAAGCATCACTAACTATTCCCCACAAAGAGGAATATCCAGTGACGGAGTCAAGAATTTAGTTCGGGGGGCTGAACTTTGACGGGGGCCGAATTTTTTACTTAGGCATTCCATACACTTTAGGAATTTTTTTATTAAAAGACAAGTACAATAGTAATAATAAAGAACAACATTTTCCATTCTTTATGTCATCCACCTCACAACTATCCACTGCCCACCCCAATTAGCATCTATAGCCTCTTCAAAATCTTCGACACTACATGCCTCATCAAAGCCACCAAATGAAGAAGACTTCATTAGCTAACTTTGCCATAGAAATTTGGGATATGAATATGCTTTTAGAAATAACATAGAACTTTAAAATAGCTTACTTGAATCTCTTTGGGAAAATCGATGTTTGATTTTCTGCAACTCTGCATGTGCTTGTTTCATGTTGATTCTATCCCCGGGAGAGTCGGCGGAGCATTTCAGAGCTAATTCAAGTATGGATGACACACACTGCATATTCTTGTCAATCATTTCTTCCTCCAAATTCATGACTAAGTTGGCATCTATCACTTCATCTGGGTTCTCCGAAAGTGAGAGTTCTACCCATCTCTTTAAGCTCATATCTCCGCAAAGCATATCATCACTAGGCATTTTTCTCGTAAAAGTTTCAATCAACATCACCCCGTAGCTATACACATCACACCTTGTTGAAACTTGCCCTTCCAAACCATACTCTGGAACAACAAAAATCATGATGTATGAGTTAGGAAGACACAATTAATTGATTGAAAGTGAAGTGCAATAAATATATTTAGAGAAACTTCACCCGGAGCAATGTAACCCAATGTTGCTAGCGTGTTGGTTAACACAAAGCTATCTCCATCACATAACAACTTTGCTATCCCAAAGTCGCTTACATGGGCAACCATGTCTTCATCTAACAGCACATTACTAGGCTTCAAGTCGCTGTGGACAATGGGTATTGAATAACCGTGGTGAAGATACTCCAAAGCAGATGCAACATCAATCATTATATTCAATCTTTCCATCATATTCAAGCAATAGTTGTGGGAATATAACCACTTTTCAAGGTTTCCCTTTCGCATATATTCAAGTACTAATGCCTTGAACTCTTCATTAGAGCAACTGCTTATGACGCTTGTCAGATTCCTGTGTCGAATGCTACGTAGTATCTCACATTCGACATCAAATATTCTTGAAATACCTTCTAGCTGCATATTGAACACCTTGACAACGATATTCATCCCATTGTTAAGAATTCCTTTATAAACAAAGCAAGAACTCCCAGTGCCAAGTAAATTGCTTTCATCGAATCTTTTCGTTGCTCGCAGCAGCTCATAATAAGAGATTCTTTCCGACACAATGAATATCAACTCATCAACTTCTCTTGTCGTCTTATCTTTCCTTTTGTTTCTGACAATTATAAAGGCCAAATAAACAACTGAGATGAAAGCCACAACCCCAAAAATAATAAATGAAGCTCGTTCCACCTTCTTTCTCTTTGATCTGTGATTAGAAATTGAAGAGCAAATTTGGACATGGAACTTGGGGATTCCACACAATGCCTCATTACCCTTAAAAGAATCCATAGTGAAGTTTCTAAAAGAACCTCCATTAGGAATTTCTCCACTTAAACTATTGAAAGAGACATTAAAGTAGTCGAGGTGTTGAAGTGCTTCTAAAGACTTTGGAATTGAACTAGAGAGGTTGTTGTACGACAAGTCGAGATTTTCCAAACTGATCATGCTTCCCATAGACACAGGTATAGAACCTTCTAGTCTATTATTTACCAAAGGCAAATAAATCAAATTCTGCAACTTCCCAATAGTGCTAGGAATAGACTTTGACAACTGATTCATCGATACGTTTATATAGATCGCTGCTCCTAAGTTACTCATCTCTAGAGGTAGAGACCCATTTAATGAATTTGAGGACAAGTCCAGAGTGATCAAATCTGTTAGGCCCCATAAGCTTGAAGGTATGCTTGAATTCAACATGTTGGAGTTTAGATAAAGATTTCTTAAAGAACAGACATTTCCCAGACATTTAGGAATTGGGCCTGAAAATTTATTCCGCCTCTAATATTAACTAAAGTAACGAGGCGGAATAGATCACATATAGCATGTGGTATTGAGCCTCCCAACATGTTACGAGACATAACTAATCCTTGAAGTTGATGCAAATGGCTTAGAGCATCCACAATGCTTGCACCCATAGTGGGTGCAATAGAATGGGTCCCACTTCTATTGCACCCACTCCAACAATGGTATTGCACCCACTATGGGTGCAATAGATTTTATTTTATTTTTGAATTAGTTTTATTCTAGTTTTCATTTTACAATAATTAAGAAATTAAAATTTCATTGAATTAAAATTCAAATCCTACATTGATAGAAATAAAAGAAATACAAGAAATTAAAATCCTAAATTACTTAAATTAAAACAAACATAAAATAAAAAATCCTAAAAATCTACGGGATGTTGTGTCGTTGCTTGATCTCCGCCACCTTGCACATGTGAAACGCCAATTCGTCGGGATTCATTTGAGAGGTGTCCCGGCTCATCAACATGCTATCGGCGAGGTCACGTTGAACTTGGGAGAACGTTTCCATTGCATTCACCATATTCGCCATGTACCCGAGAGCTTTTTGGTTATCCTCGGACGTCTCTTCGGCTTTTTTCTTGCCTTTCCGCTTGTCTCTCTTGGCCGCCTTTTGGCCTTGGGGCCGGGTGGAGATACTCGCGTCACTAGAAGTCGTTGTGGGAAGACCGTCGGACCTCTTTGATCGTTTGTCCGAATGGACATCGGAGTGAACATCCTCGCCGAGACTTGCAAATTTCTTGGACTCGCGCAAGATCTTCCATGCATGCGGATACCGGAACGGAACACGGTACTCGGCTAGCCACATTGCCTCTGCTTGCTCCAGGATTTGAATATCACTCATGCCTGATTTCCATTGATCGTGGCATTTTTTGTGCATGGCCTCAAACCTCTTTGCATCCTTCGACACCCGTTGAAAGTGAGATTTGATTTGCGTGACGTCGCGTGAAATAGATCCTTGGGGCCTGTTAGCGTTGTATTCGGTGCAGAGGGAGCCCCAAAACTTCGCCCCTTTTTGGTCGACACCCACCACAGAGTCGTGGGTGTGCTCGCAATACAAATGGCAAATTAGCACCGTTTCTGGTGGATAATAGTTGCTACGTTTGGTGCCCGCCGGCATAGAAGCAATCTCCTCCACGTCGGGCTCGGGCTCGGCAACGGCGGCAAAGCGGGGGTTCAAATTGGTGGCCGCCACTTGAAAGGCATTCGATTCTTGCGTGAACGGCGAGAATCATTGCCTGGAAGTATTTGATTCGCCGGGGGATGGATTTTGAGGATGTTCACACCAATAGTTGCTCCAATCGCCTTCCATTGCTATTTGTTGAAATAATTTAGAAGATGAGGAGAATGGATGAATGAGGAGAATGGATGAATGATAGAGGATGAAGAAGAAAATGAGAAGAATGTACATGTATATATAGATGGGGTATAGAAATAAAAAAGAAAAAAAAAGAAAAATGGGCAACGGAAAAAAAAAACGGTAAAAAACGGCTAGTGCATGCATTTTAAATTTTGTTTATTAATTTTTTTTTTTTGGGCCGAAAAGGGGCGCGTGTTTACACGCCCCCTCCTTCGCTCCCACTATGCACGAGTGCGAAGCAACGCCCCCCTCCCCCCCCTCACACCCGGGTGCGGCAACGGCGGTGGGTGCGATAGGCCGGGTTCGATCCGGCCATCGCACCCACCGCTGCGGATGCTCTTATAGTTAGTGGAATATTACCAGATAACTCATTGCCTTGCAAAGCCAATCTCATCAGATTGCTTAAATTGTCTATTTCAACAGGAATGCTGCCACTGAATTTGCAGTTGCCGGCGCTGAATGTTTGAAGTGAGGAAGATAAGTTCCCGATAGAAGCTGGAATGACACCATTTAGAGGATTATCATCAATTTCCAAACGAGTTAGAGACTTGCAATTTGTCAATGAAGTAATGAAGGAAGAAGATGGTGCCTGGGTAAGATTGTTGCTGAACAATTGAAGACTTTGTAGTTGTCTTAGGTTGCCGAGATGAGTAGGTATATAACCACTGAATTTGTTATCAGAAAGTGAGAGGTATATGAGTTGAGAACAGTTAGAGATGGAGTTGGGTATTGCTCCACTGATGGAATTATTGCCAAGATAAAGTCGTTCGAGAGAGGGAGAACCATGGCATAAATGGGTTGGAAGAACCCCTGACAGAGCATTCTCGACAAGTCCAAGAATCCGAAGAGTTGAAATGTTAAAGAGCTCATGTGGAATCGAACCACTCAAGCTGTTCCGCCGTAAAAGTAATGTCGACAAATGGTAAAGTTGGCCAAATTCAGCGGGAATAAGCCCTGCAAAAGATGAGATTTCAAAACTGTAGCTAAAAACACATGATTGTAGCTAAACAGACCAATTTACATGAAAATTACTCTGTTGTACCTGTGAAATGGTTTTCCTGGAGGTATAACTCTGTTAGCATGGTAATATTCCCGACATCCCTTAAAAGGTTCCCTGCGAATTTGTTGTGCCCTAGATATATGGTTTGCAGAGCAGACATATTCATGAAAATATTGAAATCAATTGAGCCTGCAATCTCATTATGTCCAGCATCAAAAGTAACCAGATTCTGAAAATGGCCAATCTCATGTGGTAGTATTCCTGGCAAAAAAAGTGTCATAAAATCTCATTTACACAAATTTTATGATACTAGCAGTAAGAACGTGCGATGCACGTTAAACACGTGTGTTTTTGTACTATGTAAATATAATTGATAGATATTATTATATAATTTTGAATATTTGCATTTTTTTATTAATTTGATTTTTACTATGTAAATAAAATTCATAGATATTGTTATATAGTTTTGAATATTTGTATAAATTCATTTGACTATAATTGTTATTTAAAAAAGGAATCAATGCAACTATTAATGAATAAATTTAAATGCAATAAAGTAATATTCATAATATACCTCTAAATAAAAATGGAAAAAATTCTACGATAAACATCCTAACTTATCTAAATACGGAGCACGACGAATTTTAGATCTTCTCTTGTTTGATTTTGATGATTGGGGATGTCTTCTTCTTATTTTTGGTTTTCAACCGAATGTTGTTCAACGGCAGATCGTCGTCACTTGTAATCTCAATGCAGTCATCAAACTTTTTATTGGCTACTCTTCTTTTTTTCTTTGGCGGCTATGTGGGTTGCAACTCCATTGTAGTTTTTTCTTTCTAGACGGGTTTATCTTTTTTGATTTCTCGGGTGAATGTTTCTTTTCTTCCTCTTGAGTGGGTTCTTCTTCAATATCTCCAACATTGATGCTTTCCATCGGTTGCGTCTTTTGGATTGCATTTGCTACAATATTGAGATTTCCCCGTTGATCGAATTTTATAGACTTGAGCATCATCATGAAGCGTATTTCTGTGTACGCTTGTGTGCTTAATCCTCTATAGTATGTGGAGGTTGTTTCACCCTGTGGAAATGTTTAATTGTTATAATTATGTAATGTCGAATTTTTTAATATGAATTATTTAAATTATAGTAAGTGTTTAAGTAAGAAATCTTAATTTACCTCTTTGATTGAAGAAAGATCGATATTCATCCACAGAGCATCCTACACATACCTCTGCCGCTTGATCGAACAGTGTAACACGAGCATTGCAGTCGCCTTGTATAACATTTATTGTGATTCTGTATCTAGAAATATATGAAATGATAAAAATTATTATATGTTTGTTATTGTGTCATTAACTAATTTTAATTGGTAGTGGGTTTAAATTTGATAATTACCTAGGCGACGTCTCAAGAACTTTTTCATTGCATTTTTTGCATATTGCACTCTCATAAATTTTGGAGAAAGATGTGTTGCAATTTTTACAAGAATCATACCATATTGTTGCTTTATTTTCAACTTTGTCAATAATTCCCGTAAAGCAAAACGAAACACCCTAATATATGACAAAAAATAATATATTATAGAAATAGTCGATTATGTACTTTTGAAATGCATCATTAATTTTTTTATATCGTACCTTCAATAATAAATGTTGATTGTCTCTGAGATCTTTAAGAGTGACTTCCTTTATTTGTTTTATTTTTTGTGCCATTGCTAATTTAGCAATTGCTAATGCATCATCATCAACATTAGAACACCTGTATATAATATTAAATGATATGTTAGAATTTTTTTTTAATATATAATTTATTTATTTTTTGATACGTATGATTGCATCGGCTGAATCTCTTTGCATGTTGGTGTAATTTGCAAGACGGATCTCATCGTATTTTGCAAGAGTATACCACCTAATATATATATATAAAATATATTATTAAGTATGTAGTATTTTTTTTTGTTTTGAAGGGAAGTATGTAGTATTTTACAAGTAAAAAGAAGTAAGTATTATTTTAAGAAAATATATATAATATGTTTGTTACCAAAATTTCTTTTTGCTACGACATAGGAAATCGCAACAGTTGGCTTTTGTGCAATTATTTGTTTAAGGTCATCTCCTTCATTTTTCGCCATATCTTCCCATAAAGATATTTCTACAATTTCAGATCTGCGAGAAATATTGAGTAAATTCAATTATAGTTATTTTTCTAAGGTTATGAACGAATTATAGTATATGAAACATTAAATAAAAATAACATATGGCTATATATATATATATGCATTGGAAATTGAAAGATGGATGCGAATAATAAATAAAGAACTTACTTTTTGTTCACGAGAGTTATGTTTCACACAGCCTTTATCACTCATTTGATAGGAATCTGTTGACTTTTTTGTACTTGTACTAAAATTCTAGAAATTTATGTGACAATTTTTTTTGTTTTATTCATATAATTATATATTTAGACTTTAATGTATGTTTTATTTGAAGGAATATTTTAAACTAATTTCACTTACCAAACTCTTCTTCCTTGTCAAGCTTTTGTTCCACATCGTTGAACTCCACAAAATTATATGGTATTTAATACTCGATCTCGTCGAATGCTTCCTTTATATCAGAGAGTATCTGTTGAGTATGAGCTCTTTTTCTCTATGGATGCTTGCATACATAGTATTAACGTTTCTAACCTCTCTATTAGAGATTAAATATGTTTTGTTGGATTCAAACTTTTTTTTCTAAATTTGCTTATTTCATTATTGAACATTGTCAGTCCAATTTGGACACCGTACAAATTGTGTGATAAATATATAAATTGTAAAAATTAATATATATGTATTTAATATGTTATATGTGTAAATAATATGTATCATAGTAAAATAGAACCAAGTTTATAAGTTGAACTAAATTTGTGACTTACCTCTTTGTCAACCATTATCAATTTTCAGAATTTTGTGCCTCTAAACACTTTAAATACAAATCAACACTTTATCGATTCAGCTTATTCATAGGTAGGATTTATAGATTATGATTGAGTAGGGATTTCATTAAGACATATGCATAATGAGAAAAGTAAATAGCCTTAAGCTAAGGTGGATCATAAATATTTGCAATTTGTAATTGTAAATTTCTGAAAATCAATTTATATTATTGTTTACATGATTAGTATACTACAGTTAATGGGTGGGAATGAAAAGAATGTTCTCTACTCATAGTGAATTATAATCTCATGATTGGAATAATATAACTTTAGAAGAATAAAATTAATAGATTAGTCCAAAAGTTTAATACTACAATTCAAATTAGTAAAATCAATTATAAACATTATAAAAATTTTAAATATGATAATTAACTAATTTAATCATCAATCAATTTATAAAAAAGTTAATAGAGATACCTTATTCTTCATTGGAGATAATATCGCCTGCAGTTATGGTTCTTGCTAATGAAGTAGAAGTAGAAACCGAATTTGTGTTACGAACCAAAGATGCTGGATCAATCTTTCTAATATTTTGATGCCAACCTGTTTCGCCCATTGGAAAAAGAAGTGGATATTGCAATGGATCATAACATCCATAATAATGCTTTATTCTATGTCTGTCGCCGGAATGAGGATGACATTGATGGATAATCTTTCAATCTTCGAAAGAATTTTGCATACGGGTTGATCTCTAAAATTTTCATGAGCATCTGTACAACTGCTTCTGACAAAACTTGATTTTGCATTACGTTAATTCTATTCTCAACCTCATTTTGTGTGTCATGAAAGTATAGCTGAAAAAATATTGGAGACGTATATTGTGGGATCAGTCCCGGAAGATCATGATAAACCATGACTTGTGCTCGAAAAGAATAAACTCCTCGTCTTGCAGATGCCAATTCTTTGTCCAATTTTACACCGAACGAAGTAAATGAGAATATACTATTATAAGCACGAATATTCCTTCTTAAATTAATAGCTTCTTCTGACTGAGCTGTAAACAATTCATCTAACTCCGGAGAAACTTCAGAAAATGCAAGTTTTACTTCACAACAAAAAGTAGGAGGTTCATATTCAAATTTTCTTGCACCACAATGAATGCAATCAGGCACATTTTTCAATTCATGTAGCAATGAACCTAAATAGATAAACAATATAATTAAAAAAACATTAATAGTTATCATAATGTATTAAACATATTTTAATCTTAAAAGAATGTAATACTTACAATTCAAATCACTTGCATTTCGTTTACGTTTCTTTTGCCTTTGTATATTTTTTCTTTGTCTATATACTTCATTAGCTGCATTATATAAATATAAATATATTAATTAAAAAAATATTTTGATTTGTGGTCATGTTGTGTGATATGTGGTGATTATAACATAGACAATTAATATATATATATATATATATATATATATATATAGATATATATATATATATAGAGTTGGGCCATAATAAAAACAGATTTTTTTGTATAAAATAGGAACGCATCTCATCCCTTGATTAGTATAAATCTGATGGCTAGATTTCATCTCAATTTTCAGCCTTATTATACACGTTTTTTATGAATGAGGACATTGATGTAATTTACATATTCATTAAGTTGGTACAGCCGATTTTGATAATTGTTATCTTAATCTTACCATATCAAACCAAATCTTTTTTTCCCTACCAATTAACCTAATCCATTTGCACTATTTATCTCAATACGTCAATTAGCATCTGCAGCACATCAATTTCTTCATAAAAATTCAAAAAATCTTCTTTCATTTTCTACAAACTGAAAACTCACAAAATCTCAAGTTCCTTCAATTTTTTCGTGGATTGAAAAACCAGATGGAGTCGCCTTGTTCGTGCTATATAATTAATATGTTAATATCAATATATTTTGTATAATTGTTATTATCTTGGAATGCAATTCGATGACTTATTTTGTTTCGATTATGTACGACTGGATGTTATTAAATCATACACACATTTAGTAGATTCAGCGCATGAGTTAGTTTTACGTGAAGAACATGCTTTATCATTTCACAGATCACTGGAATTATCAGATTATTTAGTTCATATTTTATGACGTGCGGATTCAGTGCATGAGTGCATGAATCAGTTCATACGTACTATCGAATTGTCACGGTTCATACATTCGTTTGTATAATTCATTATGGTTTTGCCTATGAAATTAAACTCAGTTTATTCCTTATCTGCAATATGTGCTGAAATTAAACTCAGTTCCTTCGATTTTTTAATCATATTTTTATCTTTACAGTTTTTGACTTATTGCTTCTTCTACTTGTTTTTAAAACTAATTGTCCATTGGACCTCACGTTATTCAACGTTTTTCAATTTTAATTAATTATGTTATGCATCTAAATTTAGTTTTTGACTTATGATTCGTAAAAAACTTATTACTTAGATGCATACCTATGATTGCAAAAAAAACTTATTACTTAGATGCATAAAAAATACTGATGGTTCGTACAGTTATTACGAAAATTCATTTTGATATTATGTTAATTCATTCATTTATCCTGTTGATTCATTCCGTTATTCCAATATGCTAGCCATGACTACAATGAAACTTATTCCATTATTCCACACATGTTAAATTTCCATTACTAATTAAATATTCATTCAGCATAATACTAACAAAATTATGTATTCATTCCATCATTAGTTTTTGGGTATGAATTCGACAACAAGCTCAATCACAAATACATCAATAACCAAATATCATGGATCTTAAAGCGTGAACATTGTCGGATAATCCTCATACGGTCTCACAACCCATTCTTTGTAGTTCACCATCCCCTCCTTGCATTTCTCGTGCCTTATCTTTTTGACGACTTCCACTGAAGACCCACTCCCATCTGACGAATCTTCCGACGTCTCCTGCTCAGCATTGTCCACAACATCCATTTTCTTTCTCTTATTCAAGATCCCTAATTCATAAGGAACTCAAATTAAAACTTCCAGCAATGCTATTATACTATGAACTTTGCAAAAAAAAAAGAAGAAGTTATCACATACCTTCTAACATACTCTCCATCATAGCACGTTTCATATCCTTCATGAATTCATCATTCGTATGCTTTGTTCGTGCTGCATCAATACAGACAATTATTGATCGTCCCACGCTTTTAAAAAACTAATACAATATAATTTGATTCAAACCTTCTTTCCTTCTAGTTTCTTCAGCATCATCGTTTCTCTCCCTGATTATTATACATTTCCCCTTCTTCTGTGCAATATAAGTTGCGCTTCACATGACATTACATAACATTACATATTTATATACTTACTAACTCATTGATTCATTTAAAGAATATAAGCAGTTCATTCTACAAAAATTGTATAGCACATATAATGCCATCGTTGATTCATTTAAACAATATAAACAGTTCATTCTATTTACATGATTCATACATTAGTTCTTACTGGATCATACAACAACTCGTTTGAATCCATCATAAAAAATTGTACCTATTAATGCAAGCATTAAAACTGATTCATTTCATACGTGACTACGATTCATACTGCTATTCATACCTATTAATGCAGGCAATAAAAAAGCTACTAAATCTACATAACCTCTTGAAAAATATAAAATTTGTGGGGGACCACCGAGTTTGGAACACAAAAATACCAATTCAATATAGCGACAATGACAGATCAAATTTCATACTGCTATGCAACATAAATATGTGTGTTTAACTCATTAAATAAAAAATCCTTTCTACATACACCTATCACTACTGCTTCGACCAAGATGCCGTTTTTTTAGCAGACAACAAAATTCAATCGAACCCCATGGACGAATCGAACATTCAACACCATTTCGCCATTTTTTCAACCAAAGGAACAAAAGATTAAATTAAAGAAAATAAAACACAACATCGTCATCTACATACCAGTTCTCTTTGATTTCGTAATCACCATTATAGCTAATTGCCCGGTAAATTCTTTTTTTCTCGGTTGTATGAATCGTCCGCTGGCAGCGGCGGAAGTGATGAAGTGAGAATAAACCCTACGAATAATAGTCTAGAATTTCTTCACAAAATTAGATTAGATATGTCAAAGATACGGTTCAACTCATCCAATCCCTTCACTTCGCAGGCAATTAAATTTCCAAATAAATGGGGCACTATTTTCGGAAGAAGGTTGGTGAAGATAAACAGCCGTTTTTTTTTTTTTTACAAAAATAGCCTTCTGCGATTTTTATGTATGAATCACACATTGATTTAATTATAACCGATCCGTAAGTAAAAGATTAATCTGGACGGTACGATCAAATAAATCTATGGTTAAAATGTATTCCTATTTTAAACACTTAAGGGTGTTTTCACCCTAGCCTAACCCTATATATATATATATATATATATATATATATATATATATATATATATATATCCCTTGATATAAATACTTAGAATCTTGTGCGCTCATGCTATAGAAAATACCTGAAAATGAGATTGTTTTGCGCAATGTAACTTCCATGCTCATAATTAATAGTGTATCCTGTAAATAAATATTTATTTTGTAACACGACAATAATAAATAATAATAAATAAATAACAACAAAAAGGAATGTTAATAATAATTATAAGTATAACTATAATCATATTGATATGGCAGCAAAACAATTACTATATCATTATATTTAAACAAGTAATATGTTTGATGTATTAATTTATTCTAGAATATGTTAATAATGGAGATTCACAGATGTTATGTTAATAATATAGATTCACAGATGGCACTTATGCTCGAAAAGTAAATCTACCTTCTTTTTTTCTTTAACATTTATTTTAATGAATTTTGTGAATTAAACCACATGAAGGTGCTAAAGCAGGAAGCTGTAATGCCTTCTTTGCATGCTTAGACAAAGGACATCTCATATGGTTTTGCATTGTATGCATAAGCTCTCGCATCTTTTTATCGCTGCAAACACAGAAACATGCTTTCTCTGAGGAATTTATTCACTACTACATTTAATGGATCCAATTCTTTCTTCCCCTCTACATAACTGATACAAAAGAAGATTAGATGCTGGGACAGTCACCTTTAGAAATCATTCAGCTGTCATTGTGAAATCGTTCTTATCCCTTTTGTCAACTGAAGAAAATCCATTATGTGGTTCTTGCTGAGCAACATGAAGCTCTGTTAATAGGCTTCATTCTTTAACTATTCTAGGAGATGCTTTTCAAATTTCAAAGAAACTTCATAAATCAGGCTAAATACTACCAAGAATGCATCGGGTTTTGGAATATACTCACGGGAATATAGTGTGTGAATGGGGGTGCCTACACAAATATGCAAAGTCGAAGGTCTCACATGCAATTTGATTAAATGCATGCATGCAGCTGTTGTGTAAGTTCAGTTGGATCCGTTGTGATTCAGTTGGGAGCAGCATCTGTGCAGCGTAGCAGATTTTTCCCTTTTGTCATATTTGATATGTATTTTCTTTCCTTTTCACATATTCCAGCAGATAGATTGAGAGCACGCTGTGTGCATGACTTGAGAGGAAAGATAAGGAGAGTTACAAAAGAAGAGAATTAGGGCTTGAAGCTTGGTTGTTGCTTCTTTGATTGATTCTCGTTTTTTGTACTTGTATTCTTGATCTCGAGTTGAATAATATACATCGCAGTTAACCCTCCGTGGATGTAAGCCGAGAGGCTGAACCACGTAAATCGCCGCGTCTACGCTTCTTGGTTTTCATTCTTGTGTGTTGATCGTGTTTGTATTTGAGGTTCGAGAAGCTGCGATTGCATCTTGTTCCTAACAAAGTGGCGCCGTCTGTGGGAAGCGATTTTGCGATCGGTGCGAAGAATTGAAAGATGGCGACGGCGAAGTTCGAGGCGGAGAAGTTTACCGGAAAAAATGATTTTGGGCTTTGGCGATTAAAGATGAAGGCCATGCTGATCCAGCAAGGCCTCTTTGAAGCACTCAGTGGAGATGAAGGATTACCTGATGATATGAAGAAAGCAGATCGCATGAATCTGATGCAGAGAGCACACAGTGCTCTGATTCTTTGCTTGGGCGATAAGGTGTTGAGGGAGGTGTCTAAGGAGACAACCGCTGCCGGCGTTTGGAAGAAACTCCAGGATACATATATGCAGAAATCTCTCACCAATCGCCTATATATCAAGCAGAAGTTGTATTCATTCAAGGTCTCAGACACAAAGAGCCTTGAAGATCAAATGGAGGTTTTCAACAAGATTCTGGATGATCTTGAAAACATCGATGTTAAATTGGATGATGAGGATAAGGCAATCATCCTTTTGAATTCTTTGCCCAAGTCTTTTGAGAATTTCAAAGATGCCATGTTGTTTGGCAGGGAGAAATCAATTTCTTTGGAGGAGGTTGAATCGGCTCTAAGAACTAAGGAGCTACAGAGATGCAACTCATCAAAAGCTGAAAGTTCCACTGCAGAGAGTCTATCAGTGAAATCGAAATACTCAAAGCAAAGGGGCAAGAAATCTGAAGGAGATTCCAAGAAATCATCACAGGAAAAGGGCAAGGATGGAGCTGAAAAGGAGACAAGGACTTGCCACTACTGCAAGAAACCTGGTCATCTGAAGAAGAATTGTTTCTCTTGGAAGAAGAAACAATCAACTCAGGGACAGAAAACAGATGAAGCAGCTGTTGTAGAGCAGGAGCAACCAGCAGAGGTGCTAAATGTCATGAGCTGTGGAGTTTCAAATGATTGGATTTTGGATTCAGGCTGTAGTTTCCACATGACTCCACACAAGAGCTGGTTCATACATATGCAAGAAGGTGACCATGTGCAAGTTCTGTTGGGGAATGATCACTCATGCTCAGTGAAAGGGATTGGAGATATCAAAGTAAAGCTCAATGATGGATCAATCAAAATTCTCTCCCAAGTAAGGTACATCCCAGAGCTTAAGAGAAATTTAATATCTCTTGGAATCTTGGAGTCTAAAGGCTGTCACTTCATATCTAAAGATGGAGTTATACTTGTTAAAAGGGAAGAAAAAATTATCCTGAAAGGAATCAGGAAGCACAGCCTATATTACCTTGATGGATACACTGTTATAGGGAATTGTGAGGCTAATAGTGAAGATAACTCGAGGCTGTGGCACATGAGATTGGGTCATGTAGGGGAGAAGGGAATGAATGAGATGCTGAAACAAGGAATAATTGATAATCCCTCCAGTTTCAAAGTGAAAGAGTGTGAAGAATGCATCATGAGTAAAAGTAAGAAGCAGCCATTTGGGAAGGGCAAGCATATCTCAAAGGCTCCTCTGGATTATGTGTATTCTGACTTATGGGGTCCTGCAAGAACAACCAGCAAGGGAGATGGAAAGTTTTTCATGAGTATAATGGATGATTATACAAGAAAACTATGGATCTACATACTCAAAAGCAAGGATGAGGCATTTCAAAAGTTTAGAGATTGGTGGAGTGAAGTAGTAAATGAGAAAGGAACTGGGGTCAAGTATTTGAGAACAGACAATGGTCTAGAGTTCTTGTCAAAAGAATTTCAAGATTTTTGTGCTGAAAAGGGTATCAAAAGGCACAGAACCGTTCCAGGAAATCCACAGCAAAACGGTGTGGTGGAAAGGATGAGGACAGTTTTGGAGAGAGTGAGATGTATGCTTTTGAGTTCTGGAATGCCAAAGCATTTTTGGGCAGAGGCTATGGATACTGCATGCTACCTCATCAATAAATGTCCATCATCAGCTCTAAACTTCAAATCCCCAGATGAACTTTGGAATGGACATCCACCAAACTGCTCATTCTTAAAGCCTTTTGGGTGTAGAGCCTACTGTCATGTTAAGCAAGATAAACTTGAACCCAGGGCTCTGAGATGTGTATTCCTTGGGTATCCTAAAGGAGTGAAGGGCTTCAGATTATGGTGTACAGAGCCAGGGATGAACAAGCTGATAATTAGCAGAGATGTTACATTCAAAAAGCAGGTTATGCCTTATCTTGAAGCAAAAGGTGCTGATCAGAATTCAGAAATGAATATTTCAGATAATGCTATATTTGAGGTGGAGTTGCTGCATGAGAAGAAAGACTCAGACAACCAACCACCAGAAAGTACTGATGATCAGCATGATGATGGAGGACCAGATCTGTCTGATTACATGTTGGCAAGAGATAGGCAAAGAAGAATCATCCATCCTCCTACAAGATATGGAGATGCTGATCTTCTAGCCTATGCTCTAAATGTAGCAGAAGAGGTGGAGTATCAAGAGCCTATCAGTTATTCAGAAGCTATGAGAAGCAAAGAAAAAGATAAGTGGCTGGCAGCTATGCAGGAAGAGATTAACTCACTCCTCAAGAATAATACTTGGGTTCTGGTGAAAAGGCCTAAGTCTCAGAAACTGGTGAGCTGTAAGTGGATTTTCAAGAGGAAAATCGAGATTGTATCTAATAAAGAATATGTTAGATACAAGGCAAGGCTGGTTGCTAGAGGTTTTACACAAAGAGAAGGAGTGGATTTTAATGAGGTGTTCAGTCCAGTGGTTAAGCACTGTTCAATCAGAATCTTGCTAGCATTAGTAAATCACTACAACCTTGAGCTTCATCAGTTAGATGTTAAAACCGCTTTCCTCCATGGAGATTTGGAGGAAACCATTTATATGACTCAACCAGAAGGGTTCATGCTGCCTGAAAATGCTGATAAGGTTTGTTTGTTGAAAAGATCCCTTTATGGATTAAAACAAGCTTCAAGGCAGTGGTATCTTAAGTTTGACAGTTATATGATGGAATTGGGATTTACAAGATCACAGTATGATTCTTGTGTATACATCAGAAAAGCAGAAAATGGCAGCTACACATATCTACTCTTGTATGTGGATGATATGTTAGTAGCTGGGAAGGATCTTGCAGAGATAGAAAAGCTAAAGCTGGAGTTAAATGATAAGTTTGAAATGAAGGATCTTGGGTGTGCAAGGAGGATACTTGGTATGGATATCAAGAGAGATAGAAAAAGAGGGTATCTGTGGTTAAATCAAGAGGATTACATTCTGAAAATCTTGAGGAGATATCATCTACATGAATCCAGAGCAGTCTCAGTTCCTTTGGGCTCACATTTCAAATTGGAGAAGAAGCAAAGGCCATCAAACAAATCAGAGAAAGAAGAGATGAGCAGAATTCCATATGCTAATATGGTGGGAAGTGCAATGTATACTATGGTGTGCACTCGGCCTGATATTGCTCACTCAATCAGTGTAGTTAGCAGGTATATGGCTGATCCTGGTAAAGAACATTGGTTGGCTCTGAAATGGCTGTTCAAATACCTAAAAGGAAATGCAGCATTGGGGATTATGTTTAAAAAATCTACTTTTGAAAAGGATGATATTTTGGTTGGTTTTGTTGACTCTGATTATGCAGGGAATATGGACTTCAGAAAATCACAATATGGATATGTTTTCAATTTGTTTGGCACTGCTGTGAGTTGGAAGTCAAGTTTGCAATCAGTTGTGGCCTTATCCACAACCGAGGCAGAGTATATGGGGCTGACAGAAGCAGTGAAGGAAGCCATTTGGCTTAAAGGGATCGTGTCTGAATTTGGAGTAGAGCTGGGAAAGGTCAGTGTGCTCTGTGATAATCAGGGTGCTCTGCATTTAGCAAAACACCAAGTTTTCCATGAACGATCAAAGCACATAGATGTGCGTTTGCATTTTATCAGAGACATCATAAGCAAGAAGGTTGTTGAGGTGTTGAAGGTGTCAACGGATGAAAACGCAGCAGACATGCTAACTAAAGCTTTATCTGGTGAAAAATTCAGGTATTGCTGCAAGTTAGTGAACTTACTCTCTTGTTAAGTTTTCTTTAAGGGGGAGCTCTGTAATGGGGCTCAAAGATTGAGGGGAATCTGGTTTTGGTGTATATTGTTTGTTGCATATTATTGTATGCAAGGTGGAGATTTGTGAATGGGGGTGCCTACACAAATATGCAAAGTCGAAGGTCTCACATGCAATTTGATTAAATGCATGCATGCAGCTGTTGTGTAAGTTCAGTTGGATCCGTTGTGATTCAGTTGGGAGCAGCATCTGTGCAGCGTAGCAGATTTTTCCCTTTTGTCATATTTGATATGTATTTTCTTTCCTTTTCACATATTCCAGCAGATAGATTGAGAGCACGCTGTGTGCATGACTTGAGAGGAAAGATAAGGAGAGTTACAAAAGAAGAGAATTAGGGCTTCAAGCTTGGTTGTTGCTTCTTTGATTGATTCTCGTTTTTTGTACTTGTATTCTTGATCTCGAGTTGAATAATATACATCGCAGTTAACCCTCCGTGGATGTAAGCCGAGAGGCTGAACCACGTAAATCGCCGCGTCTACGCTTCTTGGTTTTCATTCTTGTGTGTTGATCGTGTTTGTATTTGAGGTTCGAGAAGCTGCGATTGCATCTTGTTCCTAACATAGTGGAAGATGTAGAGAGAGAGGCAACCTCGGAGAAGGTGTGCAGTATGAATAAACCACCAAACATGATGATAGGAAGTCTCTTAGGAGCTCGAAGGGGTTAAGCAAATTAAATAATATTGAAGCATTTGTTATATTTGTGGAATGCACTCAAAGAAATCAACGTACTCATGTCTCATATAAAGAAATAACAGTTTGTAGTTTGAGGGCTTACCTACCTGACTGGAGAGCGACATATAGAGCCCTAGACGGTTGACGGCGAGACAGCAGATGGGAACGGCAGCGATTCGTTAGCCGGCCGGAGGTGCCAACGGCGTCGACGTGAGCAGGTGCGCGCTGATTGATCAATATGTAGTTTCGCCAGAATTAGATTATAAACCAAAATCACAAACTTGAAGCTTGGTTGGCGGCGAGAGGGCGAGACAGCGGATGGGAACGACAGCGATTCGTTGGCCGGCCGGAGGTGCGAATGGCGTCGACGTGAGCAGGTGCGCACTGATTGATCAATATGTAGTTTCGCCAGAATTATTAGAATTCTAAACTAATGCTAATCTATTTGATGTATCCGATAACTAATGCAATAAGCTATTAAAGCTTTAGAGAGAGAATCCTAATGCAATTAGAATTCTAAAGTAATGCTAATCTATTTGATGTATCCGATAACTAATGCAGCTATGCTAATCTATTTGATGTATCCGATAACTAATGCAATAAGCTATCAAATTTATTTTATAAATATTATAATATAAAATATATGATAGGGGTAAAATAGGCAATCCACAAGTTGTCCCATAAAATGCTTAGGCTCTTTTTCTATTAGTATAGATAGATAAGAACTTGAACCATACCATTCAAATTGTTAGCACCAAGATATAACTCCCGAAGAGATGTTAAGTAGCCAATTTCTGAAGGTATCTCCCCAGTTAAAGAGTTGTAAGAGAGTCTCAATACCTTAAGCCGTGAACATTGGGATAGATTTGTGGGAATCACACCACTCAGCTGATTTTTAAAACTGATGAATAAGAAATAACTTAATTAAGATAACATGTCATCTGAGTATCATCTCATACAGACCTTAACAATTAAGGTGTTTTTCACCTTAATTGGAGCTTATGTGAATTAGTAAAGACGACGTCATTTTTGTGAGATCTAAACAACACAGTTTCGCACAATTTCAATTTTTTTTTTCAAGTTATAAAGTACTCACTCCGTCCACCAATTCGTGCCTTACCCAATTTTAGTAACTATTTCCTTAACAAATAAATCATTTTTCTTAAAAGTCGTGCCCCTTTCTTCACTCAACAAATAAACAATACATTTTTTTCTTAAAACTCGTACCCCTCCCCCTAGGACACGAATTGATGGACGGAGAGAGTAACTGTATCTTGTACTTGCACCATATATGATTTCCAATATCTAGCAATTTTATTGTAAACAATGTCGTAATATAAAGGAGGACTAATCCACGTAAACTTCATCTCAACAATCTAATGATTGAGAAAAAATTAGGGGTTGCAAAATTTAAAAATATGATGATTTAATTCGTCACACTTCAAAAATCACGTTAAAATAGTAACTTCATGTTTTTTTAGTCTAAACCCTAATGCTATTGAGAAATGAAAAAGTCAATGAGCGCAATTGCGAACGCACTAACACGTAGGAACGAACTTAAAAAGATATGCTGTCATGTCATGTGATTACATTCTTTAATTAAGCTTCAAACAGAACATGACTATAACCTTCACTTACAAAATAAAACCCAGTTTCTTGACGCTAAATTTTAGGGTCGTTGCCGCGTTCGATCGTTTCCTTCAATTACTACATCCACATTTAAGTTTAAATCCATATATATACACACTCTAATGCAGTACTAGATTCCAAAAAAGCTTGCATCAGCAACTCTGCATTCATCTTCATCTTCCACCAATAATCTGTTATCTTGTTCAAATCATGCGGGTATACATACTACATGTATATATCAATTTTCCTTCTCAAATAAATTATCTGCAGATATCTAATTACGTGATCCTTGTTCAAAAAATAGTTATTAAGATAAAGTTCAGATGCAAAAAATGCAGATCCAAGGCCATGACTATTGCGGCCATGACATCAGGTGATTATAGATCAAAGGGGCTTCAAAATATACTATGCATTCATGTATTCTCTTGCTTTTATTTTTTCTTTCCTAACTGTGTTTATATGTGGAAAGGTGTGGTGTCGGTGAAGCTAGAAGGGGACGAGAAAGATCGAGTGGTAGTCATCGGAGACGAGGTCGATGCAGTCGGAATGATAATCTTACTGAGGAAGAAAGTTGGTCATGCAACCCTTGAACTTGTAGCTGAACTCATTGATTAGATATTTGAAACCAACTTATACTTTTCATTAACAACATTTACTTGTCTGTGTATATACTATACTCCTTCATTAACAAAAGGTGCATTTGTAGCATAATTTCAATAAAATCAATATGGAAGTATTCAATCTTTCTTGCGACTATGATTCATAGACAAGCTCTTTCCATTTCAAAGCAGGATACAAATAGAAACAATATTCTTCATATATATCAGCAGTTATGAAACAATTTTTTAGGATGCTGTGAAAGAAAATGAGAAACATCTTAACCGAATCTGGTGTCTACATATTTACCATATCAAAGGCTAGTTCCATGGGCATTACATCAAAAGCTCAATACAGGCAATGCTACTGATAAGTTTAAACTTAAAATGAAAATTTAAGTTTAAACTTAGCACAGTAAGAGTTTGAACGGCACATGTCTGTTGGAAGACTTCCACTCAATTCAATGCCTGTCAAATCTATAGTCACCAAGGTCGATATGTTGAATATGGCTGATGATATAGCACCGGATAGACGATTGAATTGAACAGATAGAGTTTGTAGACTTTGAAGTCTCCCAAACACTTTTGGAATTTCTCCACTTAGAGAATTGAAAGTTAAGTCAAGAAATTGTAGGTTTGTGAGGTTTGAGAGCGATTTTGAGATGGAACCTATGAAGCCGTTGTTGCTTAAAGACAAGTACTCTAATTTTGGTAACTGACCCAACATCGGAGGGATGTCTCCGGTGAAGTTGTTGAGTCGGAGAGATATGAACTTCAAACGGCGAAGGAGAGACAGTTGGTGTGGCAAATGTCCATAGAAAAGGTTGTTGGAGAGGTCGAGGGAGACGAGGAAGGAGAGGTGGCCGAGCTGTAGTGGAATGGTGGCGGAGAGAGCCATGTTGGAGAGATTCAAGGCAGATACTCTGTGGTGGCGCAAGCTGCAAGTGACGCCAATCCAGGTGCAGACGGAGGTGGAGTTGGTCCAATTTGTTGCAAGTAAAAGAGATGTATGTTTGAGTGAAAGAAGGGCAGTTTGATCAGTTGCAAGGCTCAGAGGTTGTTTGGCTTTGGCTTCAGAAGAAAGCATTTGGAAGGTTATGGTAATTAGGAATGCATACTGCAAAATGCAATAAAGCTTTTTCTCCATGGCTGCAAATTGTGATTGATGTATTATGATAATGAAGTCGCTAATAACTGCATCCAACAATCATCATATATATATACACAAATATTACAAGACTTGAGAGTCTTCATGGTTGTGGCTTTTGATGTCTAGCTTTTTTGTTGTTTGTTTTTCCCTTTGAGTGTGATATATTAATATGTCAATTATGATAATATTGCAGGCTATATTAATCTTTATATCTATAAATTTATAATGCAATGATCATGATTCCGATTCATACAACATAAATTTCAATATTTTTCTAAACTTTTTGACTTAGAAAACTTGTAGTGGTGCATGGGACCTATCTATGTTTTTCTGTTTCTTCCACTCCTTTTTCACCTTTTGGAAAATGGATGCATCTTGAATTCTTGATCATCCTAACTAATCTTTGCGAGTCTTTTCTTTCATTTCATTTCATTTCCACCTATTAATTCAAGTTTTCTAATTTTTACTTTCTCTAGTAAAATAAAGTAAAATTATATAAGGTACACCATGTATAGTCCATTATATATTATCCCGAAAAATAAAAGTTGATACAAGACAAAAAATAAAGTGCATCTTTTGCAAATTAATCGATTAAACCAAAGCTTTTAAAAAAGCTGTAATATATATGGTCTAAAGAGAAAAGGGGAAACTCGAATTCTTTGCTTTAGTTTTTATTTAAAGCAGTCCAAAAGCGTCTTTACTTGGACACCAAGTGTCTTAGACACCATCATAAAAAATCAGTTTTTTCTTGATGTTTAATTTGATTGATTTTTTTCTATTTAGTGATTTGTCTAAAATATTATTTTCAAAAATATATTCAATCGATTTTGTTATTATTTTTATTTTTATATTTTTTAAATATTTTTTTCCAAGTTTACTAATTTTTTATATAAAAATATATAAAAATTGAAAAGAATAGCAAAATCGGTTGAATATATTTTTGGAAATGATATTTTAGACAAATCACTAAATATCCAAACAGCTTTATTTTTTGACCAAATCTGATTTTTTATGAAGGTGTCTAAGACATCCGGTGTCCAAAAATCACTCCCCATTTAATTATATCCAAACAGCTTTATTTTTTGACCAAATCTGGGGACGGCTGATCAACATACAACAAACAAATTACATGTAAAAAACATTACTATTATCTATGTATGTAATATATAAAAGAGGAATTTACTCTCTTCATCTTAATTTTCCCTCCAATTTTTATAATCTCTCTTCTCCCATCAATTTTTTAACTATTTTTTCTCTTCTTTATTTATAATTTTAATTATTTTCTAAACATCATCAAATTTAATTTATGAGAAAAATATTCAATGCGCATCTTAAGTTGTTTTCAGAAGATCTTTAATATGTTATAAAAGTCATAAAAATGAATTTAAAATGAACAGGTTATTAAAAGTTTAAAATATGTTTTTTTTCCCCCTCAATTTGTGAGGTCGACAGTTTGATGATAGGGAATTGATCGTAACCCTCAAATTCAAATTATTTTATCGGCAAATTAATAGTTTGGATTTAAAATCAACCTAAACTTGTAAAGATAGCTTAGCTCCGTACCTGCTAATCACATATAAGGGCATCACTGGTATGTAGGAATGAAATGAGAATGGAATGGTGATTCCTGTGCTCATTCCCAATCCTATGGCATGTACAGTTTTTGTAATGAGAATCGTCATTTCCGATGAAATGCCTATTCCCATGCATATGGGAATGCCTAAAAAAAGTTTATTTTTTTAATTAAATAATAATAATAATAATAATAATAATAAAAGTATAGTGTAAAATATGTAAATTCATATTTATTATATAGTAAAATTTTATTACTAAAAAATGAAACAAGCCAAGTTAGATGGGACGATCCAAAAAAAAACTATGCCAAGTAAAGTAGAACTGAGGAAGTATGTTTTAATTGTGTATGATAACAAATACCCTCTTTGTCCGCCTGAGGATGACACGCATTTTAAGAAAATTTGTGTTGTATATTTAGTGAGTGGATAAAAGGGCCCATAAATTAAGAATAGTGGAAAAGGTTAATTAGGTTAGTGAATGAACAAGAAAGAATCCACGAGTTAGTGAGTGAAGAAAGAGATCCACAAATTATACTCCCTCCGTCCCACCATTTTAGTCCTTATTCCATTTTGAGATGTTCCAAAAAGATAGTCCACTTTTCTAATTAATACTATATAAAAATATTGTTTTTACTAAATTAACCTTATTTAATGCTTCACTTAAATGTGAAAAAGGATGTGTGAAAATAATAGATAAGGGTATAAAAGATAAAAAATATAAAAATTAAATGCATTTTCTTAATATGTGTGAAAAGTGGGAGGGGACTAAAATGGTGGGACGGGGGGAGTACTAAAAATAGATTAAGACATCTTTTTGTGGACATACTAAAACGACAAATTATGACATTTTTTGGTGGACGGAGGGAGTATCGAATTCCAAATCAAAACATAAGCTCCAGACACACTATCACATTGTTCAGTAAACATATTAATATACCTAGTTATGGCCTATGGGCACGCGATCATTTCTAAATAATTTTTCTAAACTGTAATATTTTGATTTATATTTATTGTGATTTTAGCAATTTAATGTATTTAAATGAAATTTATAATTGATATTTCGATGAGTGAAAATTAACCTTATCCATTGTTCAAGTGTATGGGCAGGCCCAGTACTATTAAGTCCACATAGCGCAAACCAAGGCGACATAACCAAATTTTTCTTTGATTTCTTTTATTTTGGAAAGAAAGGGGGTCATGATATTGTTGTAATATTTTAAAAATTATGTTAAAATTAAAAAATACTGAAAATTATTACATTTATGGACAATTTACCCTTCAATCAAACTTTTGGATAACAAAAGCTATCTGCGCATTCCACTGTTTAATTGATAAGTTGAATTTTCATATTCATCTGAGGTCAAAATTTTTAATTTAATTCAACATATTCATTTGAGGTCAAATTTTTAATTTATGAATCATTGTTTTTTTTTTACTTGTAAATTCTTTTGATATAATGATTTTTAGCGGGACATGTAGATGCATGTAATGATGAAAGACAAATATGATGTGCATTAATGTGATCCATGTCGAATATGTTTCATTTTTTTTTATGATTAGAATATGTTTCATTTTAATTCTAACAAGTCTAATCCTAATTGGTTAGCGTGTGTGAAAATATCATTCCCCATTCATTACAATAGTGCGAAAACTTTTCCATTAATCGAAAGGTTTACGTAGAATTTTATGCGACTTTTGTCTTTTTTGAGAAAATGTGACTTATTTTTGGAAATAATGTAAAGCGAAATTGGATTCACATTCTCAAAAAAAAAAAAAAAAAAAAAAGGATATTCACTTACATGTGTTGATGCTATATATATCTAAACAATTTTCTATTTTATATAAGTGTATCATCCTTTTATTCTAACTAGCAGGAAGAACGTACGTTGTACGTGTAATTAACGTTATTTTATTTGATAATCTATTATTTAAGAAAATCTATTAATTCATTACAAAAGCTTGCATGGCACCGATGCATGTAAGACCCTAATATAAGTCCTCAATTCATAAATTCAAAAATTAAATAGAATTCTTTAGAATTCTAAGTATTAGATCCGATACGTGTAAAATTAAAACAGAAGAAATCTACTCTTATCAAATTTGAATTATTTAAAATGCCGATGTTTTAGTTTGGATTATTATAAAGTTTTGACTCAAGTAAAAATTTATACATATAATTCTGACGGACTTAACCCATCTAAATATGATATTGTGTTTCATCTTTTAAACAATTTTAGCTAATATACATACCATGCAAAATATGTGGGCTCGTTTGCTACGTAGTATGAGATAATGCGTGATGTTTTTGACTGGGATATCTATTAATTTATTAGATATCAATATCATGTTTGGTAAGAAATATAAAAAAGCTGTTATAATAATCACTCTCAGATGTGATACAGAATTCAAAAGATATAAATAGTAGATAACGACCACTGATTTAGAAAGAGCTTTGATTTTTGAAGCAATTAATATGTTAGGGTGCTATAGGTGTTTATCACACAATTATCATGCATAGCAAACGGGCCCTTAAGATGAATAAACCATTACCACTTTTATGCCTTGCACCACGGGTTGCAACGATTGGTGTGACCTTCTCTTTTGATGATGCATAATTTCTTTTGTAATCAATGGCTACATCAATTGTCTTCTACAGCATGAACTGAGAGCGGTTGTGAGATTTCATGTTATATTCACAGAAGCATAAGTTAGAAATAAAAATAAAATTATAATTATTCATTCAAAACACAATATGTTACATTTAAATACGTAAGAAATCGTTATGTATATACTTGAGACAAAGACAAAGACGAAGACTTAAGGCAAAGACGCAGACAAAGACAAATGGAATATATATATAATATAATATGGGTTGGACTTGGGCTGTTTTTTGGGTTGGATTTTGAACATGTTGTATATGGGTTGGATTTTATTTGTTGATAATTTGGGTTGCCAATTTAACTTTTCATTACATATTGTATTTTGAATGGATAATTATAAATTATTTTTTCTATTTTTTAATTTATGCTTCTGTTAAATGTCATTGACAAGATATAGCATGCCGAGTTTTAATACATCATTTAGATAATACTACTAGTATAAAATATATTTTTTTTAAAATATAAACTATTTTTGTTTCTGACACTTAATAATTTAAGACTCATAGTTGTGAATTCTTTTATAACCGTAATAAAAGTTATGTATAATAGATATAAATAACGATATTTTTTTTTGTTATGTATGTGCGCATCATACTGTTATGTATATAAGGATTTTCCCCCCATATGTAGAGCACACTAATACATAATATCACTATATATATTGCAGAGGTATACAGATAACATTAAAAAAAAAAAAAAAAAAAAAAAAAAACGTAACTTGTGACTACCTATGAATATTTAAAATACAAAAAAATCTTATAGAATCTGAATATAATACACCCTCTTAGTCTTAATGTTTTTCTTAGGTGACTAAATGCCATGAATGATAGTAGAGCTTCATGTTTCAGACATCAATATATAATACGATTAAGGAATCCTGCTCTCTCCTTAATCCGGGGTCCTACGTGGCCTATCTAAGAATTCAGGATTTAAAATCCCTGCAATTCTAGAGCCTCTACCTCAATTCTCTATCGCTGACGTGGCAATATAATTCCACATAAGTTATGTTATTTATATTATTTAATTAAGTTGTTTTATTTATTATATCATCACAATTAAACATTCTATGAATTCGACCTTCTCCTCTCCTCCATCAAATTTCCACCGCCGCCACCTGCCACAATTCCCTGCAACTCTCACCACCAAGCCGCCTTCGTCGCGCCGGCCACCACCGAGATATGTCACCTCTCTTTTCCTTCACCATGATTCCCCCGCCAGCCCTCCGATCTGCCGACTCCCCAAAATTGATTTGGGGAAAATCAGAAATCGCCGGCCGCCGCCACCTGCCACCTCCATCTAATTCCCTCCATTTCGCTTCTCCACACAGGACTTTTCCCCCACCCCCGCCGCGATTCTATGATATTTGGCGTCTCCAGACCAGACTCCCCTTCCTCCCGCTGTATTTCGCCGCAGTCCGGCCTCAAGTCAGCACTGCCGTCCCTCTAACCTTCCTTGGGAGTTGTGGCGAATTCAATCTGCCCCTTCCACCTTCTCCGATACCACCTCCATTTCCATCCCCCGGCGATCTGCCCTCCCGGCTTCCCCCCCTACCTACAGATTCCGGCGGTCGCGAAGCGCTGAAGACCACGGCCGGCTATGGTAAGTTTTTTATTTTTGCTTATTTAACAAAAATAAGCAAATCATATCATGCTAATTAATTTTCGGTTGCTGCAAACTATTTAAATATAGAATGATTGTAAAGTTTAGAAAGAAATTTTTTTGGAAAGAATTTTATCAAAGGAAACTTAAACCCTAGATTTTTATCTATAAATTCATTTGATAGAATTATTAACGCCACATCCTGTTATCCAATTCATAGCTGCGGTACTCTTCTTCTGCGATTCACCTTTTATTTATATTGTCCAGTTTTTAGGTTTAGATTTTGTTAATTAACTCTATGTGTTTGCTTTAATTCGCAGTCGTTCAACCGTGCCTTCCCTTCCTGAAAACTCGCCACTGTCCCTGTGCCGTCGTCGGAGACTCCTCTGCCTCGACGAACAAGGCAGCCACCCCGGGCTCTCACAAGTGAAAGGAGAGTCTCACACAAACAGGTAAACTCTCCAAGTAGCAGATCCCTTATGAGCCGAATTCCATCAGCATTTTTATTTAATTATTATTCTAATTTATTTTCAACCCCGAATTCTGATATTTGCCATAAAATTCTTATTGTGTTCGAGATTGTAGTTGTGTTGCATGGATGATTCTTTTGGGCTATCTGATATTATTTTTCTTTGCTTATAGTTGGTACTAAAAAATGATGCTATTTTGATGCCAAAAAATATCTTCCTGGATTGATGTCATTTTATTCAACGGTTTGCTTCAAAAGGATGACTATATTATGATTTTTGTTAATGGAAATCGAATCACCAAAGTAGGTTGTATCATTCTGCAAACCAACATATTATATCATCTGCTCTGCCATTTGCTGTCCGTCAGTTGTGCGCCAGGTAGGATTCTAATTTTTATAACAAAGGAAACTTAAACCCTAGGTTTTTATCTATAAATTCATTACCTTGAATTATTAACACCACAATCGTGTTTTTACAATTCGTCGTGGCGGTAAGCTTCTTCTTCTTCTTCTATTGCTGTTTGTCTGCGATTCACCTTTTCATTTATATTTTTTCAGATTTTTTGTTTGGATTTTGTTAATTAACTCTATGTGATTGCTTTAATTCACAGTCGTTCAACCTTGCCTCCCCGACTCGCCACTGTCCCTGTGCCGTCGTCGGAGACTCCGCTGTCTCGACGAACAAGGTAGCCACCCCGGGCTCTCACAAGTGAAAGGAGAGTCTCACACAAACAGGTAAACTCTCCAAGTAGCGGATCCCTTATGAGCCGAATTCTATCAGCATTTTTATTTAATAATTATGTAGAGAGAGAAAGAGAGAGAGACTAATCGTCGAGGAGGTTGGTGTCTTTGGGTTATGCAGTGGGATTTTCAATGGTATGCAGTGCATTAGTGTTGAATAAGAGATGGAGAGATGCCTATTTTGTTATTATTCAGGAGAAACTTTGTTATGTAGTATTAAAGCTTCTGGTGGTTCCAAAGTCTTGAGTTTAGGTTATTCTTTGTTCTTTCATTTATTTCAGTTTCTGATAGTGGAAGCTAGGCAAGTATTCTGATACAGATTGATAAAAGACCAGTTGCTTTAATGCCCATGTTTCTTGGTGATTTTGTTGTCCTTTCTCCTGATTTTTTGTTATCTATTTCTTTAAATGGTTTTTCTGCTTGATTGGCACACACATACTTGGCTTTGGTGATCATGGGTCCGTTCTAATATGCTGCTGGTATGATGAGCACGACTGTAATCATACTAAAGCATTTTATTTAATTTCAATTTGATCACTGTATCATTCTTGCAAATTACTTTGTTCATGGCATGAATGTATGTCATTACCCTTGAGGACTAGATGTTTTCTCTTTTTACTTCCAAATGAAGATGATTGTGAATTGAGTTGTTGTGCGGATGCCATATGGTCTTTTATTAAGCTTTTAAGCTCTATGAAGCTACTAATATGTTGTTATGTTATTAATTTTATGCTAATATCGTAATAGTTGAGATGTTGTTGTCTTGCTGTTCAGGTGTAGTTAGCTGCACTTCGACATGATATAGGTAATGATGTTTTTTCCCTTTCATAATAGTAGAGAAATGTAAAAGGATTTGATGATACTTCTTTTTCTTTTAAGTTTTTGGAGATTTTTTTTTTTTTGCTTTATTATTTTGAGGATAGAAGCCTGTTGTTCAATTTCTTTCAAGGACCTTAGTAAAGTTAAGTACATGCCATATGTTATGGATAGTGATGAAGCTCGTGACAGTCAGAATATTCTTGAGCTAATGCGGTGGCTGGCGGCTATGGGTTTGAGAAATGTGCCGATCTTCTATGCATTTTCTACCTTTGGTTTATTAAATAAAGTTTCTATTATTTATATTGGTTAAAGTTCGTAAACTTTCTAATATAGAATAACAATGTTGGTTTATATTGTTGATGTGCCGATCTTCTAAATTAATTTGGATTTATTGCACGTGTTGTTACAGTTTCATTATATTGAAAAACTTTAATGATGGGGATGTGGTCACTCTTCAACGAGCTTCACCCTTTGTCAATGACACCTACAGTTAAAGCGAGACTTATAAGATCTTATGGCATGCCTTCAACCAAAAATGACGAGTTAAATAGTTTTGAATGCATATTCCATGATATAGAGGTATAATTTATATATCAAGCTTTATGATTAAATGAATATGTAAATGCATATTGATATAGATATAATGATTAAAATGTTCAAACTGCAGGGAACTAGGTATCATTTCACGGCATCAAAATTTATAATATCTAAGTTCATCTCTAAATTTGAAGAAGGAGGGCTTTATGCTATACGGAACTTCGGTGTTACACATAATCAATCAAAGTTTAGAGTTACGTCACATAAGTACAAAGCAACTTTTTATGGAAACACACAAGTTAGAGTTGAAACTAATACAATGTTTCCTAATATCATTTATGCATTCACGACCTTTTTATATACGCTACAAACTCTTAGTTATGACGTATGTGGCTCGTGCAGATATTATAGGCAAAGTCGCCTCGAAGCCTAATCCAACAAAACAGATAACTCGAGATGGTAAAGAAAAAAAAACATTGGATCTTACTCTTATTGATATCGAGTGAGTATTTATGTATATATATTTTGGTCATTCTTTCTTTATTATTAAAACTTAACTTTTGTTGTTCTTGCAATATTGTATAATATTTATTAAAGGGGAAAGACAATATCTTGCACACTGTGGGATAATTATGTTGATATATTCATGAATCAATATGAAGAACGCCAAATGGATGTCAACGTTATTGTATTACAATTTTGCAGCCTAAGTATGTTTCGAGGTAAGTACAATCTTCAATCTTAACTGAATTTATAACTTTAAGCAATAACTTCACAATATTTAAAATTTTGTTAATTTTAAAATTTATAGGTACTGTAAAAGTGCAAAGTAGATATCAAGTTACTAAAATTTTGTTGAATGAAGATATACCTGACATACATGAATTCAAGCAGAGGTACCTTTCGTTTATCTAACCGATTGATTATATATATATATTCTAATTGCTAACCATGTTTTAATATTTCAAGACTTATTCATTCTGGCTTAAGCACTATGGTTATTTCAAACACTTCACAATCAATAAGCTCAACTGTTATTGATGAGCTTGAAGATGGAGTCACCGTGACAACCATAAAAGAGCTTTGTGAGAATTCAGAGGTTAGAAAATGAGACAACAATTAAAAACATACAAGATCTCTGAATTGAATATTATATTATTGTTAAATACTATGTATTATTTGAATAGGGTGGAAGCTTTTGGATATGTGGTACTGTAGTTAATATTGACAAAGAACGGGGGTGGTTTTATTTATCTTGCAAAAAGTGCTACAGACAAGTGGAGAAAGTAGAAAAACAATTCTACTGCAAGTATTGCAACAGTTTTAACGAGTCAGCAGAAATGAAGTATAAATTGATAATAAATATCGTAGACGACTCTGGCAGTTCGCCTATTATATTATGGGATAAGGAGATTAAGCAAGTGATAGGAAAATCAGCCGCAGAAGTTAACGTTGAAGGAGCAGAGGTACGTTTTTAATTTTTTTTTTCTTTCAAAATTCATTAAAAGTAATATAAAAGTTTACATGTGTTAAGATATATTAATGTATGTATTTTTTTTTTTTTTACATTATAGGAGTTTGTTGTTCCAAAAGAGATTCAAGATGTCCTACTTCAAGAGAAATTTATGTTCAAGATTAAGGTTCCTTTTGGAGAAGGTTGGGCATTTAATAGAGCGTATAATGTATTATGTGATAGTATAAATTGATAATAAACGTTGTAGACGACTCTAGCAAGTTTTTAGTATTTTTTGGACGATATTAATTTGTTTTACATGATGTTTTTATATATCATATTAATAATTTTTTAGTGGATAATTTCTATAATTTATAAATATATTATAAAATAATTTCTACGTCTTTTTTTTTATATAAATTATAACAGTAAATGATACCCGTCGAAATTCGACGGGTTACACACTAGTTTACTTTATGTTCTTAATAAGTGTTTCTTGAGGTTTGTGTTGAAAGGTGGTAATTAGGGATGTAATGGAATTGCGTGTAATTGTGTGAGTAGGATCCTATTAAATTTCACATTAGAGTTTTCGAGTTCGATACATTAAAATAAAAGGTAGTCCAATTGGCATAGTTAAACCAAAAGTCCAATTTAGAGGCCCAATGAATGAATAATCAAAGCCCAACGCTCAATACTCCCTCAAAATCGGTCTCTCTCTAATCTCTCCCTAAATCACGCTCAGCCGCCATTTCTCTCTCTCGATCCGCCTCTCCTCTCCGGTGAGTCGCCGTCGTCCGACTCAGTGCCGGCGGCATTCCTTCCCAATTTCCCCATCGTGAGTACTAAGCTGAGCCCTAGTAAGTTACCGCCGCTGCTGCAATTGGGAGACCGTGTTATGAAGAAGGAACAACATACGTTAGAGATATAGGAGAGAAGGAAGTCGCACTTTCAAAAGGAAGAAACGTTGTTTTAGTTAAGAGAGTTCTATATAATTGAGAGAGAGAAAGGAAATAGCATCGAAAATATTTTACTCTGTAATCTGACAGTTATTCTCTTACATTCTATCAATTTCAATTTCATCTTCTTCATTTCTCACCCACACTTCACACGTGCACCGCCATTGTCGTCTCTGTAAATCTCCTGCAGGTTCCATTGTTTGTGTCAAGTTTGAGCAGAGAATGGGAGTGCGAGTAGGATCCGGCGAACGGCCGCCGCTGTTTCTGTAAATCGATGTTTGATTTTCTGCAACTCTGCATGTGCTTGTTTCATGTTGATTCTATCCCCGGGAGAGTCGGCAGAGCATTTCAAAGCCAATTCGAGTATGGATGATACACACTTCATATTCTTGTCAATCATTTCTTCCTCCAAATTCATGACTAAGTTGGCATCTATCACTTCATCTGAAAGTGAGATTTCTACCCATCTCTTTAAGCTCATATCTCCGCAAAACATATCATCACTAGGCCTTTTTCTCGTAAAAGTTTCAATCAACATCACCCCGTAGCTATACACATCACACCTTGTTGAAACTAGCCCTTCCAAGCCATACTCTGGAACAACAAAAATCATCATTTATGCAGTAAGGAAGACACAATAATTAATTGATTGAAAGTGAAGTGCAATCAATATATTTAGAGAAACTTCACCTGGAGCGATGTAACCCAATGTTGCTAGCGTGTTGGTTAACACAAAGCTATGTCCACCGCATAACAACTTTGCTATCCCAAAGTCGCTTACATGGGCAACCATGTCTTCATCTAACAGCACATTACTAGGCTTCAAGTCGCTGTGGATAATGGGCATTGAATAACCGTGGTGAAGATACTCCAAAGCAGATGCAACGTCAATCATTATATTCAATCTTTCCATCATATTCAAGCAATAGTTGTGGGAATATAACCATTTTTCAAGGTTTCCCTTTGGCATATATTCAAGTACTAATGCCTTGAACTCTTCATTGGAGCAACTGCTTATGACGTTTGTCAGATTCCTGTGTCGAATGCTACGTAGTATCTCACATTCGACATCAAATATTCTTGAAATACCTTCTAGCTGCATATTAAACACCTTGACAACGATATCCTTCCCATTGTTAAGAATTCCTTTATAAACAGAGCAAGAACTCCCAGTGCCAAGTAAATTGCTTTCATCGAATCTTTCCGTTGCTTGCAGCAGTTCATAATAAGAGATTCTTTCCGGCACAATGAATATCAACTCATCACCTTCTCTGCTAGTCGTCTTATCTTTCCTTTTGTTTTTGACAATTATAAAGGCCAAAGAAACAACTGAGATGAAAGCCACAACCCCGAAAACAATAAATGAAGCTCGTTCCACCTTCTTTCTCTTTGATCTGTGATTAGTAATTGAAGAGCAAATTTGGACATGGAACTTGGGGATTCCACACAGTGCCTCATTACCCTTAAAACAATACGTAGTGAAGTTTCTAAAAGAACCTTCATTAGGAATTTCTCCACTTAGACTATTGAAAGAGACATTAAAGGAGTCGAGGTGTTGAAGTTCTTCTAAAGACTTTGGAATTGAACCAGAGAGGTTGTTGTATGACAAATCGAGATTTGCCAAATTGATCATGCTTCCCATTGACACAGGAATAGAACCTTCTAGTCTATTATTTGCCAAAGACAGATTAATCAAATTCTGCAACTTCCCAATAGTGCTAGGAATAGACTTTGACAACTGATTCATCGATAGGTTTATATGTATTGCTGCTCCTAAGTTACTTATCTCTTGTGGTAAGAACCCATTTAATGAATTTGAGGACAAGTCTAGAGAGTTCAAATCTTTTAGGCCCCATAAGCTTGAAGGTATGCTTGAATTCAACATGTTGGAGCCTAGATGAAGAATTCTTATAGAAGAGACATTTTCCAGACATTTAGGAATTGGGCCTGAAAATTGATTGTGGCTCATAACTAAAGTGTCGAGGCGGAATAGATCACATATAGCATGTGGTATTGAGCCTCCCAACATGTTGTGAGATAGATCTAATCCTTGAAGTTGATGCAAATGGCTTATAGTTGGTGGAATATTACCAGATAACTCATTTGCTGACAACTCCAATATCATCAAATTGCTTAAATTGCCTATTTCAACAGGAATGCTGCCACTGAATTTGCAGTTGGTGGCAGTGAATCTTTCGAGTGAGGAAGATAAGTTCCCGACAGAAGCTGGAATGACGCCGCTTAGAGGATTAACATCAATTGACAATTCAGTTAGAGACCTGCAATTTGTCAATGAAGTAATGAAGGAAGAAGATGGTGCCTGGGTAAGATTGTTGGTGGACAGTTCAAGTCTTTGGAGATGCCTTAGGTTGCCGAGATGAGTAGGTATATAACCACTGAATTTGTTTATAGCAAGTGAGAGAATTGTGAGTTGAGAACAGTTAGAGATGGAGTTGGGTATTGCTCCGGTGATAGAATTTATGGCAAGATAAAGTTCTTCGAGAAAGGGAGAGGCATGGCATAAATGGGTTGGAAGAACCCCTGACAGGGCATTGTTGTTAATTGCAAGAATCCGAAGAGTTGAAATGTTAAAGAGCTCATGTGGAATCGAACCACTCAAGCTGTTCAATTGTAGGTATAATGTCTCCAAATGGTAAAGTTGGCCAAATTCAGTGGGAATAAGCCCTGCAAAAGATGAGATTTCAAAACTGTAGCTAAAAACACATGATTGTAGCTAAACAGACCAATTTACATGAAAATTACTCGGTTGTACCTGTGAAATGGTTTTCATGGAGCTCTAACTCTGTTAGCATGGTAATATTCACGACATCCCTTGAAAGGTTCCCCGTGAATTTGTTACGCCATAGTATTAAGGTTTGCAGAGAAGACATATTCATGAAAATGAAATCAATTGAGCCCGCAATCTCATTCTGTTCAGCACCAAAAGTAACAAGACTCTGAAGTTGGCCAATCACATGTGATAGTATTCCTGGCAAAAAAAAGTGTCGTGAAACTAATAAAATCTCATTTACACAAATTTATGTGATAAGAACTTGAACCATACCATTCAAATTGTTACCACCAAGAGATAAATGCTGAAGAGATGTTAAGTAGCCGATTTCAGAAGGTATCTCCCCACTAAAAGAGTTGTAAGAGAGGCCCAACACCTCAAGCCCTGAACATTGGGATACATTTGTGGGAATCGCGCCACTCAGCTGATTGTCAGAAAGATAAATCCCAGCAAGAAATGGAAGATTACGGCACATGTCTGTTGAAAGACTTCCACTCAATTCATTGCCTGTCAAAGCTATAGCTACACGGGTCGAGATGTTGAATATGGCTGATGGTATAGCACCCGACAAATGATTGAATTGAACATTCAGAGTTTGTAGACTTTGAAGTCTTCCCAACTCTTTTGGAATTTCTCTACTTAGAGAATTGAATGATAAGTCAAGAAATTGTAGGTTTGTGAGGTTTGAGAGCGATTTTGGGATGGAACCTATGAAGCTGTTGTTGCGTAAATTCAAGTACTCTAATTTTGGTAACTGACCCAACATCGGAGGGATGTCTCCGGTGAAGTTGTTGAGTCGGAAAGATATGAACTTCAAACGGCGAAGGAGAGACAGCTCTTGAGGCAAATCTCCATGGAAAAGGTTGTTGGTGAGGTCGAGGGAGATGAGGAAGGAGAGGTGTCCGAGCTGCGGTGGAATGGTGGCGGAGAGAGCCATGTTGGAGAGATTCAACGCAGACACTCTTGGGTGGCGCAAGCTGCAAGTGACGCCAATCCAGCTGCAGACGGAGGTGGAGTTGGTCCAATTAGTTGCAAGTAAAAGAGATCTATGTTTGAGTGAAAGAAGGGCAGTTTGATCAGTTGCAAGGCTCTTAGGTTGTTTGGTTTCAGAAGAAAGCATTGGAAAGGTTATGGTAATTAGGAATGCATACTGCAAAATGCAAGAAAGCTTTATCTCCATGGCTGCAAATTGTGATTGTATTATGATAATTAAGTCGCTAATAAGTGCAAGCTATATACAGAAATATTACAAGACTTGAGAGTCTTGATGGGTGTGGGTTTTCCATCCCTACTCTCTCGTGGTCCATACAAATGTCGGCCCGACTGAGAAGAAGACAAAGACGAAGACGAAGACTTGAGGTTGAGACAAAGACGAAGACGAAGGTGAAGAGTTGAGACAAAGAGGGAGACGCAGACGAAGACTTGATCGATATAGAATCAAACTTTGGATGGAGAAAAGTCCCACTTGCAAAAGGATAATTTAAAGTGAGCGGTTGAGAGATGATCAATTGTTAAAAATTGTCTTCTACAGCATGAAGTGAGAGCGGTTGTGAGATTTCATGTTACATTCACAGAAGCATAAGTTAGAAATTGAAAAAATTACAATTATTCATTCAAAACACAATATATTACATCATGTATATATTGTTTGGCTTCCAATATTAAGTGATACTAGATTATTATGTCTATCAATTAAAAGGGGGACAAGAGTATGGCACATAATGAAATCAATGACTTTTTATCATGATTATAGTAAAAGTTGTCATCAAATTCTTGAATAATTTTATTCAACTGCACATGGATTGCAATGGCGAGAATTTCAAATTTACGAATCATAACATTGAATTTGCATGCATTCATAAAGTTTGGTGCTAATTACTTTTTAAAATATGTCAAATCATTAGAATTCACACTTTACATGTATCTTAAATAATTTGTATGCCAACAACATAAATAAAATAAATAATTAGTCGGTGAGTATTGTGTGAAATTAGTTCATACGTCAAGGCCAGTATATTCAATCCCAATACCAAAAAATTATAAAATGCACCATTAATAAATAAATTATTACAGTTGCGATTGGCTGCAAATCAGTTAATAGCAATTGAATTACCAGAGAAATTCCATTTTATTTTCGACACAGTTGGTAAGATAAGTCATCGCTAGAAATGGATTGCCTCAAAAAAAAATCGTGATTTATGTATGTGGAAATCACAACAGGGCAAGGCGATAAGGCCGTGAAGGCGTTGAAGGAAGGCGGGAGTGCCGTCATCCTAACTGGGTCGGCCGAACCACCCGGGTTTAGATTTGTGGTAACTTCAACAGGAGAGACACTGAAGAAGCAATAATCAATAAAGAGCAAAAATATTTTAAGCATGAACCATCAACTTTAACTTTTCATAAAACTGAGCTTATTAGTGCAAACATACATTTCGTAAATAAAGCTTCATGTGATTCAGAGGCAATCCAAACAATTTAATAGAGCTTGATAGGGAACCTAAATATCTTCTAAAGGAAGGAAAGGCGTGTTTTACTACTATTGCGACTCTATGCATGCATACCTTTATCTCTTGCTTTATTTGTATGTGCCATATGTCTTCTTCCTATTTGTTTGTTGTTTTACATATCTCGTGTCTTGCTATATAAATAGCACGAGCTCTATGGATTATCAGTAACTTTTTTCCCAAGAAATAAATGGCTTTAGTTCTATCACTGCGTTCTTAGCAAGCTTTCCTATTTCATCTTCTTCACAAATTCAACATCTTCTTCTATAAGACCTAACTACAAGATAAATTCTCAATATAAGCTCATAGTCCTAAAATCAGTTTTAGCCTTCATAACTTGTCATCACATTCTAAGTGGATTCGCAACACTCGGGTTTTCAAAATAAAATTTGAAATTCATTTTCTTGGCTAAGGGTTCCAACAATGTCTTTGCTCGACTTTTACTTAAAAACTCAACTTGAGCATAAAATCAACTTAAAAATATTTGTCTTTTATAAATTGGTAAGACTTTAGTATATAAATTAAAACATATAATCAAAAAATTATATGCATATAATAACACTTGTTGAGAAATAATTAATGAGAAATTTAATTAATTAAATCACAATCTAAAATTAACTAGTCATTGGTTCAATTAATAAATTAAATGGGCAAACCTAACAAATAAAGATGTTAAAATAAATCGGCCCAATCTTAAAGATAATGCAGCCCACTTATTAAATAAGAGCCCAAACAAAATTAAATAGATAGGGGCCAAACATAAAAGTCAAATTTTGAAAATTCTTAAAAGAGAAAAAAAATAAATTAAACATGTTATGTGCAGTATGGTGTGCTCTTATATATACACAAAGAGATCAGAGTTTTCTGTACAGACGAAGAAGTCTTCTGTGAAAAGTGAGAAGAAAGTTGAAGATTTCTGCTAGAGAAGTTGGAGATGAATTCTTTAGAACCGTGAAGAATATAGAATGTAGTGATTGAAAGTAGTTTTGGAGGATGTAAAAGAAAATTATGATATCTGCACAGAAATGCAGTTAATATGTTTCTGCTGAATGACGAAGAACAATGTTAATGAGTGTTTAAGTAAAAAGTCTCATCTTAGCCCTTCATTCTTCTATGGCTGAGATTAGATATCATCTCATCATTGTTGTATGTTAGTGTGAAGTGAGTTCTGTTATAGGTGAGAGAAAAACAGTTAGGGAAATCTGAGAGAGAGAGATAGCTCATTCTAGCGTGGGGTTGAGTGATCGTCTTCTTCAATTTTTCTTCTGTAATTGTGAGTGAATTCTTCACCTTGTTCTGAGACTTCTAGCAGCCATGCTTCATTGCAGGTAGTGTGAAGGTTTCCAAATTCTTGTATGTTAGTGTGAAGTGAGTTCTGTTATAGGTGAGAGAAAAACAGTTAGGGAAATCTGAGAGAGGTATATCCACACAGAGAGGTATATCCAGTGGCGAAGCCAACAATTTAGTTCTGAGGGGCTGAACTTTGACGGGGCTTGAATTTTTTTTTTTGGGGGGCATTCCATTTTATTAATTAAAGACAAAAATAAGAGTAATAATAAAGAACAACATTTTGCGCTTCTGGGAAGCTTGATCAAGTTCGGCTGCGAACGTGATATCAAAATTTTCCAATGAGAAAAAAAGCAGAAACAAGAAGAACGAATTAACAATAAAAGCAAAAACCAACAAAAAGACCAAGCCAAATTTTCCATTCATTATGTCATCCACCTCACCACTATCCAGTGCCACACCCCAGTTAGCATCTACTGCCTCTTCAAAATCTTCAACACTACATGCCTCATCAAAGCCACCAAATGAAGAAGACATCATTAGCTAACTTTGCGATAGAAATTTGGGATATGAATATCCTTTTGAACGGCATCCTCAATCAAGGGAATAGCATGATTCCACCAACCAATCGGAGTATTTGGATTTGCCAAAATGTCATGACACACAACTTGGTTCCCTTCACGAAAGATTTGTGAAACACGAATATCATTGGGAAAATCAGTAAATCGTAATAGAACAATATTATCTTAGAAATAACATAGAACTTTGAAATAGCTTACTTGAATCTCATTGGGAAAATCGATGTTTAATTTTCTGCAACTCTGCGTGTGCTTGTTTCATGTTGATTCTATCCCTCGGAGAGTCGGCAGAACATTTCAGAGCCAATTCAAGTATGGATGATACACACTGCATATTCTTGCTAATCATTTCTTCCTCCAAATTCCTGACTAAGTTGGCATCTATCACTTCATCTGGGATATCCGAAAGTGAGAGTTCTACCCATCTCTTTAAGCTCATATCTCCGCAAAACATATCATCACAAGGCCTTTTTCTCGTAAAAGTTTCAATCACCATCACCCCGTAGCTATACACATCACACCTTGTTGAAACTAGCCCTTCCAAACCATACTCTGGAACAACAAAAATCATGATGTATTCAGAAAGGAAGCCACAATTAATTGATTGAAAGTGAAGTGCAACCAATATATTTAGAGAAACTTCACCTGGAGCTATGTAACCCAATGTTGCTAGCGTGTTGGTTAACACAGCGCTATCTCCATCGCATAACAACTTTGCTATCCCAAAGTCGCTTACATGGGCAACCATGTCTTCGTCTAACAGCACATTACTAGGCTTTAAGTCGCTGTGGACAATGGGCATTGAATAACCGTGGTGAAGATACTCCAAAGCAGATGCAACATCAATCATTATATTCAATCTTTCCATCATATTCAAGCAATAGTTGTGGGAATATAACCATTTTTCAAGGTTTCCCTTTGGCATATATTCAAGTACTAATGCCTTGAACTCTTCATTGGAGCAACTGCTTATGACGCTTGTTAGATTCCTGTGTCGAATGCTACGTAGTATCTCACATTCGACATCAAATATTCTTGAAATACCTTCTAGCTGCATGTTAAACACCTTCACAACGATATCCTTCCCATTGTTAAGAATTCCTTTATAAACAGAGCAAGAACTCCCAGTGCCAAGTAAATTGCTTTCATCAAATCTTTCTGTTGCTTGCAGCAGTTCATAATAAGAGATTCTTTCCGGCACAATGAATATCAATTCATCAACTTCTCTAGTCGTCTTATCTTTCCTTTTGTTTCTGACAATTATAAAGGCCAAAGAAACAACTGAGATGAAAGCCACAACCCCGAAAACAATAAATGAAGCTCGTTCCACCTTCTTTCTCTTTGATCTGTGATTAGAAATTGAAGAGCAAATTTGGACATGGAACTTGGGGATTCCACACAATGCCTCATTACCCTTTAAAGAATCCATAGTGAAGTTTCTAAAAGAACCTCCATTAGGAATTTCTCCACTCAAACTATTGAAAGAGACATTAAAGTAGTCCAGGTGTTGAAGTGCTTCTAAAGACTTTGGAATTGAACCAGAGAGGTTGTTGTACGACAAGTCGAGATATGCCAAACTGATCATGCTTCCCATAGACACAGGAATAGAACCTTCTAATCTATTATTTGCCAAAGACAGACGAACCAAATTCTGCAACTTTTCGATATTCCTCGGAATTGATCCTGACAACTTATTCATTTCTACATTTATATAGATCGCTGCTCCTAAGTTACTCATCTCTAGAGGTAGTGACCCATTCAATGAATTTGAGGACAAGTCTAATTGGATCAAATCTTTTAGGCCCCATAAGCTTGATGGTATGCTTGAATTCAAAATGTTGGAGTCTAGATGAAGATTTCTTAAAGAAGAGACATTTCCCAGACATTTAGGAATTGGGCCTGAAAATTGATTATGGCTCATAGCTAAAGTATTGAGGCTGAATAGATCACATATAGCATGTGGTATTGAGCCTCCCAACATGTTATCAGACAGATCTAATCCTTGAAGTTCATGCAAATGGCTTATAGTTAGTGGAATATTACCAGATAACTCATTGGCTTGCAAAGTCAATGTAATCAAATTGCTTAAATTGCCTATTTCAACTGGAATGCTGCCTCTGAATTTGCAGTTGCCGGCATAGAATGTTGAAAGTGAGGAAGATAAATTCCCGACAGAAGCTGGAATGACACCATTTAGAGGATTATCACCAATTGACAAACCAGTTAGAGACCTGCAATTTGTCAATGAAGTAATGAAGGAAGAAGATGGTGCCTGGGTAAGATTGTTTCTGAGCAGTTCAAGTTTTCGAAGAAATCTTAGGTTGCCAAGATGAGCAGGTATATAACCACTGAATTTGTTATAAGGAAGTGAGAGAATTGTGAGTTGAGAACAGTTAGAGATAGCGTTGGGTATTTCTCCGGTGATAGTGTTGTCGCCAAGATAAAGTTGTTTAAGAAAGGAAGAGGCATGGCATAAATGGGTTGGAAGAACCCCTGACAGAGCATTGCCGTTAAGTCCAAGAATCCGAAGAGTTGAAATGTTAAAGAGCTCATGTGGAATCGAACCACTCAAGCTGTTCAATTGTACGTCTAATGTCTCCAAATGGTAAAGTTGGCCAAATTCAGTGGGAATAAGCCCTGCAAAACATGAGATTTCAAAAACACATATTGTAGCTAGTGCTAAACAGACAATTTACATGAAAATTACTCTGTTGTACCTGTTAAATGGTTTTCTTGGAGTTGTAACTTTGTTAGCATGGTAATATTCCCGACATCCCTTGAAAGGTTCCCCGTGAATTTGTTACGCGCTAGTGCTAAGGTTTGCAAAGAAGACATATTCATGAAAATATTGAAATCAATTGAGCCCGCAATCTGATTACCTTCAGCAGCAAAAGTAACCAGACTCTGAAGATGGCCAATCTCATGTGGTAGTATTCCTGGCAAAAAAAGTGTCATGAAACTAATAAAATCTCATTTACACATATTTATGTGATAAGAACTTGAAGCATACCATTCAAATTGTTACCACCAAGATATAACTCCCCAAGAGATGTTAAGTAGCCGATTTCTGAAGGTATCTCCCCACTAAAAGAGTTGTAAGAGAGGCTCAACCCCTTAAGCCGTGAACATTGGGATAGATTTGTGGGAATCGCGCCACTCAGCTGATTGAAAGAAAGATCAATCCAAGCAAGAAATGGAAGATTACGGCACATGTCTGTTGGAAGACTTCCACTCAATTCATTGTATGTGAAGCCCATAGATACAAGGGTCGAGATGTTGAATATGGTTGATGGTATAGCACCGGATAGTCGATTGAATCGAACATATAGAGTTTGTAGACTTTGAAGTCTTCCCAACTCTTTTGGAATTTCTCCACTTAGAGAATTGTATCTTAAGTCAAGAAATTGTAGGTTTGTGAGGTTTGAGAGGGATTTTGGGATGGAACCTATGAAGCTGTTGTTGCGTAAATTCAAGTACTCTAAGTTTGGTAACTGACCCAACATCGGAGGGATGTCTCCGGTGAAGTTGTTGAGTCGGAGAGATATGAACTTCAAACGGCGAAGGAGAGACAGTTGGTGTGGCAAATCTCCATAGAAATGGTTGTCGGAGAGGTCGAGGGAGACGAGGAAGGAGAGGTGGCCGAGCTGCGGTGGAATGGTGCCGGAGAGAGCCATGTTGGAGAGATTCAAGGCAGCTACTCTGTGATGGCGCAAGCTGCAAGTGACGCCAATCCAACTGCAGACAGAGCTCGAATTGGTCCAATTAGTTGCAAGTAAAAGAGATGTATGTTTGAGTGAAAGAAGGGAAGATTGATCAGTTGCAAGGCTCAGAGGTTGTTTGGATTCAGAAGAAAGCATTGGGAAGGTTATGGTGATTAGGAATGCATACAGCAAAATGCAATAAAGCTTTTTCTCCATGGCTGCAAATTAATGCATCCAATAATCATCATATATACACAAATATTATAAGACTTGAGAGTCTTCACGGGTGGTGGCTTTTGACGTCTTTTTTGTTTTTTTTGTTTTTTTGTTTTTTTCGTTTGAGACAAACAGACGCACATGCAAAAGGATAATTTAAAGTAGACTTGAGGTTGAGACTTGATCGATATAGAAATGCAAACTATACAATGTATCTCGATTGATTATATAGAAACAGATATATAGAATCAAACTTTGGATTGAGAAAAGTCCCACTTGCAAAAGGAGAATTTAAAGTGAGCAGGAATCAGTAAAAAGGTACATCCACACTTCAAAACTATACAATGGGGAGATAAGAAGCAGCCACATCATACTTCTACAGTTCTACTTGTGCAAATTCAATTTCATGTCATGCTTCAAACATATACTCCCTCCGTCCACGAAATAAACTCCCAGTTGGGGTTCGGCACGGAGACTAAGAAAGCTGAAAAATGTGGTGTAAAGGTGGTGTAAAAGACTAAAAGGGTAGTGTTTATGTATTGTGATTACTTTTACTAATCTTTAACTAGCAATTTGATAATAATAATAATAATATAATAATAATAATAATAATAATAATAATAAAAAATAACAATAATAAAATAACAATAATAATAATAATAATAATAATATAATAATAATATGAAGAATAATAATAATAATAATAATAATAATAATAATAATAATAATATAAGGATAAATAATAATAATAATAACGATAATAAAATAAAATAATAATAATAATAATAATAATATGAATATAATAATAATAATAATAATAATAATATAATAACAATAGTAATATAATAATAATAATATATAATAATAATAATATATGAATAATAATAATAAGGATAATAATAATAATAATAATAATAATAATAATAATAATGATAATAATAATATAATAATAAACAATAATAATAATAATTAATGATAATAATAATATGAATATATAATAATAAGGATAATAATAATAATAACAATAAAATAAAATATAATAATAAATAATAATAATAGGATAATAATAATAATAATAATAATAATATAATAATAATAATAATAATAATGATAATAATAATAATAATAATATAAATAATAATAATAACAAAAAATAATAAAATAATAAGGAAATAATAAAATAATAATAATAAAATAAGATAATAATAATAATATAATAATATAATAATAATAATAATAATAATATAATATAATAATAAATAATATAACAATAACAATATAATAATAATAATAAATAATAATAATATAATAATAATATATAATATAATAATAATAATACTAATAATAATAATAATAATAATATAATATAATAAATAAATAATAATAATAATAATAAATATAATAATAAAACAATAAAACATAACAAATAATAATAATAATAATAATAATAATAATAATAATAATAACAATAACAATAATAATAACAATAACAACAATAATAATAATAATAATAATATAATAATAATAATAATAATAAAAGAATAATAATAATCATAAGAATAATAATAATGATAATAATAATAATAATGATAATAAGAATAATAAAGATAATAATAATATAATAATAATAATAATAATAATAATAATAATAATAATAATAAAATAATAATAATAATAATAAGAATAAGAATAATAACGATAATAATAATAATAACGATAATAATAATAATAATAATAATAATAATAATAATAATAATAATAATAATAATAATAATAATAAGTAATGGTGGAATAAAGTGGGCCCAATAGATAAAAGTGTAGTAAATTTAAAAGCAAGGGAGGGTATAATTGTCCAAAAAGCAGAGTAGGAGTTTATTTCGTGGACAAATATTTAAGGGCAAGTAGGAGTTTATTTCGTGGACGGAGGGAGTAATAAATAATTACTTAAAATATGCACATAATAATATAATATTATTATACAATTTATACTTTAAAAAGAATTAATTAAATTAATGATAGTCTAATTAAATAATCAAGGCTGTCCGTTTAAACATAAATATGCACAGCCCAAAATATGAAATGCATCGGCCCAATTCTGTAAAGAAATAAGGCTCAGCTAAATAAAATGAAACGGGCCCAAATAATATTACAAACCCCAGCCCAATTAAATAAAAAAAAGAATATTGGGCCAGCTAAATGAAAAGAAAACATATGTACAGCTTATATTGGTTGTAAAATATATTCAACTTTTGCTCATTTGAGTTTATAATAAGTTTTCAAAGAATATGAAACCTTGAGGATCAGTGGTGGTTGGCTTGCTATGAGTTGATGAGCTAAGGTTCTTGTATTGAGAATAGGTATTTGAGTTCCTCTTGAAATGATGAGTGAGATGGCTTTCTTTGGCTGATGAAGAAGATGGATGTCAAAGAAATGAGGGTGATAGCTGATGGAGACTAGTTTAAAAGGGCATGGTGAGTTCATAGGCCAATTAAAATTATTGTGATATAGAAATATTGGATCTCTAAATCAACTAATTAAAACACTCGAGTAAAAGCTTAAATGTTCAAATGATCAATTTAAATAACGAGTCAATACATGAAACTAGCAAATTTTTTTAGTAAACTGAAAATTTACCCACTCAAATAAAACTTTAAAAATTACGTGTTAAATGACTAATCTGCCCCTAAAATTAAAATTAAAAAATTACTACAAATACTTCATCACAAATACATTATATATTTTCTAAAAAAGGAGGTTTTGATGTATCGAAAAATAAAAAACTGAGTTATTGAATTATGAGAAATTGTCTATAGCATTTTTTATAAATGCATAATGAAACATATGTGTTCTAACGTTCATCGGTTTTGATCTGAATTAAATGGGTATTGTGCCCTTAGAGTCCAGCATCATTTCATTTATCGAAAAATGTGTCGTATTTAAAAGTTAACAAGTACAAGGTTATAATATAATTATTCTCCCTATTAGGATTGGAAGTTTGAAATCAAAATGATATTTTGTAATAGGAAAATAATATATGCAGGAAAACAATCGCTAGGGAAAATGTTAGAACATGGAATTCGGATTAAAACAGTATGAAAGTATCAACATAGTCAAGCATAGGATAATATTCTGGTGTACGTACACAATTCTGGCTCATCTATTGGGCGCTATCTACAACTGATTTTCATTGAATCTCTCGAGACAACAGGTTCTGGTGTACGTACACAATTCTGGTTGGCAGAACCAACAATGTTCTGGTAGAAGCAATACAAAAACATTTTAAGCATGAACCATCAACTTTAACTTTTCAAAAAACTGAGCTTATTAACTCAAATATACATTTCATAAATAACGCCTCACTTGATTTGGAGACAATTCAAACAATTTAATAGAACTTGATCGGGAACCTAAATATCTTCTTCTGTAGGACCTATAAGATAAGTTCTCAACTTAAACTGTAGTCCTAAAACCAGCCTTAGCCTTCATAACTTGTCATCACATTCTAACTAGATTCGCAACACCCAAATTTTCAAAATAAAATTTGAAATTCATTTTCTTGGCTAAGGGTTCCAACAATGCCCTTGCTCGACTTTTACTTAAAAACTCAACTTGAGCATAAAATCAACTTAAAAATATTTTTCTTCCATAAATTGGTAAGACTTTAGTATATAAATTAAAACATATAATCAAACAATTATATGCATATAATAACACTTGTAGAGAAATAATTAATGTGAAATTTAATTAATTAAATCAGAATTCAAATTAACTAGTCATTGGTTCAATTAATAAATTAAATGGGCAAACCAACAAATAAAGATGTTAATATAAATTGGCCCAAACTTAAAAAAAAATGCAGCCCACTTATTAAATAAGAGCCCAAACAAACTTAAATAGATAGGGGCCAAACATAAAATTCAAATTTTGAAAATTCTTAAAAGAGAAAAAAAAATTAAACATCTCTCACTCTCTCTCTCGCTCTCTTGCATCGGTCCCTCCTCCCTCACACCCTTCTCTCTCCCTTCTCACCCTCTGCTACGCAGCCACCCGCCGCCGGCGAAGTCTCCACCGCCTCATGCTCCGGCGAAGGGCGCTGCCCTCACCCTCTCTCTCCTTCCTTCCCCCAAATCTCCCTCTCTCGCACACACAAAAGCATCTTCATATAAAAATACTTTGATTGCTCAAATGCTGAAAAGTGCCTTGGTGTATATAGATTATAGATATATACTCGAAGTCAATTTGTAATAAGTTGCTCCATGTGTAAAAAAAATGATGATTCTTGAAATAGATTACTGATTATTGAGTGAATATGTGAGTTGGGTTACCTCTGTGAATAAATTGGTTCCAAATTGTGGATGAGAAAGGATTTTAGATGCAGCTGCTGATTATGTGCAGTATGGTGTGCTCTTGTATATACACGTCTATTACAACGAGAAAAAAAAGAAGCAGAAACCAACAAACAATGATAGCAAAAACCAACAAACAGTGATAGCAAAAACCAACAAAATGACCAAGCCAAATTTTCCATTCTTTATGTCATCCACCTCACCCCAATTAGCATCTACTGCCTCTTCAAAATCTTCAACACCTCATGCCTCATCAAAGCCACCAAATGAAGAAGACATCATTAGCTAACTTTGCGATAGAAATATGGGATATGAATATCCTTTTAGGAGTAACATAGAAACTTTGAAATAGTTTACTTGAATCTCATTTGGAAAATCGATGTTTGATTTTTTGCAACTCTGCATGTGCTTGTTTCATGTTGATTCTATCCCCGGGAGAGTCGGCAGAGCATTTCAGAGCCAATTCAAGTATGGATGACACACACTGCATATTCTTGTCAATCATTTCTTCCTCCATATTCATGACTAAGTTGGCATCTATCACTTCATCTGGGACATCCGAAAGTGAGAGTTCTACCCATCTCTTTAAGCTCATATCTCCGCAAAACATATCATCAGTAGGCCTTTTTCTCGTAAAAGTTTCCATCAACATCACCCCGTAGCTATACACATCACACCTTGTTGAAAGTAGCCCTTCCAAGCCATACTCTGGAACAACAAAAATCATGATGTATGCAGTAAGAAGACATATAATTAATTGATTGCAAGTGAGTGCAATCAATATATTTAGAGAAACTTCACCTGGAGCGATGTAACCCAATGTTGCTAGCGTGTTGGTTAACACAAAGCTATCTCCATCGCATAACAACTTTGCTATCCCAAAGTCGCTTACATGGGCAACCATGTCTTCGTCTAACAACACATTACTAGGCTTCAAGTCGCTGTGCACAATGGGCATTGAATAACCATGGTGAAGATACTCCAAAGCAGATGCTACATCAATCATTATATTCAATCTTTCCATCATATTCAAGCAAGGGTTGTGGGAATATAACCATTTTTCAAGGTTTCCCTTTGGCATATATTCAAGTACCAATGCCTTGAACTCTTCATTGGAGCAACTGCTTATGACGCTTGTCAGATTCCTGTGTCGGATGCTACGTAGTATCTCACATTCGACATCAAATATTCTTGAAATACCTTCTAGCTGCATATTAAACACCTTGACAGCGATATCCTTCCCATTGTTAAGAATTCCTTTATAGACAGAGCAAGAACTCCCGGTGCCAAGTAAATTGCTTTCATTGAAATTTTTCGTTGCCTGCTGCAGTTCATAATAAGATATTCTTTCCGGCACAATGAATATCAACTCATCAACTTCTCTAGTCGTCTTATCTTTCCTTTTGTTTCTGACAATTATGAAGGCCAAAGAAACAATTGAGATGAAAGCCACAACCCCAAAAACAATAAATAGAGCTCGTTCCACCTTCTTTCTCTTTGATCTATGATTAGAAATGGAAGAGCAAGTTTGGACATGGAACTGGGGGATTCCACACAACGCCGTATTACCCTTAAAAGAATCCATAGTGAAGTTTCTAAAAGAACCTCCATTAGGAATTTCTCCACTTAAACTATTGAAAGAGACATTAAAGTATTCGAGATGTTGAAGTGCTTCTAAAGACTTTGGAATTGAACCAGAGAGGTTGTTGTACGACAAGTCGAGATTTTCCAAACTGATCACGCTTCCCATAAATACAGGAATAGAACCTTCTAGTCTATTATTTGCCAGAGACAGATTAATCAAATTCTGCAACTTCCCAATAGTGCTAGGAATAGCCTTTGACAACTGATTCATCGATAAGTTTATATGTATTACTGCTCCTAAGTTACTTATCTCATGTGGTAAGAACCCATTTAATGAATTCGAGGACAAGTCTAGAGAGTTCAAATCTTTTAGGCCCCATAAGCTTGAAGGTATGCTTGAATTCAACATGTTGGAGTCTAGACCAAGATTACTTATAGAAGAGACATTTCCCAGACATTTAGGAATTGGGCCTGAAAATTGATTATGGCTCATAACTAAAGTATTGAGGCTGAATAGATCACATATAGCATGTGGTATTGAGCCTCCTAACATATTATGAGACAGATCTAATCCTTGAAGTTCATGTAAATGGCTTATAGTTGGTGGAATATTACCAGATAACTCATTGCCTTGCAAATCCAATTTAATCAAATTGCTTAGATTGCCTATTTCAACTGGAATGCTGCCACTGAATTTGCAGTTGCCGGCAGTGAATGTTGAAAGGGAGGAAGATAAGTTCCCGACAGAAGCTGGAATAACACCATTTAGAGGATTATCACCAAATGACAAATGAGTTAGAGACCTGCAATTTGTCAATAATGTAATGAAGGAAGAAAATGGTGCTTGGGTAAGATTGTTGCTGTACAGTTCAAGTCTTTGGAGATGTTTTAGGTTGCCGAGATGAGTGGGTATATAACCACTGAATTTGTTTTCAGCAAGTATGAGAATTGTGAGTCGAGAACAGTTAGAGATGGAGTTGGGTATTGTTCCGGTGATGGAATTATTGCCAAGATAAAGTTCTTCGAGAGAGGGAGTGGCATGACATAAATGGGTTGGAAGAACCCCTGACAGAGCATTGAAGGTAAGTGAAAGAATCCGAAGAGTTGAAATGTTAAAGAGCTCATGTGGAATCGAACCACTCAAGTTGTTCAATTGTAGTACTAATCTCTTCAAATGGTAAAGTTGGCCAAATTCAGTGGGAATAAGCCCTGCAAAACATGAGATTTCAAAACTGTAGCTAAAATTAAACACATATTGTAGCTAAATTTACTCTGTTGTACCTGTAAAATGGTTTTCCGAGAGGTATAACTCTGTTAGCATGGTAATATTCCCGACATCCCTTGAAAGGTTCCCCGTGAATTTGTTGCGGCTTAGATATATGTTTTGCAGAGAAGACATATTCATGAAAATATTGAAATCAATTGAGCCTGCAATCTCATTCTCTCCAGCAGTAAATTTAACAAGACTCTGAAGATGGCCAATCTCATGTGGTAGTATTCCTGGCAAAAAAAGTGTGATGAAACTAATAAAATCTCATTTACACAAATTTATGTGATAAGAACTTGAACCATACCATTCAAATTGTTAGAAGCAAGAGCTAAACCCTGAAGGGATGTTAAGTAGCCGATTTCTGAAGGTATTTCCCCACTAAAAGAGTTGTAAGAGAGGTCCAACATTTCAAGCCGTGAACATTGGGATATATTTGTGGGAATCTCGCCACTCAGCTGATTGTAAGAAACATAAATCTCAGTAAGAAATGGAAGATTACGGCACATGTCTGTTGGAAGACTTCCACTCAATTCATTGTCTATGAAGGCCATATATAGAAGGGTCGATATGTTGAATATGGCTGATGGTATAGCACCGGATAGACGATTGTATTGAACAGCTAGAATTTGTAGCCTTTGAAGTCTCCCAAACTCTTTTGGAATTTCTCCACTTAGAGAATTGTAAGTTAAGTCAAGAAATTGTAGGTTTGTGAGGTTTGAGAGTGATTTTGGGATGGAACCTATGAAGCTGTTGTTGCTTAAAGACAAGTCCTCTAATTTTGGTAACTGACCCAACATCGGAGGGATGTCTCCAGTGAAGTTGTTGAGTTGGAAAGATATGAACTTCAAACGGCGAAGGAGAGACAGTTCCTGTGGCAAATCTCCATGGAAAAAATTGCTTTTGAGGTTGAGGGAGACGAGGAAGGAGAGGCGTCCGAGCTGTGGTGGAATGGTGCCGGAGAGAGCCATGTTGGAGAGATTCAAGGCAGCTACTCTGTGGTGGCGTAAGCTGCAAGTGACGCCAATCCAGCTGCAGACGGAGCTCGAATTGGTCCAATTAGTTGCAAGTAAAAGAGAAGGGTCGGAGGTGATGTGTTGTTTGAGTGAAAGAAGGGCAGTTTGATCAGTTGCAAGGCTCAAAGGTTGTTTGGCTTCAGAAGAAAGCATTGGGAAGGTTATGGTGATTAGGAATGCATAAGGCAAAATGCAATAAAGGTTTTTCTCCATGGCTGCAAATTGTGACTGTATTATGATGATTAAGTCGCTAATAACTGCTTCCAATAATCATCATATATACATACACAAATATTACGTACAAGACTTGGGATTCTTGATGGGTGTGGCTTTTGATGTCTTTTTTGTTTTTTCTGTTTGAGTCAAGTCCTCCTTAATTGTCGGCCCAATCACTTACAGACACTGAGACGAAGACGAAGACGAAGACTTGAGGTTAATGGCGCTGCTTTCTAATTTGTGATTGCAGATTTGCATCGGACGGCTGTGGAGTGGCGTTGGATGTCATGTTCCATTTTGCGACCACATATGATATGGATGGATCAGCGCCTTATCGCTTGGCACCATGACCGAGCCCTGCAAGTGCAGCACAGCCCTTCATATCAACATCACTATTAATTTTACTTTCTAATAGATTATATATTATATATTTTTTTAAAAAAATGATGAATTACATTTATGTCCACATTTGAAATTATGAACGTTAATGATGTGATGGAATTTCAGTTGTTTCATAATACTAGTAGAAAGAACGTACGTTGTAAGTGTAATTAATGTTATTTTTTAGAAAATCTATTGATTCGCTACTTTTATTAGATAATTTATTGGATGGATATATTTATTTATAAGTCTTATCAATAGCTATAGATATATAAGGTTTTTCTGTTCATTGTCTTTTTTCCATGTTTTCAGCGATTTTCTTTTTTATCATCTGTTTTTTTTTTTTTTATGTTCAATGTTTTTTTTTGTTATTTATTTTGCTTTTTTCAATGTTTATTTAAATTTTTAAATATTACCTTTTTTTTTATATACTTGAATAATTACGTTTTATTAGACAGTAGTTAGTTTTAATAAGTATAAAATATATATTTGTTAGCACAAATATATTCTTATAATATAAATATTTACCTTCGCTCGATATAAAGTATTATAGTATAAGATATTTTCTAAACCATAAACCCTGAACACTAAATCTTAAATCATAATAGGAATATTTACTTTTTAATGAGCATAAGATATACATTTGTTCACACAAATGTATACAAGTTAATATAAAGGGTAAAATATCAAATCCACCATTAACGTAGAGGCCCTTATCACGTCTAGCACCCGATGGTCGAGGTCGGGTCAACTAAACCCCTGAAGTACTTAATTTCCTCCATTTAACCCCTCTGCCCTAACATCTACTTAACGCCGTCCATATTTTTTTTAAAATTTGAATCGGTGGGCCCCACCCTTCCACCATTTCTCTTCGTTACCAGATGGTTATGGCTGACGTCGAGGTGTCCGATGAACGTCGCCACTGATATCGATCTCGGAATTCTGCCTCTCAGATTATTGTAAGACAAATCCAGTACAATACTACGATCTCGGCCCGAACCCCTCTGGAATGTAACCTTCAAGCGCGTTCCGATCATGTAGCCCGCAAATCGGGGAGGAGGGGTCGCCGAGCTGAATGGGAATTTGGTAACGAAGAAAAATGGTGGAAGGGTGGGGCCTACCTATTCAAGTTTTAAAAAATGTTAATATAAATATTTACCTTCATTCAATATAAAGTATTATACATATCAATAATTACTTAGTCTTTTTTTTTGACTTGGGGGAGTTGGGGAGGGGGAGGGAGTAGGGGGGTTTGAACCCGGGACCTCACTGTTCACACACATGAGATCGTACCGCTTGGTGTTCCCTTGAGGACCAATAATTACTTAGTCTTACGACAATGCTAGCTTGACCAAATAACTAAAAGTACAAGTTCTCGCAATTATTTTTCTTCATATTAATAATTACTTTTTCTATGACAATAATTATTTCACCAAATAAATAAAATTATTTATTTCTACATTATTTCAAACCAAAGTAAATATTGTTATGACGAAAAGTAATAATGAACATGAAGAAAAGTAGTGTTTTCGAAATATTACCTTTCTTACATAATAATTTAGAAACATTACATTTCATCATACCAAATGTTACTTTTTCTTAAAATAATTTTTACTTGACTAAATAACAACAAAAAATAAGTTCTAATGAGAAAAAATAATCACTACTTTTATTCATATCAATAATTACTTTTTCTTATTATAATAATTACTTCACCATGTAACTAAAAATAAAGTTCTTTAAACTAGCTAGCATTTGATGATTTCTCCAGATCACTTGTTCCCTGATTAAACATACCACATTAAATTTCTGTACATTAGGATTAAAAAATTAAGACTTATACCAACAATTTGTTCAGAAGATAAGTTTTAGTTCATTAATATGTAAATAACCCTTATTGGTTACTCAAGATTCATATTTATCTAGATAAAATATTTAATATTTTATGTAGATTTTCCACATGTCAATTTCTTATTGGTCAATAAATCCGCATAATCAAATATTAATTATATATTTATTTAATATTGGGATTATATTTAATTTAATTCCAAAATATAAAATAAAATATGTAATTTCATATTTAATTTATAATTTCCACATGGCAGGATTTAATAAGCTATAAATTTAATTACCTACAAATTGCCCCATCAAGACTTGTTCATCTTTTGAAAATGGACGAGTCTCGAACTTATTTAATAGTTTAACATAGGAGTATTAAAGAGTTCTTGAATTTGAATTTGACTTTGTGAATAGTTTATACTCGTATTTAGGAGTTCTTCAATTTGAATTTAACTTTGATTTTGTAAATAGTTTATACTCGTATTTAGGAGTTCTTCCATTTGAATTTGAATTTGTAAATATACAGTGCCAACTCAAAAATACATACATATATGCAGTGCTCCAGATCTTAAATGCAGCTATATATGCACAAACACAATAAGACCAGATTCTTAAAACTACAATAGTTTGCTGGAAAGATGTACGATAGAGAGAAAGAAAATGCCGTTCCAAACGTATGTAGTGATTTCTTTCACCAAATCTGATGAAGACTGCAGCAAGCAGGGCCAAATAATTAAATTAGTTCATCAAAGCTAAGAAAAAATTACTGAAACGAAACAGGTGACACAAGAAGCAACAATTCCCTAATCAATAGCAATATGCCTCCATAATAGAATCACAAAATGCAACTTATGATGTCTAGACTTGCTATTATTTCATATAGTAGTCGATCAAAATTTTGACTAGAGATTAGGCCAACAAGTGGAGGATGGCCGTGGGGGCCGGCATCGGGGCGGCGGAGGCTTCATCACGGTTTGAATCTTGAGCTCGGTCGCGGCGGTGTAGAGGAAGGAGAAGACTTGAGAGCGAGAGGAGATTTTTCGGTGAAGAGAAGACTAGAGGGAGAAGAGAGAAACCGCAAGGAAAAAAGTGAGGAAAATGAAAACTAATTGTAAAAAGAGCTTTTATATTTTCTTGTTTTGGGTCGAACTAGATCTCTAATTGGGTCGGGCAAATCCGTCTCATGCGGTGCGACCAACCGCACATAAGATTTTGCGTATAGATAATTATTGCTAGCTTTGGTAAGGCAAGACTGTTCACGTTTGCTAGCTTCTGTTATTAAGCAAAGCGGCCCGCTGGAGCCCGATAGCCCGCAGTTAAACGCCTGAAATCTCTTGATTAATAATCCATCGAAGAGCGCCAGATTGGGTGTCTGGAGGGATTCAACAATCAACACTTCAGATTATTTTTTTGAATTTCATTTTCGAATACAAAAAATGGCCTAGCCAACGTGATTCGCCATTCCCATTCAATAACAGTCGTTGTCTTCAACCTTTCCCATAGAACATCAGTCACCGATTGAGAGAGAAAAACGACCTTGGACGCTCCGCCATTCCCCTTGAACAACAGTCGTCATCTTCGATCTTCCCAGACAACAGCAGATTCCGCCATTCCCATAGACCAGGTAAAGTAGTCGTCCTCAAGTTTAAATAATCTAGACTTCGATTTGGCGTCGTCCCTCTGTATTTTTGGCTTTTGGCGTCGGAATTAATTTCGCAAGTGTTTCCTATGTTATTGTTGTTTTGGAATTCTATATATGTAAAATCCATCTATTTCTTCAATTTCGCAAGTGTTTCCTCTGGAATTCTTCAATCCATGTTATGGAATTCGTCAATTTCGCAAGTGTTTCCTCTGTTTTTGTGCATCCATCTATATTTAAAATCCATGTAAATTTTTTATTTTTGAATGCATAACTAATGAAGCGCGACCTTCACCTTCTCGATTCTTTTGAATGCCATACTGTGAATAATAGATAAAGTTTCACCAAAACTCAGTCATAAAAATTTCCACGTGTTTTATTCCTTACCTGTGATCAGTATTTTATATATATACATAGTTTATGTGAGTGCGAGTTTGAGCTCATCCGATCTCTTGTATTCTTCGGTGATTGCACAGTTTCCGACTGAACCCGTGTTATCGAAGATATCCTGCCTCCTCTTCGAGAAGCACTTAATTGAGCTCTTCATTTTGGTGCGTAGTGATGTTTGCACTGCACATAATTAAATTTGCATTATGTGGTTTGAACTGTGGCATGCTAAGTTGAATACTTTTTCTATATTAAGTTTTGACATGCTTAATTATCTACTTCTATTTTTTATTAAGCAGCTTTGCATGGCATGCTGAGATATTTGTTTACTTTCTATTACATTCAACTCAATATTCCTTTTGTGTTGCAGTTGGATGAATTAGTTGGTGGGAATTCATTAGTTATAGATTGGAGGCGTTCTTTTTATCTGAATTTGATTGCTCATACCTCCTTCAGTGTGACTGTAGAAATTTGCCGGTAAATTCTTATATTTCCATGGTCTACAGAAGTTTCCTTCAAGAAAGTTTGATAAGACTCATTTTTTGAGCTTTATTATTCATGAATTGATCATCTTTGAGCTTTAGGTGATCTCCATTAATTTTCTCTATCAATTGATTTGTTGATGAATTAACTTCTTTTGTCGCACTGTGATCAGTAAACATATATTTGAACTTCCCTTCCCCATTTTCTCGTATTATGTTTTGAACTTCTATATACATGTTTGACATTAATAACTATATTCAGCTTAACTGAGACACAACAGTTCTAGACTTCTAGCAGCCATGCTTCATTGCAGGTAGTGTGGAGGTTTCCAAATTCTTGTTCATGAAGATGCATGAGTATATATAGAGTAAAATGAGAAAAACCAACCTCATGTTTCAGTGTGACAAAGTGAGCATATGACCTGCGCGGCTTCTCTGGAATAACTAGAAAGTAAAACACAAGAAAAAAGCTCTTGAAAAGTTAGCATTTTTCTTGTAGCATGGATAAAGCATAAGAAGAAACAGAGACACAATTATTCCAGATATTAGCATACCTTCTCAATTAAAGTGTGAGCTTTTGGTCAATTCAAATATTGTTCTGTTGGCCACAATATAAACAACTAAGCATCACTAACTACTGGCCACAGAGAGGTCTAACCAGTGGCGAAGGCAGGAATTTAGTTCGGGGGCTGAATTTTTACGGGGACCGAATTTTTTTTTACCATAAAATATGTAATCTCAAGAACATAAAATATGGAGGAAAGAGGGATAGAAAAACCTTGAGCATCAATAAAATGGTAATAGAACAATATTATCTTAGAACTTTAAAATAGCTTACTTGAATCTCATTGGGAAAATCGATGTTTGATTTTCTGCAACTCTGCATGTGCTTGTTTCATGTTGATTCTATCCACGGGAGACTCGGCAGAGCATTTCAGAGCCAATTCAAGTATGGATGATACACACTGCATATTTTTGTCAATCATTTCTTCCTCCAAATTCATGACTAAGTTGACATCTATCACTTCATGTGGGATCTCTGAAAGTGAGAGTTCGACCCATCTCTTTAAGCTCATATCTCCACAAAACATATCATCACTTGGCCTTTTTCTCGTAAAAGTTTCAATCAACATCACCCCGTAGCTATACACATCACACCTCGTTGAAACTAGCCCTTCCAAGCCATACTCTGGAACAACAAAAATCATGATGTATGCAGTAAGGAAGACACAATTAATTGATTGAAAGTGCAATCAATATATTTACAGAAACTTCACCTGGAGCGATGTAACCCAATGTTGAGTTGAGTTGGAGGGATGTCTCCGGTGAAGTTGTTGAGTTGGAAAGATATGAACTTCAAACGGCGAAGGAGAGACAGTTGGTGTGGCAAATCTCCATAGAAAAGGTTGTTGGAGAGGTCGAGGGAGACGAGGAAGGAGAGGTGTCCAAGCTGTGGAGGAATGGTGGCGGAGAGAGCCATGTTGGAGAGATTCAAGGCAGCTACTCTGTGGTGGCGCAAGCTGCAAGTGACGCCAATCCAGCTGCAGACGGAGGTGGAGTTGGTCCAATTAGTTGCAAGTAAAAGAGATGTATGTTTGAGTGAAAGAAGGGCAGTTTGATCAGTTGCAAGGCTCAAAGGTTGTTTGGATTCAGAAGAAAGCATTGGGAAGGTTATGGTAATTAGGAATGCATAAGGCAAAATGCAATAAAGCTTTTTCTCCATGGCTGCAAATTGTGATTAATGTATTATGATAAGTCCCTAATAACTGTAACGATCATATATACACAAATATTACAAGACTTGCTTGACTTGAGAGTTTTCCATACCTACTCTCTCGTAGTGATCCATACAAATGTCGACCCCAGTCACTTAATGAGACTGAGATATACGAAGACCACTTGCAAAAGTAGATTGCAGAAATTAAAGTCCCACTTGCAAAAGGATAATTTAAACTGAGCAGGAATCAGTAAAAAAGTATATCCACACTTTAAAACTATATAGTTTAGATAAGAAGCAGCCAAGGATGCGCTTTGTGGCTGCATAGTATCAGCAGTACAAGTTTATATCTTGATTAATGGACTTAATAATTATGATTCCGATTGCTGATTAATTTGGGAATGAGATGTTTATTTACTAAGTGAGCGGTTGTGAGATGATCATTTGTTCAAAATTGTGTTGTACAGCATGAACTGAGAAGCAGTTGCCTCCTAGCCTTGATGGTTGTAGCAGACTTACCTCAAGTTGATTCACTTACATATTGCCTTGAAAAACATCTTTCCTTACCACTATATTAATTAATGGGTCCACTAGATTTAAGGCAATATCACACAGCCTGGCGGAGCCACATGGAGACACCCAAATTTTGAATTTTTTTTTTCTTAAATATATACTCCCTCCGTCCCCAAAATAAGTTCCTCTTTGGGGACGGCACAGGTTTTAAGGAAAAGTAGTAAAGTGTATTGATAGTGGAGAAAAATATATTATAATTAGTATTGGGAGTGGTGAAAAGGTGAAAAAGTGTTATAATTAGTATTGGGAGTGGTGAAAAAGTGAAAAGTAAGAATAAATAAAGTATTATTAGTGGTGGGGTAGTCCAAAAATAGAAAGAAAGAAAGAGGAACTTATTTGGGGGACGTACCAAAAAGGAAAAAGAGGAACTTATTTTAGGGACGGAGGGAGTATATGTTTATACCTATATAAAATAACTTTGTCTTATAAAAGTTGATTTACTTGTTATGTCCCCACATATATATTTAATTTAATGTTAATTTTGTTATTTAAAATTATATAATCTATGAAAATGAAATTCGTTATTATTACTATTACATTTTTCTTTTAATAAAAAATGTTTAAAATGTACGGAATGCCCCAAATTTGTTTTTGCAGTGTATTGAAATTATATAATTTATGAAAATGTTGTGTGATATTATTACTATTATGCTTGTATTTTAATAAAAAAATGTCTAAAATTAATATACAAAATGCCCCCCAAAAAAAACCGTACAAATAATTCAGCCCCCCTCAACTAAATTCCTGGCTCCGCCGCCGACACAGGGCTACCGTGGAATAAGCAGAAAAACTAGGAAGTAAGTAATTGTAGATCTAATTCTAATGCAATAGGGAGCAGGAAACAAAACTGTAAAAAGGGCCTTCTATATGCGTGAAGTTCTTGGTATTATTATTAAAAAGCAAAATTATTATTATTATTATTAAAAAGGAAACAAAATTGAATTATTAAAAAGGGCCTTCTATCTGGTAACTTCTTCGTGCGTATGTGCCTCCCTTGTGTTTGGTATGGATATATTGTGATTAAAAAGGGCCCTGAATCGTTGCTTTCAAGAAAGATGAAAAAGCAGAAATAAAACAAAAACAATGAAAAACCCGACCACTGCTATTTGTGCTCCCAGAGAATTGAAACCACTATATTCTACATGAACTTTCTTATGGAATAGTGTTAGAAAAATGGAGGTGATTATATGGTGGTTTGAGTGTGGTGAGTGATTTAGAGAAGTGGTGAAGATGAATATTGTAAGTGTAGTTTGTGTAGAATATAGATATGAATTTAGAGAGGAGCTCTTGTCTCCAAGAAGGCTATAGAGTGTATTTGATAAGGTGTTTTTCTTATTAGCTTGTTAGCTTCTCTTACTTGATTACAAATGCTACAAACTCTCTAGATCCTCATATGAATCTAGAATTATCTACTAGTTAAGATTAATCTAGATTCTACTTAAGACTTCCTTATAACCTTGAATATTCTAGAATATTTATATATTCTACATGAACTTTCTTATGGAACAGCTACTCAAGAAGTAAACTTTTATGTAGTGTTTTAATAAACTATTTAGATATACTAGTATTGTCACGCCCCAGTTTCTCGGGAGAATAAGAAATGGGCTATGTGACAGGAGTACTAGGCTTTACTTGAATTAAATGGGTATTGTGCCCTTAGAGTCTAGCATCATTTCATTAATCGAAAAATACATCGTATTTAAAAGTTAACAAGTACAACACTATAATATAATTATTCTCCCTATCAAGATCGGAAGTTCGAAGGTCTGAGACCAAAATGATATTTTATACTAGCTAGGAAATTAATATATGCAGGAAAACAATCGCTAGGAAAATATTAGAAAATGGAATTCAGATTAAAACAATCCGAAAGTATCAAGATAGTCAGGCATAGGATAATATTCACCAAGTGAATTTATTTCAGCGGAAGTAAAACAAAGTGTTCTTCAAATAACAACAACAACCTCTTCCTTAGTCTCGCACGTCACCACCAGCTGTTCAATCTGCAAAAGGTTTTGAAAATATTTGCAGGATTGAGTACTAATGTACTCAGTGGGCTGAGCCATTTAAAAACATTTTGAAAGCTATTTTGAAAGAATAATTCATGCTTTGAAGAGTATAACACATATATTTTTAAAAAAAAGTTATTCCATGCATACTAAAAATAATCTAAGCTCATATTTTCCTGGCTCATCTACAACTGGTTGTCATCGAATCTCTCGAGACAACAGGTTCTGGTGTAGCTACACAATTCCGGTTGGCAAAGCCAACAATGTTCTGGTAGAAACAATAACCAATATAGAACAAAAATATTTTAAGCATGAACCATCAACTTTAACTTTTCATAAAACCGAGCATATTAGCTCAAACATACATTTCGTAAATAAAGTCTCACCTGATTTGAATACAACCCAAACAATTTAATAGAGAACCAATATATCTTCTTTTGGAGGACATACAAGATAAGTTCTCAACTTAAGCTCGTAGTCTTTAAACTTGTCATCACTTTCTAACTAGATTCGCAACACCCGGGTTTTCAAAATAAAACTTGAAATTCATTTTCTTGGCTAAGGGTTCCAATAATGCCCTTGCTCGACTTTTACTTAAAAACTCAACTTGAGCATAAAATCAACTTTAAAATATTTTTCTTCCATAAATTGGTAGGACTTTAGTATATAAATTAAAACATATAATCAAACAATTATATGCATATAATAGCACTTGTAGATAAATAATTAATGAGAAATTTAATTAATTAAATCACAATCCAAATTAACTAGTCATTGGTTCAATTAATAAAAATTAAATGGGCAAAAAAATTAAACATCTCTCACTCTAGTTGATGGAGATGGCATGAATAAAGAGTAGCTAGAGACATGACGTAATCCACTGCTAGGTCCCAAAGTTTTCAACAAGTAGTATTGTGTATGTTATTCTATGCTTCTACTGCGTCACTAGATAAGAAAAATTGATAGAACCAATAATGATGGTAATTTTGTGTATGAGAAAGTAATGTGAATTGCATAGAGCAATAATATCATAAACATAATACATTTGAACATTTGAAAAGCATTGTGATATATCAGAATACAAAATTTCGTGATAGAGGTCTCAAAATTTCGCAGGCCTTTTTGCTTCTGAAGATTTGATTCATGCTTGATTTTGTAAAACTCATTTGCCAAAGCATACTGTATTTAATAGACACACTGTAAAATTTGATTACCTTACTATGATGAAGTGTCTGATCAATTACATTGGATTACCAGTTTTCTGTTGAAAGACCTCCAAGAATGGGATATAACCAAGATCTGTTGAGTTTGTATTATTGCTAGAATTCCTCGGGGTATGTATAATTCTCTATCTCTCTCTTCTTTTGTGCAATCATTAGTTATATCTCTAACTCGAGCTTGTTTCTGCTTGCTAGTACCTTAATTTTCAAGGTAAATTTGATTTTTCCATTGATAGAGGAAAGAAACGTGTGATCTTTACTAGTGTGCTAAGGAATAGCCATGGAAGTTGTGAGACATATGTCTGTATTTTATGTTCTTGTGTTGAAGTGGCTTCTAATTTCTGTGAATGTATAATGTGCCACTCACATTCGGTATTCAATGCATAAGCGCAGTCTATGGTTTGGTTTTGCTACCTTATCAATAACTGATGATGCTATGCATTCTTTAAAGTAAATGAAGGAATAACTGAAATAATCATACTTATTCTTCTCAATAAATGCAGGTGTGGATAATCACAGACAATAACTTACCTCCTTCAAGGTAGGCAGAGCAGTGAATAGGCTCTTTGTTTCTCTTTGGTTGATGAAGCACTAAAGAAGGAGGGCAAGGGAGGTTTGGCTGATGGGAAAGTGAGCTGTTGGGAGTTGGTGTAGTAGGATGGTAGGGAGTAGGAATCAAAGTTGATTGTAAGTGATAAAAGGTTGAGGTGATCTATGAAATAAAATCCTTCTGTGTTTGCCATTCCGTATCTCATATAATAATAGATTCGGGTTTGCTCACATCACGTGTTTGTAACTGGCTATTCTAATAAATCTCGTATTTCAATATCTGTTTTCCTGTCTTGCCAAAATCGATAGACTGTAAAATAATTCTAAATTAAATACGTAGATTTAATTCGTTTTGCTGTTATAATATCTAGATTAAATATGTAGATTTAATCCACTTCACAAGTCGGACTAAATTCATGACTTGAATAATAGTAATAATAAATAGAAATAATATTTCTATCAAAATGCTAGATAACATGACTTTGCTAAGTCAGTTAGTTATATAGATGGATTAAAAAAACCTAGCAAACCCTTGAAAGCACAAACACGCTAACTAAGGGCCGAGCCTCATTAAAACCTTTCTGGCGAAAATCCAATGGAAAAAACATCAGTAAAGAAAAACAAGTACTCGTCTATTACAACGAGAAAAAAAGCATAAACAAGAAAAACAAATTAACAATGATTGCAAAAACCAACAAAAGGACCAAGTCAAATTTTCCATTCTTTATGTCATCCACCTCACCACTATCCAGTGCCTCACCCCAGTTACAATCTACTACCTTCAAAATCTTCAACACTACATGCCTCATCAAAGCCACCAAATGAAGAAGACATCATTAGCTAACTTTGCGATAGAAATTTGGGATATGAATATCCTTTTGAACGGTTTCCTCAATCAAGGGAATAGCATGATCCCACCAACCAATCGGAGTATTTGGATTTGCCATAATGTCAGCAACTTGGTTCCCTTCACGACAGATATGTGAAACACGAATATCATTGGGAAAATCAATAAATCGTAATAGACAATATTATCTTAGAAATAATATAGAACTTTGAAATAGCTTAATTACTTGAATTTCATTGGGAAAATCGATGTTTGATTTTCCGCAACTCTGCATGTGCTTGTTTTATGTTGATTCTATCCCTGGGAGAGTCCGTAGAGCATTTCAGAGCCAATTCAAGTATGGATGATACACACTGCATATTCTTGTCAATCATTTCTTCCTCCAAATTCATGACTAAGTTGGCATCTATCACTTCATCTGGAACCTCCGAAAGTGAGAGTTCTACCCATCTCTTTAAGCTCATATCTTCGCAAAACATATCATCACTAGGCCTTTTTCTCGTAAAAGTTTCAATCAACATCACCCCGTAGCTATACACATCACACCTTGTTGAAACTAGCCCTTCCAAGCCATACTCTGGAACAACAAAAATCATGATGTATGCAGTAAGGAAGACACAATTAATCGATTGAAAGTGAAGTGCAATCAATATATTTAGAGAAACTTCACCTGGAGCGATGTAACCCAATGTTGCTAGCGTGTTGGTTAACACAGAGCTATCTCCATCGCATAACAACTTTGCTATCCCAAAGTCGCTTACATGGGCAACCATGTCTTCATCTAACAGCACATTACTAGGCTTCAAGTCGCTGTGGACAATGGGCATTGAATAACCGTGGTGAAGATACTCCAAAGCACATGCAACATCCATCATTATATTCAATCTTTCCATCATATTCAAGCAATAGTTGTGGGAATATAACCATTTTTCAAGGTTTCCCTTTGGCATATATTCAAGTACTAATGCCTTGAACTCTTCATTGGAGCAACTGCTTATGACGTTTGTCAGATTTCTGTGTCGAATGCTACGTAGTATCTCACATTCGACATCGAATATTCTTGAAATACCTTCTAGCTGCATATTAAACACCTTGACAACGATATCCTTCCCATTGTTAAGAATTCCTTTATAAACTGAGCAAGAACTCCCAGTGCCAAGTAAATTGCTTTTATCGAATCTTTCTGTTGCTTGCAGCAGTTCATAATAAGAGATTCTTTCCGGCACAATGAATATCAACTCATCAACTTCTCTGCTAGTCGCCTTGTCTTTCCTTTTGTTTCTGACAATTATAAAGGCCAAAGAAACAACTGAGATGAAAGCCACAACCCCGAAAGCAATAAATGAAGCTCGTTCCACCTTCTTTCTCTTTGATCTGTGATTAGAAATTGAAGAGCAAATTTGGACACGGAACTTGGGGATTCCACACAATGCCTCATTACCCTTAAAAGAATCCATAGTGAAGTTTTTAAAAGAACCTCCATTAGGAATTTCTCCACTTAAACTATTGAAAGAGACATTAAAGTAATCGAGGTGTTGAAGTGCTTCTAAAGACTTTGGAATTGGACCAGAGAGGTTGTTGTACGACAAGTCGAGATTTACCAAACTGATCATGCTTCCCATAGACACAGGAATAGAACCTTCTAGTCTATTATATGCCAAAGACAGATTAACCAAATTTTGCAACTTTTCTATATTCGTCGGAATTGACCCTGACAACTGATTCATCGATAGGTTTATATATATTGCTGCTCCTAAGTTACTTATCTCTTGTGGTAAGAACCCATTTAATGAATTCGAGGACAAGTCTAGATTGATCAAATCTTTTAGGCCCCATAAGCTTGATGGTATGCTTGAATTCAAAATGTTGGAGTCTAGATATAGATGTCTTAAAGAAGAGACATTTCCCAGACATTTAGGAATTGGGCCTGAAAATTGATTCCCGCTAAAATATAAACTGTAGAGGCTGAATAGATCACATATAGCATGTGGTATTGAGCCTCCCAACATGTTATCTTGAAGATCTAATCCTTGAAGTTCATGCAAATGGCTTATAGTTAGTGGAATATTACCAGATAACTGTTGGAAATATGGTTTTAAGCTATATCTGAAAATTATTATTTAATTAAATATTTATTATTTAATTAAAATAATTATTGGATGTTAATCTACATCTCGAGTAGATCAACGTGATATACTTGAAGTCTCAAAACCGATTTCCGATGAGTGAGATATTGTATGTCAAAGTTTGGATGTTGAAGAGGGAAAATAAATGCTATCCCACATTGGAAAACATAGAGATGTTTTTCATGTATAAGAATAGCAAAGCACATGGAGTTAATAAATTGACTTGTGGGCTTGCTAGTGGGCTTGATCTAAGTACTAGCCTCGCGCGCACACACACACGCGCGCCGCCGCCGACGATCGATCGGACGGACGGAAGACGACGTCGTCGCCGCCGCCACCGGACGGGCGGGTCGGGTACGGGCCGCGGCCAAGGACTTGGATCTTGGCATTTGGTGCTTTGGGGTGGTGTTTGGGGCCCAAACTATTTTTTGGACCAACTCCATTGGGCTTTTATTTTTTGGCCCAACAGAATTATTTTCTTGGCCCAACAGAATTTAATTCCCAAGCCCAGCACCAGCAACAGCAACAGTTGACATCAGCAGCAGCAGCAGAAGCTGGAAGCAGAAGCACGCCAGTACGACTTCTGCATGACAACTTCGTTTTTGCAGCTGATTTTCTTCAATGACTGCGCCCACCGGCCATCATCTTCAACACTTACGACTTCCAGCCGTCGGAGTGGAATTCAATGTATTGAATTCATACTTACCACATGTCTATAAATAGACTTGTGGAGAGCATGCAGAAAGGAGGAACAACACCAACAAAATCCTGCATTCTGCCATTTACACTCACTGCAAACACATGTGCTCAGTTCTTGATCCTATTCAGTTCGCCGGAGCTCGCCGGATTGTGGTGCTACATCCGCCGAGACGAAGTCGTTTTACCTTTGGGGAAGATACGCCTAAACCGAAGAGCACTACCGGGGCAATAATCTTCTTGCGGGAAGAGATTTATCTCGACTCGACTTAGCCTATACGTATAATTTATTTATACTGTATATTTCAGTTGTATAAAATTATTTGAGTTGTAATTTCTCAAATTATTTTCTTTGTAATATTTTCAATTATTTTGAGTTGTAATATCTCAAAATATTTATTGTAATATCTCGATCGTGTACCCGGTTCTAACAATCGCAAGAAGATTATTTCTCTGCCGTTGATACACGTTCGAGAAATGGCTCACACCGACGTCAATATGGATGGCTCCACCACCTCTGCAACCATCGGTTCAACCACGTCGTCAATATTTTCCTCGTTTGCATCAACGGGGGCTTCATCGACAACATCTAGAACTATTGGTCTTGCCGAGAAACCATCAACGTTCTCAGGCAAGAACTTCAAATATTGGCAAGAGAAGATGCTATTCTACCTCACAACCGTGGGGTTTGCCGGATTTTTAATGGAGGATAAACCTCCAACCCCGAGTGAAGGGGAAGGGGAGACAAGCCAAGAAATTCGTGCCGGATATTTGAACTGGTGTCGCGGCGACTACTTGTGCCGTAACACCGTTCTCATGTCTCTGGACGAACGGCTCTACCGTGTTTTCAAGGTTCATGAAACCGCGAAACAATTGTGGGAGGCCCTTGATTTGAAATATCAAGTGGACAAGGCAAATACTACCAAGTATATTGTCGCCAAATGGTTAGAATACAAAATGGTCGACTCCCGGCCATTGATGGACCAAGTGGAAGAATTCCAAAATCTTTCACATGAGGTTCAAGCCGAAGGGATGCCCTTGGCGGATGCATTGCTCGTTGCAATCATCATAGAGAAATTACCTCCTAGTTGGAGGAAATTTCAAAACCTTTTGAAGCATGAGCGCTCGGAGATGTCCGTGCCGATATTAATATCCAAGCTTCAAATGGAGGATCACGTGAGAAGTCGTGATCAAAAGGGAAAAGCTCCGATGGAGGCAAAGGCCAATCTCACTGAGAAAGGCGGTCCCTCCAATAAACGTGGTCGCCCTAACCCTAATAATAAGGGTAAAGGGAAACAAGGCGGTAGTCAACCATCAAAGTTTGATGGTGTATGTTTTAATTGTGACAAACAAGGTCACATGGCTAAAGATTGCCGCAAGCCAAAGCGGAAGAAGGCAAAGAGCAACGTGAACAACGTCGAGAAGGACTTCGACGATTGGAACCACGATGACTTTGCTGCCATGATCTCCGAGGTGAATCATGTGGACAACCCGAACGCTTGGTTCGTGGATACCGGCGCTACCGTCCATATATGCATAAATCGTGAGTTGTTCCACAACTACAAGGAAGTGGAAAACAAAACGATAATGGAGGCTAGCGAGCGGACATCCCAAGTCCTTGGCATGGGAGATGTGATTCTTCAACTCACGTCGGGCGTGGAGATCACATTAAAAGACGTATTACACGTTCCAACTGTCCGAAAGAATTTAATTTCGGGCTTTAGGCTTACGAATAAGGATTTTGAATTGTTTTTCAAATCTGACTATGTTGTAATACGCAAGTGGGGAAAGTTCCTAGGGAAAGGCTATGCCTCCGAAGGACTTTTCAAACTTGGTGTAAGAGCTTGTGTTCGCTAATATTTTCACCACGCCGCAAGTATACGGTGTAGTTGCAACATAGGGAAGCAAGGTCGTATTCCACAAGGATTAGTAGTCAAATTCTAGTGATTACCTTAAGTCATTATGCTAGAGCTATTTAGACTAAACAAGGAGGTGAGTGGTTTGATTAACTAACAAATTCAAAGACAAAATAAGAACAATCAAATAAAGTGGATTAATTAAGTGATGAAGGTGGTTTAGGGATTAGGCAACGATGGATTAGCAATGGACTTCAATTAGCTCAATATTAGTCTTGATATTCCTATTTATCTAGAGTGATCTCCCCACTAGTTCTAGCCCCCTCCCGGACGACTAAAACTGTAGATTACGGGTCATAGTTGCCGTCCCCGGTCAACTTCTAACCTATAACTCCCAAGAGCACAAATGATCGGTAAACTCTCACCCAACTCTCAACCTCCCGGTTTATTGAGTCAATATGTTTCAAGCTCCTAATCTATTATGATTATCCTCTCCCGATTCAAATCACAAATTAGAAATGCATAGAAAGTGGCCAACAATCCATACAAGAATTAAAGCTAGGGCTTGAAAAGATAATAACAAGGAAATAATCAATACATATATTAAGCATAATAATCAATCCATCACATCATCCATGAGCCTAATCCCCAAACCAATGGGGGATTTTATCCAAACATGTTCACAAACAACAAACCAAAATCAAAGAAATACATAAATGAAAGAGAGAGTAAGAAGTGACAAATCCTATTAATGAGCTTTCTTCAATCTTCTCTCCTCTTCAATGCCTTCAATCTTGGTAAAAAGATGTGGTAATGGAGGCTAGGGTTTGGTGTGAATGAATTGGGGAAGATGGAAATGGGTGAGTATGAGGTTGGGGAAGATGAATAATGTGAGGAAAAGGGGGAGAAAGGGGTTTAAGGGCTGAAAAACGCGACTCCGCTCTTTTCCCGCGGTCATGGCCCGCGCCCGTGGTGCTCAAACGTGGGCAAAACTCAGGGAACCCGCGGTCCCGCCCCGCGGCCGCGGGTGGTGACCGCGGTAAACCCCTGGAATTGGGAACAGCTGACCCGCGGTCCCACCCCGCGGCCGCGGGTGGTGACCGCGGGGTACTGGGCGTTTTGCACAGTCCGCTCGTTTTGCTCCGTTCTCCCTCGTCCGGACTCGGATTTGGTCGCCGTTTGCGCTCACGGATTCCTCTCGAGACGTACTTCAATCTCATATCTTCAAAATGCTCCAATTAATCCTTTATTTTTCCTGAAATTACTCCAAAACTACACCAAGATATCAAATCTTCATAAAACTAAATATTCGGGCACAAACAAGCATTCACAAGAAAAACATGAAGGGAAATGACAACAAAACATGTGGAATTAAGGTATGAAAACCATGTTTGTCAGCTTGTAAGCCTGCCAAGGCTAAGATCAATAAAGATGCATCAACCTCTTCTGCTTACTTGATTGAGTGTTCAAATTTATGGCATTGTAGACTTGGACATGTTAATCTAAATGCTATAAAGAGATTAGTAAAAATGAATTTACTAAAAGTTGATGAATACAACTCACAAGAAAAATGTGAAGTTTGTGTTGAAGCCAAAATGGCTAAGTTACCGTTTAAATCGGTAGTAAGGAGCACTCAACCTTTGGAACTTATTCACACCGATGTTTGTGATTTAAAGTTCGTGCAAACTAGAGGTGGCAAGAAGTACTTTATCACCTTTATAGACGATTGCACAAAGTATTGTTACCTCTACTTATTGAAAAGTAAAGATGAGGCTATTGAAGCTTTTATAAACTTCAAAAATGAAGCCGAGAATCAACTTGGATGTCGAATTAAGATGGTTCGAAGTGATAGAGGTGGAGAGTATGTAGCTCCGTTTGCTGAATTATGCAACGAAAGTGGTATAATCCATCAAACGACGGCTCCTTATTCACCACAATCTAACGGCGTTGCTGAACGCAAGAATCGAACTCTTAAGGAGATGATGAATGCCTTGTTGATTAGTTCAGGATTACCCCAGAACATGTGGGGGGAAGCTGTCTTAACGGCCAACTATATCTTGAACAAGATTCCACTCAAAGGGAAAGATGTAACTCCCTATGAGCTATGGAAAGGAAGGAAACCTTCGTATAAATACCTCAAAGTGTGGGGGTGTTTAGCCAAGGTAGAAGTGCCTTTACCAAAGCAAGTTACAATAGGACCTAAAACGGTGGATTGTATCTTCATTGGTCATGCACTTAATAGCAGTGCCTATCGTTTTATAGTGCACAGATCGGAGATACCTGATATACATGTTGGGACAACGATAGAATCAAGGAATGCTATATTCTTTGAAAATATCTATCCTAACAAGGATAAAGGTACATCGAACTCTAATGATGGAGTTGATGGTGATGCTACAGGTTCTAAACCTATGGAAGTAGCTAGTAATTCTACTCAAGTAGATGATGCCACGGGTTCTAATCATGTACTACCTAATAGGAAAAGACCAAGGTCTAAACCTATGGATGTAGAACCGAGACGTGGGGAACGAGTTAGAAAAGCTAATGTCTATGGACCGGATTATGTTGTCTTGATGCTAGATGGCGAACCGGTGACGATTAAAGAAGCTATGTCTGGCTCAGATGCAGCTCTCTGGAAAGAAGCCATCGATATTGAGATTGATTCCATTATGCAGAATCATACTTGGGTGTTAGTGGATCTACCACCTGGAAGTAAAGCTTTAGGATGCAAATGGATCCTAAAGAAGAAGTACAAATCTGATGGTACTATAGATAAGTACAAAGCCCGACTTGTCGTTCAAGGTTTCAGGCAGAAAGAAGGGTACGATTTCTTCGATACCTATTCACCTGTGACCAGACTAACATCTATTCGGATGCTTCTCGCTATTGCTGCCTTGCACAATCTCGAGATTCACCAAATGGATGTGAAAACTGCGTTCTTGTATGGCGAGTTGGAAGATGAAATATATATGAAGCAACCTGAAGGGTTTATAGTACCTGGGCAAGAGCACAAAGTATGCAAACTTCAAAGGTCTTTATATGGGTTGAAGCAAGCACCGCTTCAATGGCATTTAAAATTTGACAGTGTAATGTTGTCAAATGGATTCAGAATCAATGAGTGCGATAAATGTGTCTACATTAAGAATTCTAATAACGGATATGTTATTGTTTGTCTTTATGTAGATGACATGCTCATCATGGGAAGTAATTCCCGAGTGATTCAAGAAACCAAAGGCATGCTAAGTAAAAATTTTAGCATGAAAGATATGGGCTTAGCTGATGTTATCCTTGGAATTAAAATTCTAAGAAGACCTGATGGTATTACTATAACACAATCTCACTACGTTGAGAAAGTGTTAAAGAAATTCAACGCTTTTGACAAGCCAATGGCTAAGACACCATGGGAACCTAATGTGCATTTGAGTGTACACAAGGGAGAACCTGTTGACGCGATAGAATATGCAAAGATTATTGGGAGCTTGTTGTATCTAACAAATTGCACTCGTCCCGATATAGCATGCTCGGTCAACAAGTTGAGCAGCTTTACAGCTAACCCTAGTAATGAACATTGGAAAGCTCTTGAAAGGGTTTTGAGATATTTGAAATATACTCAAAACTATGCGATTCATTATACTAGGGAACCCTCTGTACTTGAAGGGTACTGTGATGCAAATTGGATATCTGATGCCAAAGACTCGTTTTCAACGAGCGGTTATGTATTCACTGTGGGGGGTGGTGCTGTGTCTTGGAAATCCAAGAAGCAAACATGTATTGCTAGATCGACCATGGAATCAGAATTCATAGCTTTGGATAAAGCTGGTGAAGAAGCCGAGTGGCTTAAAAATTTCCTCGAGGATATTCCATGTTGGTCGAAACCTGTGTCGTCCGTAATAATTCATTGTGATAGTCAAGCTGCTATCGGACGAGCACAAAACCATTTGTATAACGGTAAGTCGAGACATATTCGTCGACGTCATAATACCGTGAGACATCTGATCACTAGTGGAGTTATCACAATTGATTATATAAGATCAATTGATAACATAGCGGATCCTTTGACAAAAAGTATCCATCGAGATCAGATGTATAAACTGTTAGGGGGAATGGGTTTGAAGTCCACAAATTAAGGATAATCATAGTGGCAACCCAACCATGATGACTGGAGGATCCCAAGAACTTGGTTCAATGGGACAACTAAGTTATGAAAATCCGTGTGTTGAACACTCGAATTGCCTATTCCTTGTAGAACAGTGAGTGTTCGGAAACCTGCACGTGGTGAGGTTAAGTCTTTGACTTTTAATGACTCTAGAACTCCTCGAAGAGGACAAGTATAGCAGGATACTTGAGTTAAGAGTCACCTATGTAAGTGTGAAGTGGGGCCGCTTCGATTGAAACACTTATGAATCCAAAGAGGTGTTCCAAGGCCTGTAATGGACACAAACGTGAGAACGAATAAGGATTGAAGCAATATTGTGTCAATATTGTTGACTCAGTATACACCGAGGAGGACTAGTTCAAGGAACACAATCCACTAGGCCGCCGGTATACTCGATAATATTGACTATGGCAGGTTCAAAGCCACAAGCTACCTTTCCAAATGCAATGTTGTATCTTAAGAGGACTGAGCTAAGTGTTTGCATACTTTCGCATACTGATTTCTCACTCATGTGGGGGATTGTTGGAAATATGGTTTTAAGCTATATCTGAAAATTATTATTTAATTAAATATTTATTATTTAATTAAAATAATTATTGGATGTTAATCTACATCTCGAGTAGATCAACGTGATATACTTGAAGTCTCAAAACCGATTTCCGATGAGTGAGATATTGTATGTCAAAGTTTGGATGTTGAAGAGGGAAAATAAATGCTATCCCACATTGGAAAACATAGAGATGTTTTTCATGTATAAGAATAGCAAAGCACATGGAGTTAATAAATTGACTTGTGGGCTTGCTAGTGGGCTTGATCTAAGTACTAGCCTCGCGCGCACACACACACGCGCGCCGCCGCCGACGATCGATCGGACGGACGGACGACGACGTCGTCGCCGCCGCCGCCGGACGGGCGGGTCGGGTACGGGCCGCGGCCAAGGACTTGGATCTTGGCATTTGGTGCTTTGGGGTGGTGTTTGGGGCCCAAACTATTTTTTGGACCAACTCCATTGGGCTTTTATTTTTTGGCCCAACAGAATTATTTTCTTGGCCCAACAGAATTTAATTCCCAAGCCCAGCACCAGCAACAGCAACAGTTGACATCAGCAGCAGCAGCAGAAGCTGGAAGCAGAAGCACGCCAGTACGACTTCTGCATGACAACTTCGTTTTTGCAGCTGATTTTCTTCAATGACTGCGCCCACCGGCCATCATCTTCAACACTTACGACTTCCAGCCGTCGGAGTGGAATTCAATGTATTGAATTCATACTTACCACATGTCTATAAATAGACTTGTGGAGAGCATGCAGAAAGGAGGAACAACACCAACAAAATCCTGCATTCTGCCATTTACACTCACTGCAAACACTTGTGCTCAGTTCTTGATCCTATTCAGTTCGCCGGAGCTCGCCGGATTGTGGTGCTACATCCGCCGAGACGAAGTCGTTTTACCTTTGGGGAAGATACGCCTAAACCGAAGAGCACTACCGGGGCGATAATCTTCTTGCGGGAAGAGATTTATCTCGACTCGACTTAGCCTATACGTATAATTTATTTATACTGTATATTTCAGTTGTATAAAATTATTTGAGTTGTAATTTCTCAAATTATTTTCTTTGTAATATTTTCAATTATTTTGAGTTGTAATATCTCAAAATATTTATTGTAATATCTCGATCGTGTACCCGGTTCTAACAATAACTCATTCCCAGATAAATCTAATACCATCATATTGCTTAGATTGCCTATTTCAACAGGAATGCTGCCACTGAATTTGGAGTTGCTGGCGGTGAATATTGAAAGCGAGGAAGATAAATTCCCGACAGAAGCTGGAATGACACCATTTAGAGGATTATTATCAAATACCAAATCAGTTAGACACCTGCAATTTGTCAATGAAGTAATGAAGGAAGAAGATGGTGCCTGGGTAAGATTGTTTCTGAACAGTTCAAGTCTTTGAAGAAGTCTTAGGTTGCCGAGATGAGTAGGTATATAACCACTGAATTTGTTTCGGGGAAGTGAGAGAATTGTGAGTTGAGAACAGTTACAGATGGAGTTGGGTATTGCTCCACTAATAGAATTTATGCCAAGATAAAGTTCTTCGAGAGAGAGAGAGGCATGGCATAAATGGGTTGGAAGAACCCCTGACAGAGCATTGCCGCCAAGTGAAAGAATTCGAAGTGTTGAAATGTTAAAGAGCTCATGTGGAATCGAACCACTCAAGCTGTTGGAGTATAATCGTAATGTCTCCAAATGGTAAAGTTGGACAAATTCAGTGGGAATAAGCCCTGCAAAACATCAGATTTCAAAAACACATATTGTAGCTAAACACACAATTTACATGAAAATTACTCTGTTGTACCTGTAAAATGGTTTTCCTGGAGCTCTAACAATGTTAGCATGGTAATATTCCCGACATCCCTTGAAAGGTTCCCCGTGAATTTGTTACGCCATAGTGCTAAGGTTTGCAAAGAAGACATATTCATGAAAATATTGAAATCAATTGAGCCCGCAATCTCATTCTGTTCAGCACCAAAAGTAACAAGACTCTGAATATGGCCAATCTCATGCGGTAGTATTCCTGACAAAAAAAGTGTCATGAAACTAATAAAATCTCATTTACACAAATTTATGTGATAAGAACTTGAACCATACCATTCAAATTGTTACCACCAAGAGCTAACAACTGAAGAGATGTTAAGTAGCCGATTTCTGAAGGAATCTCCCCACTAAAAGAGTTGTAAGAGAGGCCCAACACATCAAGCCCTGAACATCGGGATAGATTTGAGGGAATCGCGCCACTCAGCTGATTTTTAGAAAGACTTAGCACAGTAAGAGTTGGAAGATTACGGCACATGTCTGTTGGAAGACTTCCACTCAGTTCATTGTTTCTCAATGCTATAACTACAAGGGTCGAGATGTTGAATATGGCTGATGGTATAGCACCGGATAGACGATTGAATCGAACAGATAGAGTTTGTAGACTTTGAAGTCTCCCAAACTCTTTTGGAATTTCTCCACTTAGAGAATTGAAAGATAACTCAAGAAATTGTAGGTTTGTGAGGTTTGAGAGCAATTTTGGGATGGAACCTATGAAGCTGTTGTTGCTTAAAGACAAATACTCTAATTTTGGTAACTGACCGAACATCGGAGGGATGTCTCCAGTGAAGTTGTTGAGTCGGAAAGATATGAACTTCAAACGGCGAAGGAGAGACAGTTGGTGTGGGAAATCTCCATAGAAAAGGTTGTTGGAGAGGTCGAGGGAGACGAGGAAGGAGAGGCGTCCGAACTGTGGTGGAATGGTGGCGGAGAGAGCCATGTTGGAGAGATTCAAGGCAGCTACTCTTGGGTGGCGCAAGCTGCAAGTGACGCCAATCCAGCTGCAGACGGAGCTCGAATTGGTCCAATTAGTTGCAAGTAAAAGAGATCTATGTTCGAGTGAAAGAAGGGCAGTTTGATCAGTTGCAAGACTCATAGGTTGTTTGGCTTCTGAAGAAAGCACTGGGAAGGTTACGGTGATTAGGAATGCATAAGGCAAAATGCAATAAAGCTTTTTCTCCATGGGTGCAAATTAATTGTGATTGTATTATGATAATTAAGTCGCTAATAAATGCATCCAATAATCATCATATATACACAAATATTATAAGACTTGAGAGTCTTCATGGGTGGTGGCTTTTGACGTCTTTTTTGTTTTTTGTTTTTTCCGTTTGAGACGAAGACAAAACGAAGACAAAGACTTGAGGTTGAGACAAACAGATATATAGAATCAAACTTTGAAAAAGTAGATTGCACTTGCAAAAGGATATATAATTTAAAGTAGACTTGAGGTTGAGACGCAGACGCAGACGAAGACTTGAGGTTGAGACAAAGACAGAGACGGAGACGAAGGTGAAGAGTTGAGACAAAGACGGAGACGCAGACGAAGACGAAGGTGAAGAGTTGAGACAAAGACGCAGACCAAGACTTGCTCGATATCATCATTCCGATCCCCATTCATTACAATAGTGCGAAAACTTTTCCATTAATCGAAAGGTTTACGTAGAATTTTATGCGACTTTTGTCTTTTTTGAGAAAATGTGACTTATTTTTGGAAATAATGTATAGCGAAATTGGATTCACATTCTCAAAAAAAAAAAAAAAATGGATATTCACTAACATGTGTTGATGCTATATATATCTAAACAATTTTCTATTTTATATAAGTGTATCATCCTTTTATTCTAACTAGCAGAGGAAACGTGCGTTGCACGTGTTATGCTTGATAGTATAATGTTATGCTAAAAGTTACCATCATATTTAATGCAATACTCAAAATATCATTGAAAATATGATTGTGAATAAAATTTGAAATACCTATTGAATTTAAAAAAAGTTAAATATTGCTGGTAAATAAAATATTAAAAAGTAAAAGCAAATACGTCAACTACTAATTAGTCTAAACTATTAAATGTGATCTATATTCACATCAAATCTTTTCTACTTTGACTTTTATGGGTGGAGAAAATTTCTCTCTTATTTTTACTTCCAGAGATAAATTTTTCCAACGTGCAATCATCATTCTCTTCATCGTCATCACTTGTAATGTCAATATAATCATCAAGAATTTTTCTTGTGATTTTTCGTTTTCCCCTTCCGCACTTCATGAGGCTGCAGTACTTGTAATTCTGCCACTCCAGCTTGCATGCTTGGTCTTTTTAGTTGTTGTTTTTCTCCCACTTTATTTGACATGGCCTTTCTTGCCTATTTTTTTCTTTCCGTTTTTTTGCTTTGTCTTGGGTGCCTTCTTAACTATTTCTTCCCTTCCCTTCTTCCTGATCTTTTGATTGTTTAATTGATGGTACCATCGAATTCATTACAGCCTTCATCGGGTCACATTCTATCTTTTGGATTGCATTTGCTATAAGAGTTAGCTTTCCCCTATCATCGACTTTTGCATGCTTTATAGTAGTCACACCGTATTTTAATTGAATTTTGAGCTGCTAGACCTCTGTAGTATGTAGAATCGTTTTGATCTTGTGAAATTAGGTATTTAAATTACCATGATGAGTAAATTTCTTTAAAAATTGATACTTGTTATTTTGACAAATGACTGTTGATGAAAAAAAATAAAAACTTACGTGACTGATTGATGAAATATACTCATCCACTGAGCATCCTACATATACTGCTACAACCTCATCGAACATTGTAATATTACATCATAACCTCCTTGTAGGACATTTAAGGTTATTCTAAACCTAGAATTGTATGTTAAAAATGTTACTAATATTAATGACATGTATTTTTGTATTAATTTTTTGTGTTTGTATTGGTCATTACCCGGGTGTTGTCTCATTACCTGGGTGTTGTCTCAACAACCTCCTCGTTGCATTTTTTGCATATTGTGGTTTCAGCATTCTTTGGGCATGATGTTGAGCACGTTTTACAGGAATTATACCATATTGATGTTTTATTTTCAACCACTTGAACTAATATTCCCATAAAACAATAGTAAGATTCCTGGAAGATCAAAATAGAAGATTGTGATAATTAATAAAAATAAATCTCAATTAATATATAAGTATAGATAAAGGAAAAAGAAAAAAAAAAGGAGCAAATCATTTACAATATTATTCTATTCGATTTCTATTGCTTCACGTTAGGCTTATAATGAATAGGGAATGCATATTCAATTTGTTAGGTAGTACCTTCGACAATATATGCTGATTTTCTTTAAGGTCTTTCAATGTCACTTCCTTTGCATTTGTCATTTAATTTTTTGGATCATTCTTGATGCTGTTATCCTTAATGGATCATAAGTTTCATATGATCTGCATTTACAACATAAGAATAACACAAGTTAAATAATTGATTGGATTACTATATTAATGAAATAAATAATTAAAAGAATAGTTTCCATTATCCCATACCTTTGCTCCATATGTTTAATCTCTGGACATTCTGGTGAAGTTTGTAATACGGATCTCATTGTACTTTGCAATTGCAAGGCACCTGACATGCACTGTATTTTGTTATTTATGGTGCTAATATATAAATTAATGTATTTTGTTATTCATGGTGATAATATATAAATTAAAATTTTAACTGTGCGTGATTTTCGCAAAAACTTATTTGCAATGACATTTGTGATAACAATAATTGAATTTTGCTCTAAAACTTTTTGTAGCTTATCTCCTTCATTTATGACCATATCTTCCTAAAGACTGATGTCCATAAATTGATTCTTGTATCATTAAAAAGAATTAAAAGTGTAATTATGAATATTTTTTATTTGTATTTTATAAAAAATATTATTATTTAACTAACAAATAATTACATCATATAAAAAATACTTACTCTTTGTTGAGGATAGTTATGTCTCTCACTGTTTTTGAATGTGCACCCGATGTGGTTTTCGTTGGTACCATTTTACTATTTTCAACTCGTACCAAAGACATCTGCTCAGTATACACATGTTAATAATATACATGAAATATATGTTGTAATTAGTAATTAGTAATAATAAAGAAAAGGAATCATTTGAGGCTTACCAAATTCTTCTTTTTTTTGTCAAACTTTGATTCTATATCTTTGAACTCAACAAAATTGTATTGTATCTTCATATCAATACTATCGAATGTTTCGGTCACATCAGTATACTTTTTGAGAATAATTTTTTTTTCGGGATGTATGTTAGGATATCGTCCATCAACCTGTCTAACCTCTCCATTAGAGATTAAATATGTTTTATCCGCCTCATATTTTCACACAAAATTATCTATATCTATGTTGACATTATTGCTCCAATTTGGACATTCAATTTAAATATATTTGTAAGTTTAAATTTTTGTATAGCACATACCTCGTTGTCCATCATTATCAATTTCTTAACCCTTGTACTTAAGTTAATTCCACAAACTATTTCATGTCCAATTTGTAAAACATTCAATCGTATTGAGGAGAACCTTTGATTTGTATCTAAAGTTCTTAATGATTGTGTTGAATCAATCGACATAATAATAATAATAATAATAATAATAATAATAATAATAATAATAATAATAATAATAATAATAATAATAATAATAATAATAAATGAAATCTTCAAGTAATATGCAAATTAGTATAAAATTAATATAACTACCGCTAATCTCTAACACTATATATAATACATGGGTTTCTTTAAATCACAAAAATAAAGACAATTTTTTATTGTTAAGTTACAAATTAGCAAATAAACAGCATAAGTATACAGGTTCTCTTTAATGTTCATGTTCAGCTGAGATATCTCTTCTACTCTATCCACTGCAGTATAAATTATAACTTAGCTATTTTTGACATGATAGAGCACTATGAACCTGTCTGTGCAAAGTGGACACAGAGTTTGTCGGTGGGTCAAAGATTGGGACTTCAACAAAATTGTTATTTGTATTAGGTATTTGTCCAGCTTAGCTTCATTTGTTTCTTCAAAATTACTCCTTGAGGTGATGAATAGGGTGTTGATTTTTCATTGTTACTTTCAGATGTCAAATAGTCGTTCATCAAGAATGCTATGGAGTAAGAAATGTTAGTGACCTTACTTCATAGGTCTGTAGAGCCTGTGAAACACCTGATATTGATATTGAGAGGGAATGTTGCCTATGTCGTGTGAAAGGTGTGGATCTTATTACATGTTTTCCCTGGTTTAGGACTAAAATCATTATATCAGAAGCGCTTGCTGGTTTTTGTCTATCCATATCATGGTCTCACTTATATGTGTTGGAATTAAGTTGGTTTTACTTGTTTTGGCCTTCTTTATGTGGCATTCAACTATAGTGTAATCGCTAAGTGGGGAAAAATTATGCATAAGTGTTTTGTTAGTAGGAGCCATTAATTGGTGATTTTATATATATCATAGAAGAAAGATATGTTAGATGAATTGTGCTTTTGTATCACTTAGCTGCTTACAAGATTACTCCTGGGGCTATTCTACTTGAAAATAACTATATTATGTGCGATTAGAAATATGCCCTTCAACATATACTACATATATCCGATTGGGATTATTAACTCTGTATCACTACTCCCTCCACAATGTGTTATTGTAAAATACGTGGCTATATGTTAAGAGGGTATTTGTAATTAACAAGTTTAGTTAGGTTTTGATCTCAATGATAGTTTATGTGATTGAACCTAATATCAATTGCTTAACATATATTTTGATTGAATTTTATTAGCTGATTTTAAAACTTAAACCATATGTACAATGTGGTTGCAAAATTAAATATAATATGTAGTCTTGGACTATCACATAATAAGAGCAATTGGTATTGTGGTTTATGATGTCAACATCACATGACTCTTTCAATTTTATTAAAATTACTGCCTTGTCTTCATCGTAATTGTCTATGTATTAGAATTTCATTGGCAAGTCGAATAGTTTCATAATCTATAATAACGTTAATGTTAACTTTTGTTCTTCAACATGAGAATAATATATAAAACTTAGCAACATATATACCATGTTCTTCTCTGGAGATGAAATCATCTGCACTCATACTTGTTGATAGAGATGAAGTAGTATTGAGATTCTTGTTACAAAATTATCTTTTTGATGTTTTGATGCCAACCTGTTTCGCCTCTTGTAAAAAGGAGTGGATATTGCAATGGATCATAACATCCATAATAATGTTTTATTCTATGTCTCTCACTTGAATGAGCATGAACCACAATATCTCGCTCAAATGGTACGTTATCATTATTACCTTCGACCCATATAGCTGCAACTTGATCTCCATGTGGAGAATTATATACTCGTTGATCTATGTTCATATCTTTTGAAATATGAAGTTAAACATTATCCATTGAAGGTTAATCTTTCAATCTTCTAAAAACATTTGCATATGGATTGACTTCCAAAAATTTTATGAGCTTCTTCACTACTATTTCTGAGATATTTTGATTTTGCATTATGTTCGTTCTGTTCTCTACCTCGTTTCCTGTTTCATAAAAATATAATTGAAAAAAGCCAGGAGTTGAATCTTGTGGTATCAATCCCGAAAGATCGTGATAAATCATTCCTTGTGCTCGAAAAGAGTAAATTCCTCGTCTTGCATATGCAAGCTCTTTATCCAATTTCACTACAAATGAAGTAAATGAGAATAATATAATTGTATGAGCGAATACTTCTTCGGAAATCCATAGCTTCTTGTGATCAGATGTAAACAATTCATATAATTCTTGAGGAATTTTAGAAAATGGAAATATAACCTTTCCATTATCGCAACAAAAAATAGGAGGCTTGTATTGAAATTTTGTAGCTCCGCAATAAATGCAATCAGGCACCTTTTTTAAATCATTTAGTATAGAATCTGAATGCATAAACAATAAATTTAAATTTAATAAAAAAAATTAAGCCAAAACATTGTATTACTTACTATTGATATCGCATGAATTCTCTTGTTTTAAGTTTGAACGTTTCCATTTCATTTGTGAAAGTCTTCTTTGTCGATATACCTCTGTAGCTATAATATCACATATAAAATTTTTAAAAAAAATTTAAGCCAAAAAAAGCGAACTCATGAAATTAAGATGCATTTTAAACATGTTTGAGATTGATCATATTATATTCGCATTATATTGAAGAATTTTTTTTTTTTAACCCGGAAGTGAGTTTGATGTGGACGAAAAATTCCGAGTGCTCATACTTGCACAGAGAAGAAAAATAATAAAAAACCTGTAATATTGAGGTTTGAATCATAATTGATTAAAATATGATAGCGAACTTATTATCCAAATAAAAAATAGCAAACATAGAATTGTGAGAAGCATCAGATACCAAAGGATGTCAAAAATTAGAAAACCTTTTTTTTTAGGGCTTATCCCCACCTTTTACGTATGTATACATCATAGTACCATTTAAATATAATGAATTGTTGCATCTATATATCTTGTATACTCATGAAACTTACATTCAACTATTCAAGGCTTCAAGCGAAAGTGCAACAGACTTCAATCTAATGGAGAGATACTTTATCTTTGATCAGAAACTTTTTTACGCTTCAATCCGATTTACTTATCTTTAATGATAAACAAAAAATCCCCTTTAGGAAAAAGTTTTACTTATTTTGACTCATATTATTTTTAATTATCTAAAAGAATAACAATCCAAAAAAAAAAACTAAACTAATATTGTGGACCAACCATCGGTTTAATTGAGCGTGCTAACGTAACGGTATTTGACGACAAAATAGACATACAATAACATGAACTTTACCTATCTATAAGAGTTGTAACTCTCTCCTGAATTTTTCTCCGGCCAGTTCGGCGAACTTCCACATAAATTAAAGTTTCATCAAAGTATTAAAGAAAGATAAGATCTACGAGATGTTGTATGTACCTGATGAGAGTCGATGGTGAGAGATGCTTGTAGTGTCGTGTGTAGAGAAATAAATAGGATTAAATTAAAGATGAGATTTGGGAAAAAAGAGTGATTGAGAATTTGTCAATTTGCTCGTCTGCGTGCCTTATTTCTTACACCAAAGACATAACAAGTCTACTTTTAAGGTCATAATTTAAAACCATCAAAACTCTAGTGGAGCAAAATATTGTTCTTTTATCAGGATAGAGCCATCCGTAGCTATTACACTACAAAAAAGCACAGAAATACCGGCGGGAATTACCGGCGGCCCACCGACGGCGGATGACATACTTATTAAATACATAAAACCGATAAATACTAAATTGCTAACTTATCCATAAAAGTTAAAATAAGTAAGAATATCATAGATATATCTGCAAAAAAATAGTTTACACAAAAATGCAAGAAAGCATTGGGAAGGTTATGGTGATTAGGAATGCATACGCAAAAATGCAAGAAAGCTTTTTCTCCATGGCTGCAAATTGTGATTGTATTATGATAATTAAGTCGCTAATGAGTGCAAGCTATATACAGAAATATTACAAGACTTGAGAGTCTTGATGGGTGTGGGTTTTCCATGCCTACTCTCTCGTGGTCCATACAAATGTCGGCCCGACTGAGAAGAAGACAAAGACGAAGACGAAGATGAAAACAAAGACTTGAGGTTGAGACAAAGACAGAGACGGAGACGAAGAAGAAGGTGAAGAGTTGAGACAGAGGGAGACGCAGACGAAGACTTTGATCGCTATAGAAATGAAAACTAAATCCTTGTATATATCTCGATTATATAGAAACAAATTTATAGAATCAAACTTTGGATGGAGAAAAGTCCCACTTACAAAAGGATAATTAATTTAAAGTGAACAGGAATCAGTAAAAAGGTATATCCACACTTCAAAACTATATAGTGGAGATAAGAGGCAGCCACATCATACTTCTACGGTTCTACTTGTGCAGCATATGGGTTAATGGACTTAATTATGATTCCGATGCATAATGCAAATGCAATTTTATGTCATGCTTTAAATATATAATAAATAATTACTTAAAATATGCACATAATAATATAATATTATTATGCAAATTATTCTTTAAAAAGAATTAATTAAACTAATGATAGTCTAATTAAATAATCAAGGTGGTCCATTTAAACATAAATATGCACAGCCCAAAATCTGTAATGCATCGGCCCAATTCTGTAAAGAAATAAGGCTCAGCTAAATAAAATTAAATGAGCCCAACTAATATTACTAACCATAGCCCAATTAAATAAAAAAAAGAATATTGGGCCAGCTAAATAAAAAAAGGGTAATTTTAAACACAACCCCCAATTTTCTCACAATAGCCTGCTAAAGCCCCAATAAGTTTATCTAAATAAATTCAATCCCGATAAAATAACTTCATCTGTAACCCCCAATCATCTCAACACAATAATTTTTTCTTTCCTCCCCATTGTTTAGATTCAGAAATACCTCTTTCGAGATTGTACACCAAATCATTCTTTTGCTTATGCTTCTTGGGTATCCCCGCCCCTTGCTCTTTTGAATTGTTTTCTCTAAATTTCTGCAATAATTATTTTCATGAGTGTTTGTTTCCATACACAAAAGGGGGAAGAATTTATCGAGAAGTACACTCCATATATGTATTCAAATTCCATAAATTGAATTGGATGATAAAATAAAGTTTACATCATAATTATTTGTACTTTTTGTTCTTCAGCCGCAAGAATCAGTTCTTAGATTTTTGAGTTTGGGGTTATATAACTCCATTTTCATTTGAATAATAATAGATACTAAATCAATAAAGATAAAGAAAAAATGATTGTGTTGAGATGATTGGGGGCTATAGATAGAGTTATTTCTTATCGGTTCTTTTCACTAAATGACATTTTTATATTTGTTTTACTCTCAATTCTACACTATATAACATTTTTATATTTGTTTTCATCTATACCACATTGAATTTAGAGCTAATATATAAAACTATCCACTTTCATATTGTAAAATTAAAATCTAGCCTATCAAATAAAAAGAATAAAAAGTGGCCAGTTTTTGAACAAAAAGTCAAAAATACCCCTCCCTTTAAAATATTAAAAAATGGCCAGTCAAAAATACTCTCTTCTCTCTCTCTACTCTCTCTCATTTCATCTCCCTACCACAGTTGCATTTCATCTCTCTCTCGACAGTCACCGGCCACTGCCTCCGCCTTCGCCGCCGCCGCCGCCTGAAATTTCTGGCAAGGCAGCTCCTCCGGCGAAGTCGCCGCCGCCGCGTGAAATCTCCTCTCTCTCTCCCAACAATTTCACCTTCTTATCCGCCAAAACCTCCTCATCAAGCGGAGCTCGTTCCCTACTTCGCGGTGGCCGCGTTCGAGCTCGACCGTGATTACCGGTGTGATTCAACTGCGGATCCTTCATCGCCGTCCAAGTAGGGTAGATCTGAGCTTTCTTCTTTCGGCAGCCGATTTGGTCGAGCGCCAGGCTGGCCTCGACGGCCTACGCCGCCATGTCGAAGGCGGCGAGGCGATACTGAAGCTTTGCGGTAGGGAGGACGAAATAAATTTAAGTGGCGTTGAGTAGGTCGTCATGGGCGAAGGATGAGATGAAATCGTCGAAGTAGAGGCGGTCGAAGTTGCAGAGAAAGAAGGAATTTGGGGATAAATTTAGGGATTGGAGTGCTTGGGAAGCGGTTATGGGAAGAGAGAAGAGGCGCAATTCACCGGTGATGGCGACCACGTTGGCGAATGAATGGGATTAATTTGGGATTGATAGTGAATGAATGGATGACATGTCTAACTTTTCCTTGATGTCTTTTTTTTTTGGGTTAATAGCCAGAAAATACACGAACTTTCATCGGAATTGATATTGCACACGACCTTCAAAAATAGCCCCATAATACACCACCTTTTATTTTTAGTCGCAAATTGCACCTTTGAAGTACCCAATCGTGATGCAATTTGCGACTAAATTAAAAGGTAGTGTATTATGGGGCTATTTTTGAAGGTCGTGTGCAATATGCAATTCCGATGAAAGTTCGTGTATTTTCTGGCTATTAACCCTTTTTTTTTCATATTTGCTGCAGTAACTAGATTGGGCCATTTCACAATCGTGGAGCTGCTGTTGTCATTTTCTGCCAATTTTGGGGAATTTCCTTTAGAGATACGTAGAATTTATTTAGCTTTTAGATCTCTCTCTCTCTTATGTTCATTGGTAGATTTTTTATGAGAAACAGACTAAATTTCTTGTATTTTTTTTATTGTTCTTGAATTCACAACCAGATTTATAAATTCACAATTTAATTTTCTTGAATTCACGACCACGTTTATGAAATCACAATTTAATTTTCTTGAATTCATAACCACATCTATGAATTCACAACTTAATATTTTCGAATTCGCAACCAAATCTATGAATTCACAACTTAATATTCCTAAATTCACACCCAGATCTATGAATTCACAACTAAAACTCGAATTCACAACCAAAATAAATTATAGTTTCTGTTGTGAATTCAAACTTTAAAAACTCGAATTCACAACTGCTTGAATTCACAACCAAAATAAATTTTATTTGTCAATTGAATTCTGGTTGTGAATTCGAGTTTCAGTTCAGTTTCAGTTTCAGTTCAGTTGTGAATTCACAACTAGGGTTTAGGTTTAGGGTTTAGTGTTTCAGTTCAGTTCAGTTGTGAATTCACAATCGTAACAATTCACAACTAGGGTTTAGATTGGGTTTAGGGTTTAGGTTCTAGGGTTTAGGGTTTAGGGTTTAGGGTTCAGTTCAGTTCAGTTCAGTTTCAGTTCAGTTTAGTTCAGTTTCAGTTCAGTTGTGAATTCACAACTAGGGTTTAGGTTTAGGGTTTAGTGTTTCAGTTCAGTTCAGTTGTGAATTCACAATCGTAACAATTCACAACTACGGTTTAGGTTTAAGGTTTAGATTGGGTTTAGGGTTTAGGTTTTAGAGTTTAGGGTTTAGTTTTTAGGGTTTAGGGTTCAGTTCAGTTGTGAATTCACAACTAGGGTTTAGGTTTAGGTTTAGGGTTTAGTGTTTAGGGTTTTAGTTCAGTTGGGAATTTAATGTTTCAGTTCAATTCAGTTCAGTTTCAGTTAAGTTTTAGTTCAGTTCAGTTCAGTTGTGAATTTAGTGTTTCAGTTCAGTTGTGAATTCACAATCGTAACAATTCACAACTAGAGTTTAGGTTTAGGGTTTCAGTTTAGTTGTAAATTTAATGTTTCAGTTCAGTTTAGTTTCAGTTCGGTTTAGTTCAGTTGTGAATTTAGTGTTTCAGTTCAGTTGTGAATTCACAATCGTAACAATTCACAACTAGGGTTTAGGTTTAGGGTTTCAGTTTAGTTGTGAATTTAATGTTTCAGTTCAGTTTAGTTTCAGTTCAGTTGTGAATTCACAATCGTAATAATTCACAACTAGATTTAAGAATTCACAACTAGGTCGATGAATTCACAACTTAATGTTCTTGAATTCACAACTAGCTCGATGAATTAACAACTTAATATTCTTGAATTTACAACCAAATCTATAAATTCACAATCAAAATAAATTACAGTTTTAATTGTGAATTCAAACTTTAAAAACTCAAATTCACAACTACTTGAATTCACAACCAAAATAAATTCTAGTTGTGAATTAAATTCAGGTTATGAATTCGACTGATTGTGAATTCACAACCAACATAAATCTGGTTGTGAATTAAATTTTGGTTGTGAATTCGTTTGTTGTGAATTCACAACCAAAAAATTCTAGTTGTGAATTAAATTTTGGTTGTGAATTCGACTGGTTGTGAATTAAATTTTGGCTGTGAATTCGACTAGTTGTGAATTCACAAACAAAAAATTCTGGTTGTGAATTCGACTGGTTGTGAATTGCGGGATTTTTTAAAGGGGTGATGTAAAGTGGACATTTTTTTAATTTTTAATGTGGAAGGGTATTTTGGTAACAGTGGCCATTTTTTAATATTTTTATCTTAGTGGACAATTTTTAATTTTACAATATGAAAGTGGCCATTTTAAAAATCCACTCTTGAATTTATACCAAACTTTATCAATTCATAACCTAAATAAAGACTCAATCTCCATGAATACATTAGCTCATCTATCTTTCCCGCATTAATATTCAAATAAATTTAACCATGGATTTCCTAAACTAAAAAAACAAAAAAACCATGGAAAAATTTAAATAAAGAAAGACTTGTAATATTTATTTCAAACAAATAGTTGTCCTTATTTTTTTTGTTGTTGCAATAATTTTTCATAGTAAATTTATATTAAACATCATAATTCAAAGTCTAAAAAAAGTTATAAATAGATTTCAATATTTGTAGACCTTAATAAAAGTATAAATATTTTTGAAATAAATAGATTCTTCAATTGAATTTGGTCATATAAAATAAATAAAACAATACTTAAATGTATTAAGTTATTCAATTTAATTTCGTCATATAAAATAAAGAAAATGATACTAAAATATATGAAATAAATAAAATTTTCAATTTAATTTGGTCATATAAAATAATTTGAAATAAGTCTTTGTTAGAAAAACTCACGAACAACCGAATCTCCAAATTAATACTAAAACCTAGGGCTGTCTAATTGGTTATCGGGTTTTGGATAATCCGTTAACCGAACTGAAATTCCCAGGTTTGGGTATCCAATAACCGATTTTTTTGGTTATCGGTTCGGTTTCGGGTATTATTTTTAGAAAAATTTCAGGTATCGGTTAACCCAATAACCGAAACGGGTTAACCGAAATAACCGAAAATTATTTAATATATATTTTATATACATTTTAATTATTAATTCATTAATTTATTTATTTTTAAATAAAAAAAAATCGATTCTTAGGTAAAATAAAACTATGATATATTTAAAGTATAAAAATGAGCTTTAGTCTAGTGGATAAGTTGCTTTGTGTATGTTCTGGTGACTAGGTTTTAAATCCTTTATCTAGCAAATTATTAAAATTTTAATTTTTTAAATGGGTATTTCGAATACCCAAATAACCGAATTGGGTAACCGAAGCGGTTATTGGGTAACCGAACACCTAAAACTGTTCGGGAACGGTTAGTGAAATTATATGACAATTTTGGGTTCGGGTAACCGAAAATTCGGGTACGGGTAACCGAACCCGAACCGATCGACAGCCCTACTAAAACCCTACGTTTAGTGTGACAAAGTGAGCATATGACCTGCGCGGCACCTCTGGAATAACTAGAAAGTAAAATTTGACGTAGTATTGTTATGAGTAAGTAATGTTTATAATTCATATGCCCACCAAAATATTTTTATCCAAATATGTATATTTTAGTAATCTCGATGGGGAAAAGAGGCTGTTTGATTGAATATATGACTGCATGACAAATTGTTGAGTTACACGGCCCTCTACATGTTCGACGGAATGCGCAAATGGGACATCGAATTGAATGTGTGCTCGATGAGTATCACAATCAATTGCTTCTATCTTCTATGCCGTGTGAAGATCGGGTTTGCGCTTATGGGCATCTTGATCAAGTTCGGCTACAAACAGAATATCAAAATTTTCAGAACTCTTTTGAGAGGGATTGGTGAGGCAGAGGCGTTATTCAGAAAGATTTTGCCTTTTAAGTTGTGACAAAGAAGATTATATGTAACATAAAATATGGAGGAAAGATGGATTGAAAAACCTTGAGCATCAAGTTGTTGAAATAGATGGAGTATATAAAAGGAGAAAAACGAAAAAGAAAACCTAGCACACCCAAGCACAAAGACGCTAACTAAGAGTCGAGCCTCATTTAAACCTTTCTGGCGAAAACCCAATAGGAAAAACACCAATAAAGGAAAAAAGAGTACTCGTCTATTACAACGAGAAAAAAAGCAGAAACAAGAAGAACGAATTAATAATGATAGCAAAAACCAACAAAAGGACCAAGCCAAATTTTCCATTCTTTATGTCATCCACCTCACCACTATTCAGTGCCTCACCCCAATTAGCATCTACTACCTCTTCAAAATCTTCAACACTACATGCCTCATCTAAGCCACCAAATGAAGAAGACATCATTAGTTAACTTTACGATAGAAAATTGGGATATGAATATCCATGTAGAAATAACATAGAAATATAGCTTACTTGAATCTCATTGGGAATATCGATGTTTGATTTTTTGCAACTCTGCATGTGCTTGTTTCATGTTGATTCTATCCCAGGGAGAGTCCGCAGAGCATTTCAGAGCCAATTCAAGTATGGATGATACACATTGCATATTCTTGTCAATCATTTCTTCCTCCAAATTCATGACTAAGTTGACATCTATCACTTCATCTGGGATCTCCAAAAGTGAGAGTTCTACCCATCTCTTTAAGCTCATATCTCCGCAAAACATATCATCACTAGGCCTTTTTCTCGTAAAAGTTTCAATCAACATCACCCCGTAGCTATAAACATCACACCTTGTTGAAACTAGCCCTTCCAAACCATACTCTGGAACAGCAAAAATCATGATGTATGCAGTAAGGAAGACACAATTAATTGATTGAAAGTGAAGTGCAATCAGAATATTTAGAGAAACTTCACCTGGAGCGATGTAACCCAATGTTGCTAGCGTGTTGGTTAGCACAAAGCTATCTCCATCGCATAACAACTTTGCTATCCCAAAGTCGCTTACATGGGCAACCATGTCTTCATCTAACAGCACATTACTAGGCTTCAAGTCGCTGTGGACAATGGGCATTGAATAACCGTGGTGAAGATACTCCAAAGCCGATGCAACATCAATCATTATATTCAATCTCTCCATCATATTCAAGCAATAGTTGTGGGAATATAACCATTTTTCAAGGTTTCCCTTTGGCATATATTCAAGTACTAATGCCTTGAACTCTTCATTAGAGCAACTGCTTATGACGCTTGTCAGATTCCTGTGTCGAATGCTACGTAGTATCTCACATTCAACATCAAATATTCTTGAAATACCTTCTAGCTGCATATTGAACACCTTGACAACGATATCATTCCCATTGTTAAGAATTCCTTTATAGACAGAGCAAGAACTCCCAGTGCCAAGTAAATTGCTTTCATCGAAATTTTTCGTTGCTTGCAGCAGTTCATAATAAGATATTCTTTCTGGCACAATGAATATCAACTCATCAACTTCTCTAGTCGTCTTATCTTTTCTTTTATTTCTGACAATTATGAAGGCCAAAGAAACAACTGAAATGAAAGCCACAACCCCGAAAACAATAAATGAAGCTCGTTCCACCTTCTTTCTCTTTGATGTGTGATTAGAAATTGAAGAGCAAATTTGGACATGGAACTTGGGGATTCCACACAATGCCTCATTACCCTTAAAAGAATCCATATTGAAGTTTCTAAAAGAACCTCCATTAGGAATTTCTCCACTTAAACTATTGAAAGAGACATTAAAGTAGTCGAGGTGTTGAAGTGCTTCTAAAGACTTTGGAATTGAACCAGAGAGGTTGTTGTACGACAAGTCGAGATTTCCCAAACTGATCATGCTTCCCATAGACACAGGTATAGAACCTTCTAGTCTATTATTTGCCAAAGACAAATAAATCAAATGCTGCAACTTCCCAATAGTGCTAGGAATTGACCCTGACAGCTGATTCATCGATAGGTTTATATATATTGCTGCACCTAAGTTACTCATCTCTAGAGTTAGTGACCCATTTAATGAATTTGAGGATAAGTATAATTCGATCAAATCTTTTAGGCCCCATAAGCTTGATGGTATGCTTGAATTCAAAATGTTGGAGTCTAGATAAAGATATCTTAAGGATGAGACATTTCCCAGACATTTAGGAATTGGGCCTGAAAATTGATTCTGGTACATAGATAAAGTATAGAGGCTGAATAGATCACATATACCATGTGGTATTGAGCCTCCCAACATGTTACGAGACAGATATAATCCTTGAAGTTGATGGAAATGGTTTATAGTTAGTGGAATATTACCAGATAACTCATTCCCAGATAAACCCAGTACCATCAAATTGCTTAAATTGCCTATTTCAACAGGAATGCTGCCACTGAATTTGCAGTTGTTGACATCGAATTCCCGAAGAGAGGAAGATAAGTTCCCGACAGAAGCTGGAATGACACCATTTAGAGGATTATCAGCAATTGACAAAGTAGTTAGAGACTTGCAATTTGTCAATGAAGTAATGAAGGAAGAAGATGGTGGCTGGGTAAGATTGTTTCTATGCAGTCGAAGATCTTGAAGAAGTATTAGGTTGCCGAGATGAGTAGGTATATAACCACTGAATTTGTTTTCAAGAAGTGACAGAATTGTGAGTTGAGAACAGTTAGAGATGGAGTTGGGTATTGCTCCGGTGATAGAATTTTGGCCAAGATAAAGTTGTTCAAGAAAGGGAGAACCATGGCATAAATGGGTTGGAAGAGCCCCTGTCAGAGCATTGCCGACAAGTGAAAGAATCCGAAGAGTTGAAATGTTAAAGAGCTCATGTGGAATCGAACCACTCAAGCTCACGCTGTTCCAATTTAATACTAATGTCTCCAAATGGTAAAGTTGGCAAAATTCAGTGGGAATTAGCCCTGCAAAACATGAGATTTCAAAAACACATATTGTAGCTAAACAGACAATTTACATGAAAATTACTCTGTCGTACCTGTAAAATGGTTTTCCGAGAGATCCAAATTTGTTAGCATGGTAATATTCCTGACATCCCTTGAAAGGTTCCCCGTGAATTTGTTACGCCCTAGTGCTAAGGTTTGCAGAGAAGACATATTAATGAAAATATTGAAATCGATTGAGCCAGCAATCTCATTCCGTTCAGCACCAAAAGCAACCAGACTTTGAAGATGGCCAATCTCATGTGGTAGTATTCCTGGCAAAAAAAGTGTCATCAAACTAATAAAATCTCATTTACACAAATTTATGTGATAAGAACTTGAACCATACCATTCAAATTGTTGCCACCAAGAGCTAAATCCTGAAGAGATGTTAAGAAGCCGATTTCTGAAGGTATCTCCCCACTAAAAGAGTTGTAAGAGAGGCCCAACACCTCAAGCCGTGAACATTGGGATAGATTTGTGGGAATCGCGCCACTCAGCTGATTAGAAGAAAGATAAATCCCAGTAAGAGACGGAAGATTACTGCAGATGTCTGTTGGAAGACTTCCACTCAATTCATTGTATGTGAAGGCCATAGATACAAGGGTCGAGATGTTGAATATGGCTGATGGTATAGCACCGGATAGACGATTGAATTGAACAGATAGAGCTTGTAGACTTTGAAGTCTTCCCAACTCTTTTGGAATTTCTCCACTTAGAGAATTGGAAGATAACTCAAGAAATTGTAGGTTTGTGAGGTTTGAGAGCGATTTTGGGATGGAACCTATGAAGCTGTTGTTGCGTAAATTCAAGTGCTCTAATTTTGGTAACTGACCCAACATCGGAGGGATGTCTCCGGTGAAGTTGTTGAGTTGGAAAGATATGAACTTCAAACGGCGAAGGAGAGACAGTTCCTGTGGCAAATCTCCATAGAAAAGGTTGTTGGTGAGGTCGAGGGAGACGAGGAAGGAGAGGTGTCCGAGCTGCGGTGGAATGGTGGCGGAGAGAGCCATGTTGGAGAGATTCAAGGCAGCTACTCTGTGGTGGCGCAAGCTGCAAGTGACGCCAATCCAGGTGCAGACGGAGGTGGAGTTGGTCCAATTAGTTGCAAGTAAAAGAGATGTATGTTTGAGTGAAAGAAGGGCAGTTTGATCAGTTGCAAGGCTCATAGGCTGTTTGGATTCAGAAGAAAGCATTGGGAAGGTTATGGTGATTAGGAATGCATAAGCAAATATGCAATAAATCTTTTTCTCCATGGCTGCAAATTGTGATTGTATTATGATAATTAAGTCGCTAATAACTGCATCCAATAATCATCACATATATATACACAAATATTACACGTACAAGACTTGCTTGACTTGAGAGTCTTGATGGGTGTGGCTTTTGAGTCAAGTCGTCCATAGAAATTAATGGAAGACTTGGTTGACTTGAGAGTCTTGATGGGTGTGGCTTTTGAGTCAAGTCCTGGGTAGATGTTATTTCCATACAAATTAATGGAAGACTTGGTTGACTTGAGAGTCTTGATGGGTGTGGCTTTTGAGTCAAGTCGTCCATACAAATTAATGGAAGACTTGCTTGACTTGAGAGTCTTGATGGGTGTGGCTTTTGAGTCAAGTCCATACAAATGTTGGCCCCAATCACTTAAAGAGACTGAGACAAAAACGAAGACTTGAGGTTGTGGACTGCAAATGTCGTCGGCTCCAGTCACTTAAAGAGACTGAGACAAAGACAGAGACGGAGACGAAGACGAAGGTGAAGAGTTGAGACGGAGACGCCGACGCAGACGCAGACGCAGACGCAGACGAAGACTTGATCGATATAGAAATGAAAACTAAATCCTTGTATATATGTATCTCGATTATATAGAAACAAAAGTCCGAGTTGCAAAAGGTTAATTTAAAGTGAGCAGGAATCAGTAAAAAGGTATATCCACACTTGAAAACTATATAGTGTAGATAAGAAGCAGCCAAGAAGTAAACTTTTATGGAGTACATGTTTTAGATTTCATGTTATATTCCAATAATAAGTTTTATATTTAGTTATAGGTTTTACATTATTCCGATCTAAGCAAAATCATTTGATAGTTATTAATTTGTGAAGCAAGTGTTTGGAAACAGTTAAACTTTTTTTCGTGTCGGCCCATTTCATTAATATCTACTAAGTGCTGAAGCTGGGAAATTGTCAATATTGTCAACTAAAAGCCTAAAATTAGTCAATACATGGCCTCGTTGCTTATTCAAGATAGGAACAAGTCATCAACATTTAGTTTTCATTTGACTCTACGCCCCCGGTGTAGGGCCGTCTCTAAGGGCGACCGCCCAGTGTCCATAATTTTCAGGGGCCTAAAAAATTTTATATCCTCTTATGTTTATTATTATTATTAGGGGCCCAATTTTTTATTTTTTTTTATTATTTTTATTTTTATTTTTATGTGGAATCGAACCACTCAAGCTGTTCAAGTTTAAATGATAGAGTCGAATGAAAGTAGTTTTGGAGGATGTAAAAGAAAATTATGATATCTGCACATAAATGCAGTTTATATCTTTCTGCAGAATGATGAAGAAGAATTTGGGAAGGAGCGTGAGAAATTTTCTCGAGTTCAGCAAATCAATACAACATTTATAAGAGAAAGAGGGCTATGTGGAGAAACCCTGTTCAACCAATCTGTGTTAAAACAATTCCTAATATCTGGTATATAGTGAAGAAAATAATTTTAATAGTTGTATTAATATGCGTAATAATACTTGTAATGGGCTTAAAAGAATTTAGCCAAAATACTTTTAGAAGTAGCAATCAATTAGGTCCAGCCCAACTTCAAAAATAAATGGACTTGAAGATCCATCATTTAAGGGTGATTCTATTCATAACCCCCATTTTACTCTTTGTATCCCTTAATATAAAATAATTATGAAGTTACAATTTTGCTCTATAGGCTACAGCCATAGCCATTAGCCGCGAATCTCTGCAAATCGCTCGTCGGAACTGTTCTCCGGTGATGGAAATCGATCGGCATACAACACGTAGTCACGCCCAGCTTAAGAAAATGATGGAAAGTCGTAAAGCTCAAGAAAAGAGATCAGAAAATCTGAACGTTCCTAGGAAAAGTTTGGAAAGAAAAAGTAAACATTATTCTCGTTATAATAACTCTGATGGTGAAGCAGTGAAGGCCTTAAAAGAATAAAGAGTGGATCTAGAATGAGCTTCGAAAGCAAAACCCTTGCCACCTTTCACATGAAAACATCCTCTAACGTGACTCCACTTATCACGAAAGACGCCCCCGCAGAAATAAGACCGGAGCTCCCAAGGCCGAACCATCAGTTTTTACTTTTATCCAACTGCCGCTAGGAAGTCACCATTATACATTCCACTTTTAATATTATATTTATTTTTTTAAGACAATAATTTTATATGTTGGCTATATCCCTTTGGTATTGTAATTGACTATGGATTTGATGTTTGAAATTAAGACAACGATTAAAACAGTATCAACATGGAGGAAGGTTAGTTATTTTCACTAGTCTTTACTCCCTCCGTCCCGCTAGTCTTGACACGTTTTCCTTTTTGGGCCGTCCCACGAATCTTGACACGTTTCCTTTTTGGGCAATAATTATTACATTCTCTCTCCTACTTTATCACCTTTATTATATTGTCTCTCCTACTTTATCACTTTTATTACCTTCTCTCTCCTACTTTATCAATTTTATACTTTATTAATTACACACTTAAAACACTAATCTACAACTCCTTAATTCCCGTGCCGAACCCAAACGTGTCAAGACTCGCGGGACGGAGGGAGTATTAAATAAGTAGAATTCAAGCACCTTTAATCAATTTAGAGCCTACATGTCCTTTTTATGTATTTTTTAGAAAATAATAGCTAGTGCTTATGCTTTCCTACTGAATGGACCTAATGGTTAAAATAGGACCGTAACTTTCAGGATTATCAGAAAAATGACTATATATTACATAATTTGAAAATGAACTATAACTTTTTTTTAAAACATTTATACTCCTATTTCGGGCCCAAAATCAATTATTCGGGCTTTTGGTGCCACCTAAAGCCCGTTGCTGACGTGGCCGCGCCATGTCAACTTTTTGGTAATTTTCTTTCTTTCTTTTTAGTATTATCATTTTATTAAGGAGTTGGAGATGACTAACATGGTGATAGCATATTTGAAAGACTGTATATTTATTTGTTTTGATGCTGTTAAAAGGGGCATCAAGTTTTGATGGCACAACCATGTCAGCAACGGGCTCTAGGTGGCACCAAAAGCCCGAATATTTGATTTTGGGCCCAAAATAGGATTGCATTTACTTATATTCTAACTATATTTAATATTTATTTTTTATTTATTTGATACATCATTTAATTTTTTTTTTGATCAAGTAAGAAATCAATAGAAAACGGTACCAGGGGTACCAGCAAAAGTTTTACAAGAGGTTGGTGACCAAGTTATCAGTACACCAATAAGAAAAGTTCAGGTCTTTCGGAATAATCTCGAAAATTTTGTTCCAACTCCAAGTCCTAACCTTAATATCCGACAAGACGGTTTTACAATCCCAGTCGTCGTCATCAAATCTGCATTCGTTTCTACGTCTCCACAGCATCCAAATGGAGCACACCCATACCATCATAAGAAACTTCATGTTCTTCTTTCCACTTTCCAGATCAACGAATGTCTCGAAGTGTCTTCTTGCCGTATTGAGTCTAACTGTGGTGAATCCCAGCCATTTCTGTATCTCATCCCAAAGCTCCGCGATTTTCGAACAAAGGAGGAACAGATGGTCAATCGTATCCATTTGGCTTTTGCAGAATTTACATCTGACCTCATCGTCTCCAAGCGTCACCTTCCTCTTTTCCAGATTATCGCAGGTGGCGAGTCTGTTTTTAAGAAGTCTCCAGGCCGTGATGATTGCTTTCTGAGGCGCCGGTGTTTTCCAAACTCTCGAAATCATCTCCGATGGACTATGTAAAGCCGCTGTGTCACAACCTCTCGCGAAAATGGCCGAGTAGGCTGATTTTGTGGTGTAGCACCCTGCCGGAGATGCAATCCATGTCCATGCGTCTTCATCACCTGCAATCACAGCACAATCAGAGATAAAGGACAAAAGTTGTTGCACCATCCCACTTTCTCTCTCCCGAAGCTCCCTTCTCCACGTCAAGACCCACACCCACTGTCCGCCTTCCCACAAAATTAACATGATTAAATAAAGAAATTTAAAGGCCGCGCCACAAGGGCTCGAACCCAAGACCTTCGATTTTAGACATTAACCCCTAATCGCTTAACCGATACACACGCTACATCGTTTAATTTTGATGCAAAACTATGTTCGTCGTGCATCGCACGGGCGAATGTACTAGTTATTCATTCAAAACACAATATGTTACATTTAAATACGTAAGAAATCGTTATGTATATACTTGAGACAAAGACAAAGACGAAGACTTAAGGCAAAGACGCAGACGCAGACGCAGACAAAGACAAATGGAATATACTCCCTCCGTCTCACAAAAACATGAACGTTTTTCCATTTTGAGGTGTCTCACAAAAACATGAACATTTCCATTTTAGTACATCATGGCCCACCACTACTTTTCCTTAATTAATTCATTACTCTCACACCACTTTTTAAAGTGGGACCCATTTTCCACTTACTTTAACTCTCAACTAACATTTCTTAAAACTCGTGCATTTATCTTTGTTCATGTTTTTGTGAGACGGAGGGAGTATATAATATGGGTTGGACTTGGGCTGTTTTTTGGGTTGGATTTTGAACATGTTGTATATGGGCTGGATTTTATTTGTTGATAATTTGGGTTGCCAATTTAACTTTTCGTTACATATTGTGTTTTGAATGGATAATTATAAATTATTTTTTCAATTTTTTAATTTATGCTTCTGTTAAATGTCATTGACAAGACACTACAAAAAAACGCGTGTTTACCGGCGTAAACTACCGGCGGCGATTTTGCCGTCGGTACCTAACGGCGGCACGGCGGCGGCATTTCAGGCGACCCGAACCTTCGAAATTACCGGCCAGTTACCGACGGCAAACCCGCCGCCGTTAACTAGCGACGGCATCGCCGCCGTTAAGGTTTGAATATTCAATAAAACATTATTTTAACACAATTACCGACGGCGTTTGTGCCGTCGCTAGCTAGCGGCGGCACGTGCCCTCGGTAATGTCTAATATTAGGGCACGCGTAACCTCCTTTTTTCAGTTCTGCGCAAAACAGATCCCCCCACCCCCCGCCGCTTCTGCTGCTGCCTGCTGCTGCCACCAGCCGACCACCGCCGCCGACCGCCGCCGCCGAACCCCGCCGCCGACCGCCGCCGTGCCCAGCCGCCCGGTAACTCTCTTTCTCTCTCTCTCTCTCTAGATATCATTTAATTTTAATTAATTATATATATATATATAATTTTTAAATTTAATTTGACTTATATTCTTTATTTTAGTTCGACGATTTCGTTTCGCCGCTTTCTTCACGACACCCGCCGGAAACCACCACCGTACGTACGCTTCTCTTGTTTAATTATTTATTTATGAATTTTTTTATGTATTTATATGTTAATTAAATAGATTTATTTGTTATATATAGTTAATAATTAATTTATAATTAGCTTTGTTTATAAATAAATTATATGAAGCATGAATAATTTTAAATTATATCAATTGAAGCATGATTAATTTTAAATTATATATATTAATTAATTAGTATATGTTGTTAGTTTAATTTTAAATTATGAAGCATGATTAATTTTAAATTATATTGTAAGTTGTTAATTTGTTAGAATAATTTATATATGTTGGATAATTTTGTTAAATTAAATGTTATGTGCTATGTGTTTATGAAATGTTATATTATTATATATATATATATATTGTGGGATAGATTTAATCAATTTCTTAAGGATCTTCTCCCTTTGGGATAGAAATTGATTATTTCTTAAGGATCTTCTCCCTACAAATGATTGTTTTTAATTTAATTACCATGATTTTTATTGCTTTTATTTGTATTGTATTATTGCTTCGACATTGGGGGGTCGGGTAGACCTAGTATAGGCTTAGTAAATTAGGACCACTATGGTCACTATAGTTGCTGGTAGAGTCGAGCACTTGGTAGTTAGGATAGTGGGGTTATGCTGTCGAAATTTTGTTAGATTTCAAGTAATTTATTATGTTTTATTTGTTTTTTTCAATTAGAATTTGCAAGAATGAGTGATAATCGTACGTGGATGTACGCGAGATACAATGATCGTACCGCATTTGAAACGGGGCTTGAGTTTTTCCTTGAGTGGGCGTTCAATCAAACGGCGTACACAGATGGACAAGGTAACATTAGGTGCCCGTGTAAGAAGTGCAAGAATCAAGCGTATTTAGATGTACCTACGGTCAGAGAACATGTTAGTAGGCGTGGATTTGTCCTGAATTACAAAGTTTAGGTTTGTCACGGGGAAGCACCGCTGTCTATGCCGAGAGAACATGCTATAATGAATGAGGATGATGGATTATACAATAACTACGAAAGGATGGTGCATGACCATGCTGGACCTAGTAATTATCAAGATCCTCCAAATCTGGAGCAGCCGCCCAATAATGACGCTCAACAGATTTATAACATGTTGGATGCAGCGGATACTCCATTGTACGCAGGATGTGACACGTACTCACAATTAAGTTGGATGACTCAATTCATGAGCATAAAGACTGAAAGCCACATGTCAGAGAGGACTTACAATCAGATGTCTTCGATGATGAAAGCTGCTTTACCAGAGGGTAACAACTGTCCAGAAGACTTCTATAGTACGAAAAGAAATCTACGTGGTTTGGGTTTGCCAGTAGAGAAGATCGATTGCTGTGTTAATAACTGCATGTTGTATTGGGGGGAAACTAGTGAGCTACATAGTTGTATGTTCTGTGACCAATCACGATATAAGGACAGCTTGCGTGCATCTGGTAGTCGCAGAAAGAAACAAGTGCCCGCTAAACAGATGCACTATTTTCCCTTGACGCCCCGATTGCAGAGATTGTTTGCATCTCCTGCAACTGCTGAACATATGCGGTGGCATGCGACCTCCACAGACGATGGGATAATGCGCCACCCGGCCGACTCTCCGGCATGGAAACATTTGAATTCAGTCTTTCCTGGATTCGCCGATGAGATTAGAAATGTGAGGTTGGGCCTCTCTACAGATGGTTTTGCCCCATTTGCACAATCAGGGCGTCAATATTCTTCTTGGCCAGTTATTGTCACGCCGTATAACCTGCCTCCGTGGTTGTGCATGAAAGAACAATTCATGTTCCTCACAGTCCTCGTGCCTGGCCCATCAAACCCAAAGATGAAGTTGGACGTATTCTTACAGCCATTGATACACGAGTTAAAATCTCTGTGGGAGGTTGGTGTGAACACTTACGACATATCGTTGAAGCAAAATTTCCAGATGCGAGCAGCTCTGATATGGACTATCAGTGATTTTCCAGCGTACGCTATGTTGTCTGGGTGGGGTACAGCTGGGAAATTGGCATGTCCACATTGCATGGAGAATACAGAAGCATTCACTTTGCCGATGAGTGGAAAACAATCGTGGTTTGATAATCATCGGAAGTTCTTACCTCCTAACCATGTGTTTAGGAGAAACAAAACTTCATTCTTGAGGAATAAGACATGCAATGTTGGTCCACCAGAACAAAGATCAGGAATACAAATCTTGAATCAAATCGAGGGGTTAGGCTTCGTGAAGGTTACCGAAGACTTCGATGGCAGGAACGCTCAACTCGCCAAATATCAAGATGTAGGGTGGAAAAAGAAAAGCATATTTTGGGAACTACCCTATTGGAGATATCTTTTGATTCGACATAATCTGGATGTTATGCACATTGAGAAAAATGTGTTTGATAACGTGTTTAATACTGTCCTGAATGTGAAGGGGAAGACAAAAGATACAGAAAAATCTAGAGAAGAATTGAACACCTTCTGCAAGCGGAAAGAGTTGAAGAAAGTGGATGGAACTCGAGGGTATCCGAAAGCATGTTATACGCTTGACAGGGAAGAGAAGAAGATCTTACTCCAATGGATCAAGAGTCTTAAGTTTCCCGATGGGTACGTGTCAAATATTAGTAGATGCGTTGACATGAACGCCCTGAAGATGCACAACATGAAAAGTCACGACTGTCACGTGTTCATGCAAATCCTTCTGCCTGTTGCATTTAAAGAACTTCTTCCTAAGAATGTTTGGGAGGCAATTACAGAGTTAAGTTTCTTCTTCAGAGAATTAACATCCCGCAACGTGGCCTTATATGACATGAGAATACTGAGTGAGAAGATAGCTGTTACTCTTTGCAAACTTGAGCGTATCTTCCCGCCTAGTTTATTTGATTCAATGGAGCACCTACCAGTTCATTTGGCAGATGAGGCACGATTGGCTGGTCCAGTGCAATATCGGTGGATGTATCCTTTTGAAAGATATTTGAGGACATTAAAAAATCATATAAAAAATAAAGCCAAGGTTGAGGCGTCCATCGCCAATGCATACTTACTTGCAGAAATGTCAACCTTCTCTTCGTTTTACTTTGAAGATCAAATATCTACAAAGTGGACAACTTTGCCTCGCAATATTGAGATGCCCGTTGCTGAAAATGATGATCCTCTTTGTCTCGCCATATTCAAACCTATTGGGCGTTCACTTGGCCGAGGGACGAAGAGATACATGGATGAGCGCGAATGGCATGCTGCACACATGTATATTTTGAGCAATTGTGCAGAGGTTGCAGAGACATATAGCAAGTGAGTATTCTCGTTCAATTTACGTATAAGAAGTGTTCATCATATATAGGTGTTAACATATTTATTTGATTCTTTGTATCCAAGGATCTTCAAGGAGGAAAAACGATATGCAAATCCTTACATGACTGATGCAGAGTTTGAAGTCGCGTTTCACAACGAGTTTATTCTGTGGTTTAACCATTACGTAAGAGACGATAAATTTATGTTAAATATACATTTACTTACTCTAAAATTGGCTAGCAAACTTAAATGATATTTGTGTGAAACAGGTTTGTCGTCCTTGTAACGATGAGTTGAACCCTTATATTAGGTCGCTTGCAGCTGGACCATTAAGGGAGATTGAAACATACTCCGGCTATTTCGTGAATGGCTACAGGTTTCACACAACTGATCATGATAGAGAGAGTGCGACTGTGAACAGTGGCGTTTGCATAAAAGGTTCGGTCTATGGTAGTGATAGAGATGTGCTAGACTTTTATGGGCGTCTGCAAGAGGTTTGCGTGCTGGAGTATCCAGGGTATCCAATTAAGCAGACAGTCTTGTTCAACTGTGAATGGTTTGACTTGTCGGCTCAGGGAACTTCTATTGATACAGACTTCAAGTTAGTTTCACTGAACCACACACGAAGATATAAGAAGTATGATCCCTTTGTTTTGGCGAGTCAAGTAGTTCAAGTGTTTTACTGTCCCTATCCCAGTACGAACCAATCAAAGAAAAATTGGTGGTCAGCATGCAAAGTTAACGCAAGATCTAAGGTTGAAGTGTCTACTGCAGCATCTACATCAACATTAGATCAACCATTTCAAGAAGAAGTGGTTACTATTATGCCTACTCACACAAGTGTAGGCATTGAACAACCACTTCTCCTTCATCCCCTCGGTGGAGTCGTTGAGATTGAAGATGACGATGAAGCAGAAGACGATGATTCCCCGTTGACATCTAACGATAGTGATGATGATAGTAGTGATGCTTATGAATAAATGTAAATGCACATTTTGGTTGAATTTGATTGCAAATTTGTTATGTTTGTTAGTTACTGTTAATGTTACGTTTCGCTATATATTTGTTAATTTAATTGTATGCAACAGGCATCATGTCTACCATCCGAGGTTTCTTGGGATTTGGGAGGCGATCTGGCGTTAATGCGCCAGAAGCTACAGCAGATACATCTGATGGGTCTGGGACGCATATTTCTGGGACTCCCGAGACTCCCAATGCTTCTAGTAGTTCACGGGCTAGAAGGCCTAGGGGCCCTACAGCTGCCGCTATCAGAGAGAGAGAGGTTAAGGCACCTGATGGGAGGACGGTATTTCAGAGGCATCCTGAGACTGGGTAAGTACATTAGTTAAAATTACTGTTTCTCGTACACCATGATTAAGTGACAAAATTACTTGTACACAGTGTTTTGTTGGAGCCCACTGGCCTGTCCAAAGCTTGCACGTGCACTTTTAAGATGTTTGAAAACCCAGGCGGGTACACATGGAAGTTGACGCCCCCGGCGATGAAGGATAAATTTTTTGATGAATTACAGGTACAATTAAATTTATAATACATATAAATATATCATATTAAATTAATTCTCTTTCTTTCAACAGAAAGAGTTTACGTGGCAGCCCGATGATGAGCATGACGTGAGGATCATGTGGGAGACAAAAGCCCGCAAAAGGTACTCCGACATGATGAGCGACTACAAGACAACTCTCAAGCAGTGTATCAGCCAAGGGAGAGAGATGTCTAGGCCCGTCTGGATGACTCCCAATTTCTGGACTGGACTCCGGGATTACTGGCATCAGCCCGAGGTTGAGGCTGTTTCAACTCGAGCTCGTGCCAACCGGATGTCCGAGCCCGATGGGGAGGGTACAGGGATCAGTAGGCACGTGGGCGGGTCCCAGTCGACTCGTATCCTGCAGCAGTATATGGTATGTAATTAACAAATAATTAAGTATATAAATTAAATTAATATATTGACTAATATAACTTATTTATCTTATATAAATGCATATACAGAGCTTGGATCCTGGTACTCCCCAGGATGCACCGAACTATGCCACCTTCCTCCGCCTCCACACGTACGCCGACGGAAGTTATACGTCGGAGAGAGATGCTAGAATTGACGTAAGTGTTTAAGTTTATTCAAATATTTAGTGAATGTATTTATTTTCTAACAATTATGCATTGTTATGTATGTATTAGGCCGAGGTTCATCGACTGGCCGCTGCCACAGGACGACAGGAGCGGCTAGACGAGGTGTATTTGGAGGTGGTGCAAATTGATAGGTCACGGATCTACGGCGTCGGGAGTGCCGGGCAGAGTCAGGCTAGTAGGGGGTCTATCCGCAGCACGGGCACTTCTGCGGTGTCTCAGCAGCTTTATGAGACACGGATCTCCACGCTGGAGGAGCGATTGGCGGCAGAGCAAGCACAACGCCAACAGATAGAGGAGCGCATGGCGGCAGAGCAAGCAGAACGCCAACAGATGCAGGACCGCGTGGCTCAATTGGAGGCGTTTATGAGGATGTATAATGCTCCGCCACCTCCACACCCTGATGCCGATGATGATGATGATGATGATGCTTAGACTTATGTTTATGTTTTCAAACAAAATTACATTTGCACTTTCTTTTCAAATTTATGTTTTATTGAACTATATATTTCAAGTGCTTTAATTATTAAAACTATAAATGTTTTATATATTTATGGCAATGATGATGATGATTGCATTTAACATAAACAAATAAATTCAAATCACATTATAATAACCAAATTAAAACACTTTTGGTGTATTAATTTAAAAAAAAAAAAAATTAATTAATTAATTAATTAATTATTAAATATTAATTAAATATTTTACTGACGATAAAAATAAGGACCGAAACGAACTCGCTCACTAATTAACAACATATTTAAGGTATTATCTCCACATATTCAAAGATTATAATTATATGAGTGAGTATATAGCATTTAAATGAATTAATAGATGTAGATATATCAATAATACGAGTGTTCTGTACTGGTGATCACTCGAAAAGAATTTCAAAGTTAAGCGTGCTTGACACATAGCACAAGCAAGATGGGTGACCCACTGGGAAGTCGGGTCGCCGACTGGGAAGTTCGTCTAAAGTATGCAATACCGTATAAATACGGAAATAAATTGTGGATATACAATATACAATAAAATAAATAAATAAATAAATAAATAAATAAAATAAAACAAAAAAATAAAATAAAAAACATTACCGTGGGCAAAACGCCGTCGGTAGTTACCGACGGCAATTTCCCCTCGGTAAATACCCGGCCATCCTCCGGCGTGAACCTCCGGCCGGCGGTAGATTTTTACCGACGGCGATTCGCCGCCGCTAGTTAGCGGCGGTAATCGCCGTCGGTAGTTTTCCGGCAAGGTCAGCCGGACTCCGGTAACTCTCTACCGACGGCAAAATAGCCCTCGGTAACTAGCGGCGGTGTCTGCCGCCGCTATTTCTCCGGCTAGGCTCCGCCGTTTAACGGCGACAATTCCGGCGGCATCGCCGCCGTTAAATACCGACGGCGGATGTTCGCCGCCGTTATTGTCGTTGCCGACGAACCGTTTAGCGGCGGGAGATTGCCGCCGTTATCGCCGCCGGTAACACTATTTACCGGCGCCCGTCTTTTGTTACCGACGGCATTTAGCCGTCGGTAATCAGCGCTTTTTTTGTAGTGAGATATAACATGCCGAGTTTTAATACACCATTTAGATAATACTAGTATAAAATAAATTTTTTTAAAATATAAAATATTTTTGTTTCTGACACTTAATAATTTAAGGCTCATAGTTGTGAATTCTTTTATAACTGTAATAAAAGCTATGTATAATAGATATAAATAACGATATTTTTTTTTGTTATGTATGAGCGCATCATACTGTTATGTATTTACTTTATATATATAAGGATTTTTCCCCCATATGTAGAGCACACTCATACATAATATCACTATATATATTGCAGAGGTATACATATAACATTAAAAATAAAAAAAATTAAAAACCGTATCCTGTGACTACTTTATTTAGTAGTGGAACTTATAATCTTGTGAGTTGATATGATCATCCAATTCAACCTTTATTCTTACTAATTTTCTGGCTCTTATAAATTAATTTTAGTACCATTTAACTTGATTAGATCTACAAATAATTGAATATCAACATATTTTTAAGAATTTTTTAAAATCTATTGAATACCTATGAATATTTAAAATACAAAAAAGTCTTATAGAAGCAATTGGGAGACCGTGTTATGAAGAAGCAACAACATAAGTTAGAGATATAGGAGAGAAGGAAGTCGCACTTTCAAAGGAAGAAACGTTTAGTTAAGAAAGTTCTATATAATTGAGAGAGAGAAAGGAAATAGCATCGAAAATATTTTACTGTGTAATCTGTCTGACAGTTATTCTGTTACATTCTATCAATTTCAATTTCATCTTCTTCTTCATTTCTCACCCACACTTCACACGTGCACCGCCATTGTCGTCTCTGTAAATCTCCTGCAGGTCCCATTGTTTGTGTCAAGTTTGAGCAGAGAATGGGAGTGAATGTCGAGAGCCGGGAGTTACGAGTAGGATCCGGCGAACGGCCGCCGCATTCGTCCGCGACGCCGCTTTTTCTGTAAATCCGGCGACTGATTGTCGCCGTTCTCCCACTCAATTGCTCTCTTAATCGAATGAAGGGATGGGGAGAGAAAGCCCAAACTTCCTTTCCTCACCTCGCCTCCTTGTCTCCACCGTGATTAGACCGCCGTAGCTTCTATACTCTTATACAGGCGAGACAACAAGAGTTCTGCGTCGTCATTCTCTCGGTTGGACTGAACAAGGCAGCTGGCCCTCCTCCAACAAAAGCTAAGTTCTTATTCTAACTCCACTGCGAAATCCGCCCTATCTATTTGTATTGCGTGTGCGAGGTCTTGTTGAGCTACTGTAATACAAGAGTAAACTTTTATTATTCACTCGCCGGAGAAACGCCGGAGACAACACACCACCGCAAAATACAAGAAAACTCGACTCAATTTTACAGTAGGGTTCACACAGTTGCAGCTGCAACCACACACGCGAAGAAGATGAAGATTAAACTAACTTCTAACTGAAAACTAATTCATATAGCTCGCTTAAAACAAAACGACACCGTAAGAGCAAAAACGTACCCCCAACTTATAAAAGTGTTACACGCTTTCAGCTAACATCTAATAACACTGAAGTCCCTCACTAATCCACATATAGCAAAAGAACCCCAACTTCGAAGACACATTAATCTTCACAAAGCTTGCTGATCTTATTGCAAAAAATAAAAAAATAAAAAATCATTCAATAATATAGTGAGCTGGAAAAACAAAAACAAGAAAAACTCGCAAACAATTGGAAACTCCAAATTGATACTAAGAAACCACGTTTAGTAAGCTAGGCAAGAACAGTGATGAAGAAATATACAGAAACACAATACTAAGAAACCACGTTTAGTAAGCTAGGCAAGAACAATGATTAAGAAATATACAGAAACATTATGCTCTTCAGCAACAAGATAATCTAAGCAAACTAAGGCCATAAAAACAAGAAGATAATATTAAGATCGTGTATGCGCTTCCGGACAGCTTGATCAAGTTCGGCTGCGAACGAAACATAAAAATTTTCAGAACTCTTGAGAGTGGTTGTTTTAGTTGGTGAGAATGGTGAGGCAGAGGCATTCTTCAGAAAGATTTTGCCTTTTAAGTTGTGACAAAGAAGATTATATGTAAACTCAAGAACATAAAATATGCATGAAAGAGGGATAGAAAAACCTTGAGCATCAATAAAATGGTAATAGAACAATATTATCTTAGAACTTTGAAATAACTTACTTGAATCTCATTGGGAAAATCGATGTTTGATTTTCTGCAACTCTGCATGTGCTTGTTTCATGTTGATTCTATCCCCGGGAGAGTCGGCAGAGCATTTCAAAGCCAATTCGAGTATGGATGATACACACTTCATATTCTTGTCAATCATTTCTTCCTCCAAATTCATGACTAAGTTGGCATCTATCACTTCATCTGAAAGTGAGATTTCTACCCATCTCTTTAAGCTCATATCTCCGCAAAACATATCATCACTAGGCCTTTTTCTCGTAAAAGTTTCGATCAACATCACCCCTTAGCTATACACATCACACCTTGTTGAAACTAGCCCTTCCAAGCCATACTCTGGAACAACAAAAATCATCATTTATGCAGTAAGGAAGACACAATAATTAATTGATTGAAAGTGAAGTGCAATCAATATATTTAGAGAAACTTCACCTGGAGCGATGTAACCCAATGTTGCTAGCGTGTTGGTTAACACAAAGCTATCTCCACCGCATAACAACTTTGCTATCCCAAAGTCGCTTACATGGGCAACCATGTCTTCATCTAACAGCACATTACTAGGCTTCAAGTCGCTGTGGACAATGGGCATTGAATAACCGTGGTGAAGATACTCCAAAGCAGATGCAACATCAATCATTATATTCAATCTTTCCATCATATTCAAGCAATAGTTGTGGGAATATAACCATTTTTCAAGGTTTCCCTTTGGCATATATTCAAGTACTAATGCCTTGAACTCTTGATTCAGTGAGAATAATGAAATAATGAAATAGCTATTTATAATGTTTGCTTTATAATGTTTGCTTTATTTAATTTATTTATAATGTTTGCTATTCCCGTATGTTATCTATTTATAATGTTTGCTTTATTTAATTTTATTTTGTTTTATTTTATTAGCATGAGTAGCTAATTTCTTGATTCAGTGAGAATAATGAAATACTAGTCCAAAATCAGTGAGACCTAATTGTGTGTTTAATTGATTCAGTTGGATTTCGATTTATTCATTGTGTTTAGAGTCAATTCCGATTGTATTTAAGCATGATCAACTTAGATTTAATTGGATTAATGACAATTAGTTCCTCCAATCCGTAATTGTTGGAATAAGGCTGATTAGTGATAAAACTATCATGTTCGTAGTAGGGATAAATTGATAGATGAATTATTACTTGCGTTTCTTGGATAATTTGTCTAAATTGAGTTCCTTCATCTTAATGCTATTGAAATATTAAATCTAGGTCTGGTGGCTAGGTTGTGTTTTAATAAGAGAAATAGTTAGGTCTGACGTCTACACCTAACTATCGATAAAGTAAGTGGAATTGAGGGTGATAAAGTAAGTGGAATTGGGGTACGTCCGCTGCATTCACGGTATCCTATAACTGGTTGGTCCATGAGAATTAACTTAATATTTAGGAAATTGAGTGCATTTACCCGTTCTCTGTGGTTTGACCCTGTTTATTGTTATTCTTATTCTTAGCTATTGCATGAATTATTTGGTGGTAGACGACGTCCATCATAATGTCATCATCTTTTTCATTTGATAAATTAACTATTAAATTAAAAAATTGTACTCCCTCTATCCCACTAAAAGTGATTTGTTTTCCATTTTGGGCTGTCCCACTATAAGTGGCCTATTTCCATAAATGGCAAAATTTAACCCTTTAAAAAAGTGTGGACCCTACTACTTTTAACACATTTACGCATTCTCCTTAATTTCTATGCCGAAATTTTTTGAGCCACTTATAGTGGGACGAAAAGAGTACTAATTATGGATTCAAAACTGAAACTTTTAACTTCAAGAATTAACTACTCTACCTCTAAACCAACGCATATAACATTTTAAATATGACTAAGTATCGCCCACCAAAATATTTTCATCCAAACATGTATATTTTAGTAATTACATATATTGCATTATAAAATACTATTACTCAATCTCTTGATTGAATATATGACTGCATAACAAATTGTTGAGTTACACGGTAAAGTGGGGGAAGTACCGAGTTTCCCTCTACATGTTTGACGGAATGCGCCAATGGGACGTCGAATTGAATGTGTGCTCGATGAGTATCACAATCAATTGCTGCTATCTTCTATGCCGTGTGAAGATCGGGTTTGCGCATTATATATTTATAAGAATATATTAATTCATTAGATATTACACTAAATCTATATGATATATATCTATATAGCTATTGATAAGGCTCATCAATAAATATATCTATCCAACAGGGTATATTTAGTAGAAGTAATAAACTAATAGATTTTCAAAAAAAAAGACCAAATTGTAGATTGAAAAATTAAATACAATAAATATTATTTTTATATTTTTATTTTATAAATTGTTGATTACAACGTACGCTCTTTCTGCTAGTTATATAAAAAGAGAAAAACAAAAAAAACCTAGCAAACCCTTGAAAGCACAAAGACGCTAACTAAGGGCAGAGCCTTATTAAAACCTTTATGGTGAAAATCCAATGAGAAAAACACCAGTAAAGGAAAATGAGTACTTGTCTATTACAACGACAGAAACAAGAAGAACGGATTAACAATGATAGCAAAAACCAACAAAAGGACCAAGCCAAATTTTCAATTCATTATGTCATCCAACTCACCACTATCCAGTGCCTCACCCCAATTAGCATCTACTGCCTCTTCAAAATCTTCAACATGCTACATGCCTCATCAAAGCCACCAAATGAAGAAGACACCATTAGCTAACTTTGCGATAGAAATTTGGGATATGATATCCTTTTAGTAATAACATAGAACTTTGAAATAGCTTACTTGAATCTCATTGGGAAAATCGATGTTTGATTTTTTGCAACAATGCATGTGCTTGTTTCATGTTGATTCTATCCCCAGGAGAGTCCGCAGAGCATTTCAGAGCCAATTCAAGTATGGATGATACACACTGCATATTCTTGTCTATCATTTCTTCCTCCAAATTCATGACTAAGTTGGCATCTATCACTTCATCTGGGATCTCCGAAAGTGAGAGTTCAACCCATCTCTTTAAGCTCATATCTCCGCAAAACATATCATCACTAGGCCTTTTTCTCGTAAAAGTTTCAATCAACATCACCCCGTAGCTATACACATCACACCTTGTTGAAACTAGCCCTTCCAAACCATACTCTGGAACAATAAAAATCATGACGTATGCAGTTAGGAAGACACAATTAATTGATTGAAAGTGAAGTGCAATCAATATATTTAGAGAAACTTCACCTGGAGCGATGTAACCCAATGTTGCTAGTGTGTTGGTTAACACAAAGCTATCACCATCGCATAACAACTTTGCTATCCCAAAGTCGCTTACATGGGCAACCATGTCTTTATCTAACAGCACATTACTAGGCTTCAAGTCGCTGTGGACAATGGGCATTGAATAACCGTGGTGAAGATACTCCAAAGCACATGCAACATCAATCATTATATTCAATCTTTCCATCATATTCAAGCAATAGTTGTGGGAATATAACCATTTTTCAAGGTTTCCCTTTGGCATATATTCAAGTACTAATGCCTTGAACTCTTCATTAATGGAGCAACTGCTTATGACGTTTGTCAGATTCCTATGTCGAATGCTACGTAGTATCTCACATTCGACATCGAATATTCTTGAAATACCTTCTAGCTGCATATTAAACACCTTGACAACGATATCCTTCCCATTGTTAAGAATTCCTTTATAAACAGAGCAAGAACTCCCAGTGCCAAGTAAATTGCTTTCATCGAATCTTTCTGTTGCTCGCAGCAGTTCAGAATAAGAGATTCTTTCCGGCACAATGAATATCAACTCATCAACTTCTCTATTCCTCTTATCTTTCCTTTTGTTTCTGACAATTATAAAGGCCAAAGAAACAACTGAGATGAAAGCCACAACCCCAAAAACAATAAATGAAGCTCGTACCACCTTCTTTCTCTTTGATCTGTGATTAGAAATTGTAGAGCAAATTTGGACACGGAACTTGGGGATTCCACACAATGCCTCATTACCCTTAAAAGAATCCATAGTGAAGTTTCTAAAAGAACCTCCATTAGGAATTTCTCCACTTAAACTATTGAAAGAGACATTAAAGTAGTCGAGGTGTTGAAGTGCTTCTAAAGACTTTGGAATTGAACCAGAGAGGTTGTTGTACGACAAGTCGAGATTTTCCAAACTGATCATGCTTCCCATAGACACAGGAATAGAACCTTCTAGTCTATTATTTGCCAAAGACAGATTAACCAAATTCTGCAACTTTTCGATATTCCTCGGAATTGACCCTGACAACTGATTCATTGCTACATTTATATAGATAGCTGCTCCTAAGTTACTCATCTCTTGAGGTAGTGACCCATTTAATGAATTTGAGGACAAGTCTAGATTGATCAAATCTTTTAGGCCCCATAAGCTTGATGGTATGCTAGAATTCAAAATGTTGGACTCTAGATAAAGATTTCTTAAAGAAGAGACATTTCCCAGACATTTAGGAATTGGGCCTGAAAATTGATTCTGGCTCATATCTAAAGTGTTGAGGTGGAATAGATCACATATAGCATGTGGTATTGAGCCTCCCAACATGTTATCAGACAGATCTAATCCTTGAAGTTCATGCAAATGGCTTATAGTTAGTGGAATATTACCAGATAACTCATTTGCTGGCAAAGCCAATGTCATCAAATTGCTTAAATTTCCTATTTCAAGAGGAATGCTGCCACTGAATTTGCAATTGCCGGCATAGAATGTTGATAGCAAGGAAGATAAGTTCCCGACAGAAGCTGGAATGATGCCGTACAGAGGATTATCACCAAATACCAAAAGAGTTAGAGACCTGCAATTTGTCAATGAAGTAATGAACGGAGAAGATGGTGCCTGGGTAAAATTGTTGCTGGACAGTTCAAGTCTTTGAAGAAGTCTTAGGTTGCCGAGATGAGTAGGTATATAACCACTAAATTTGTTTTCAACAAGTCCGAGAATTGTGAGTTGAGAACAGTTAGAGATGGAGTTGGGTATTGCTCCGGTGATAGAATTACTGCCAAGAAACAGATTTTCAAGAAAGGGAGAGGCATGGCATAAATGGGTTGGAAGAACCCCTGTCAGAGCATTGTCAACAAGTGAAAGAATCCGAAGAGTTGAAATGTTAAAGAGCTCATGTGGAATCGAACCATTCAAGCTGTTCACGTCTAATGCTAATATCTCCAAATGGTAAAGTTGGCCAAATTCAGTGGGAATAAGCCCTGCAAAACATGAGATTTCAAAACTGTAGCTAAAAACACATATTGTAGCTAAACAGACCAATTTACATGAAAATTACTTGTCGTACCTGTAAAATGGTTTTCATAGAGGTATAAATTTGTTAGCATGGTAATATTCCCGACATCCCTTGAAAGGATCCCCGTGAAGTTGTTACGCGCTAGTGCTAAGGTTTGCAGAGAAGACATATTCATGAAAATATTGAAATCAATTGAGCCCGCAATCTCATTATCTTCAGCAGCAAACTCAACTAGACTCTGAAGATGGCCAATCTCATGTGGTAGTATTCCTGGCAAAAAAAGTGTCATGAAACTAATAAAATCTCATTTACACAAATTTATGTGATAACAACTTGAACCATACCATTCAAATTGTCACCACCAAGATTTAGAATCTGAAGAGATGTTAAGTAGCCGATTTCTGAAGGTATCTCCCCACTAAAAGAGTTGTAAGAGAGGCCCAACACCTCAAGCCGTGAACATTGGGATAGATTTTTGGGAATCGCGCCACTCAGCTTATTGAAAGAAAGGCCAAGCACAGTAAGAAATGGAAGATTACGGCACATGTCTGTTGGAGGACTTCCACTCAATTCATTGTCTCTCAATGCTATAACTACAAGGGTCGAGATGTTGAATATGGCTGATGGTATAGCACCGGATAGACGATTGAATTGAACTGATAGAGTTTGTAGACTTTGAAGTCTCCCAAACTCTTTTGGAATTTCTCCACTTAGAGAATTGGAAGTTAAGTCAAGAAATTGTAGGTTTGTGAGGTTTGAGAGAGATTTTGGGATGGAACCTATGAAGCTGTTGTTGCGTAAATTCAAGTGCTCTAATTTTGGTAACTGACCCAACATCGGAGGGATGTCTCCGGTGAAGTGGTTGAGTCGGAAAGATATGAACTTCAAACGGCGAAGGAGAGAGAGTTGGTGTGGCAAATCTCCATAGAAAAGATTGTTGGTGAGGTCGAGGGAGACGAGGAAGGAGAGGCGTCCGAGCTGTGGAGGAATGGTGGCGGAGAGAGCCATGTTGGAGAGATTCAAGGCAGCAACTCTGTGGTGGCGGAAGCTGCAAGTGACGCCAATCCAGGTGCAGACGGAGGTGGAGTTGGTCCAATTAGTTGCAAGTAAAAGAGATGTATGTTTGAGTGAAAGAAGGGCAGTTTGATCAGTTGCAAGGCTCAGAGGTTGTTTGGCTTCAGAAGAAAGCATTTGGAAGGTTATGGTAATTAGGAATGCATAAGCAAATATGCAATAAAGCTTTTTCTCCATGGCTGCAAATTGTGATTGTATTATGTGAATTAAGTCGCTAATAACTGCATCCAATAATCATAATATAAATATACACACAAATATTACGTACAAGACTTGCTTGATTTGAGAGTCTTGATGGGTGTGGCTTTTGAGTCAAGTCCTGGGTAGATGTTATTTCCATACAAATTAATGTTGGCCCCAATCACTTAAAAGAGACTGAGACAAAAACGAAGACTTGAGGTTGTGGAGTACAAATGTCGGCCCCAGTCACTTAAAGAGACTGAGACACAGACGGAGACGGAGACGAAAGTTAAGAGTTGAGACACAGACGAAGACGAAGACGAAGGTGAAGAGTTGAGACAAAGACGGAGACGCAGACAAAGACTTAAAAATTGTGTGAGAGGCAGGCAGTTGCCTCCTAGCCTTGATGGTTGTAGCAGACTTACTTGAAGTCGATTCACTTACATGTTATTACCTTGAAAAACATCTTTCCTTAATTACCACTATATATATTAATGGATCTTCTAGAAGTTCATGTTCATTGAACCAGCAATTAATTTTTTCTTTCTTTTTTGAGAGCTATTTGCAACTAAATTAACTAGTTGTTTTTTCAGCTTTTCATTTTTACTGGTAATTAGTAGCTGAGTGCTATATATGGATGGACTTAAAATTAGATATTCAACCAATCGATCTGCCCAAATGAACAGGAATTCTTGAATTGTTGCTTTCAAGAAAGATAAAAAAGAATAAACAAAACAAAAACAATGAAAAACCCGACCACTGCTATTTGTGCTCCCAAAGAATTCAAAGGAACATCAACTTTCTTATGGAACAGCTGCTACTCAAGAAATAAACTTTTATGTTTTAGATTTCATGTTATATTCCAATAATATCTGTGTTAGTTTACATTAATTAGCAAAATCATTTGTTAGTTAGTTATTTGTGAAGCAAGTGTTTGAAAACAGTTAAAATCTTGATGCTACGACATATGTAGGACCTCAAGAGGCTAGCAAATAAACTTTTTTTCGTGTCGGCCCATTTCATTGATATCTACTAAGTGCTGAAGCTGGGAAATTGTCAATATTGTCAGCTAAAACCCTAAAATTAGTCAATACATCGCCTCGTTGCTTATTCAAGATAAGAACAGGTCATCAACATTTAGTTTTCATTTGACTCTTTCATTTTCTTAACTAGTACATCCGCCCGTGTAGGGCCGTCTCTGAGGGCGATCGCCTAGTGCCCATAATTTTTAGGGGCCTAAAAAATTTTATATCCTCTTATGTACACTATTATTATTAGGAGTCCCATTTCATTAAATCTACTAAGTGCTGAAGCTGGGAAATTGTCAATATTGTCAGCTAAAACCCTAAAATTAGTCAATACATCGCCTCGTTGCTTATTCAAGATAGGAACAAGTAATCAACATTTAGTTTTCATTTGACTCTATCAATTTCTTAACTAGTACGCCCCCCGTGTAGGGCCGTCTCCCAATGCCCATAATTTTCAGGAGCCGAAAAAATTTTATATCCTCTTATGTATACTATTATTATTAGGGGCCCGGTTTTTTTTTAATTTTTTATTTATGTATACTACTAGCATAAAAAAAAAAAAAAATGGAGGCAGCCCATGTTCTTTTAATTAACAAATAAGGCCCAGCTCAATTAAAACGAAAACATGTTCTTGTACAGCACCGCACTCCCAAAGCCCCTCATTTCAAGCGAAAACAGCAGCAATAACACTACAAGGCTCAAATCGATTCTTGTACAGATTTTGTTCTAACACATGTTCTTTGATTCTATTTCATTTAATCTTTTCATGTATATCAACACATGTAAAAACAGTATTCAGTATCTCCTTGTTGTATTTAGCAGTTGGTTTTATTCGTGCTATGATGTTGAGCATGAATGAATAAGTAGAGGGATTAAAAGGTGAAACCTTTTTGGATTTGTTTTGAGATGTTGCTGTTTCTGCAGAGAAGGAATAATGTGCAGAGGTATCATCTATGATATTACAAAGCTCTGTATGCAGATGCAATATGAGATCAGGGAATTGCTGTGAGGAAGAAAAGAAGAAAACAAAAAGAAGAAGAAATGAATTGAGGGAAAAACATTACCTTAGAAGTTTGCTGCTGGGGTGAAGGTGATGGAATATGGATGGAAGAGGGAAGGTATTTCAAAGGAGCAAGGATGAATAGAAGGCGATGCCGTGCACGAGGCCATCGGCAGCAGCCTCACCATGGTGTCCTCTAAAAAGGTTTGAGATGTCTTGGTTTGGCCTCTAAAAAGGTTTGGTGGAAATGGTCCTATGCAAATAAATATAGTATAAATTTATATCGATTTGTATTATTCAGCCATGATATTGAGTATGGAATAAAACGAGAGCTATTAACAGTCTCCATTTAAGGATCCAAATTCATGATTTTGTCAATATTTGTATATTGTCATATCAACTATAGTACTCCCTCCGTCTCAGCTATCTTAAGGCCTTTCGTCTCAGCTAACCATAGGAATCAGAATTGCAAAAAAATAAAATAAAAAATAAAAAATCATTCAATAATATAGTAAGCTTGCAAAACGAAAACAAGAAAAACTCGCGAATAATCGAAAACTCCAAATTGATACTAAAAACCACGTTTATTCTGCTAGGCAAGAATAGTGATGAAGAAATATATAGAAACATTATGCGCTTCAACAACAAGATGATCTAAGCAAACTAAGGCCATAAAAACAAGAAGATAATATTAAGATTGGATTTGTGCAAATTACTGTAGAAGTTAGCTCCAACACCAAGCTGAAACCCATAGTATGACCCATGTTATCACCAAAGTTCGACGCACACCAGGTGCTCGGCCGAATGCCATGCCCCAGTAAGAACAGGCGGAAAAACACCGCACGCCACTCCACTCCAAATCAAAGGCCAGAAAGGTGAAGAGCAAATCCAGAAGCAATAGTACCCACCAAAGATAATCCACGGCCTAAATATTGATGTTAACTATTGATATTAACATAAATATACATTTATATGAACAAATGTATACATTTATATTAACAAATGTATATATTTAAATGTTAATATAAGTAGTTAACATCAATATTGTGAAGAAAATCCAGAAGCAATACACCGCAAGCTCAACCCACGGCCTAGCAGACAGACCGAGACCATTCTGGAAGATGCACGCCATATGCTCGACGAAATGCTGAATAAGCTACATAGACCAAATCATTTACAACGAATAAAACTATGGCGAGACATGTCTCTCGAGACCGTCTGTTTAATAAAATCGATAGCATAAGGCCACCAACCCTCCTCCCGGTCATTATTTGCCATAATATCGGCTGCCGCGTTACCAGCCGCGCGAATGCTTATGTTTTCCTACTGAATGCAATGAATATCCTTTTTATGTATTTTTTTGGAAAATAATAGCTAATGCTAATGTTTTCCTACTGAATGCAATGAATATCCTTTTTATGTATTTTTTTTAGAAAATACTCCCTCCGTCCCAATATTGTTGGCCACATTTGGTTTCGGCACGAGAATTAAGGAGTTGTAGATTAGTATTTTAAGTGTGTGGGTAATATAGTATAAAAGTAATAAAGTAAGAGAGAGAATGTGATAAAGTAGGAGAGAGAATGTGATAAAGTAGGAGAGAGAATGTAATAAAGTGATAAAATAGGAAAGATAATGTGATAAAGTAAGAGATTGAATGTGATAAATATTTCCATTTTAGGAAAGTGGCCAACAATAGTGGGACAAACTAAAAAGGAAATGTGGCCAACAATATTGGGACGGAGGGAGTAATAGCTAATGCTTATGTTTTCCTACTGAATGTAATGAATATTGAAAATAAGAACAATATAAATAAAGATGCACAATCTATTAAGTGTTAATAATTTTGACAAACATATGCAAATTACAACTTTTTCATAAAAAAAAATTATACTTAAAAAAATCATAAAATATCAATTAAAATTAATTTATTATATATATAATATCACCCACTTTTGACTGAATCTGATCAATTTTTTTACCCAATTGTATTTTTAATTATATGATTTTATGACTAATTTTCTCCTACAATATTTTTGGAAATTAAGAATTTTTCAAGTTTACTTATATTTGTCCTTTATATACAATATTAGGTTTAAAAAAGAAACAATCCACCCAAATGGCCATAATGAAGAATGAAAATCAAATTTTGTCCACCATTTGAAAAAACACAAATTTTGGCCATTTTTATTGATTTGGACGCTTTTGCCCTTAATGAGGCGGACTGGGTAGGATCAGACACGCGGGTCGCGTGCCGGGTCGGGTTAGGCACTTATGGCACTATTAGTGCCATAAGTGCCAAGATGGCACTTATGGCACTAATAGTGCCATAAGTGCCATAAGTGCACACTTCCCCCTAGGGTTTAGATATTCCATTTAGGGTTTAGATTATTCATTTGGGGTTTAGATGTTCCATTTAGGGTTTAGATTATCCATTTAGGGTTTAGATGTTCCATTTAGGGTTTAAATGATGTTGTTGTTTCTGTATTTGAGCTGATGACCATTTTTACTTAGTTTTATTTTGAATTTCGTTGGCACTTATGGCACTAATAGTGCCATAAGTGCCAAAATGACTATTTTACTTGGTTTTATTTTGGATTTTCGATGGCACTTATGGCACTATTAGTGCCATAAGTGCCATCTTGGCACTTATGGCACTAATAGTGCCATAAGTGCCTAACCCGACCCGGCACGCGACCCGCGTGTCTGATCCTACCCAGTCCGCCTCATTAAGGGCAAAAGCGTCCAAATCAATAAAAATGGCCAAAATTTGTGTTTTTTCAATGTGTGGCTATAAATTGTGTTTTATGCTTCATTTTGGCTACTTCAAAATTTTACTCTTTAAAAAATATAATTGAAATCTCTATTTTACTTTTCCACTACTCTCTCTATATCTCTCCTCATTTATTTTATCTTTCTCATACTTTATCTACATTTTCTTAAGTTGTGTGCTCCATTTTTTTGAAATGTTATTATTGGGACAATGGGAGTATATCATAGCGATATAATAAATGATACTATTTAAATAACGGATATTACTATACGATATTGAAATATGAATGAATAGAAAAAATCACTTTTTAATTGAATTTGATCAGATGAATATGAATATGTAAATTATAAATGGATATAAATATATAAATTTGTAACAATTTATATTTATAAAATAAAACGGGTTGGGGTCATTAATCAAATTTGGGACGAGTACGAGTACATACATTTATCGACATACCTTTGTGGATTATTTAAATTATTTGGGTATGATTAATATACATTCTAGACGGGTACAGACATTTATCAATATGTCTAGATGATTTTTTTTTTAATTTTTAATTTCTTATTTTAGTATATTAATGTTTATTTTATAATATTCAAGTTTGTATAGAGATGAATAGTCAATTATTGTGATAAATTATATTTATATATTTAAAATATATGTGGATAATTAACACATATTACTATACATTTTTGTTATGAGAATAAATTGTGAAATCGTTATTTAAATATCAAATTTAAATATATTGTTATGATATAAAAATTGTTTCGTTTACTATAACTATTATAAATCTAACTAAAGTAATTATATGTCGAATTTCGACGAATTACATACTAGCTAGTAATATGTATATACATAATGCCTCTTAATTTTAAATCGTGTGATTGATTTTGTTAAATTAATTTTTTTTATTAATTATATAATTTAATGAGTATTTTCCTCTACATATTTTTTGAAGTGTCAAGATTAATTAAATATATTTCATTTTATACACTATAAATTTAGTAAATAAATTATCCTTTAAAAAACTTTAAAACATCAACAAATATGGGCGTCACTTTCAGTTTTCGCTTATAGGCCAAAATAATTTTAATTGAATTATCTTTATTTTGGTTAATGTATCATGTTTGCCTATATTATCCCTTTTGTTAAAAATAACACTAATTCAAAACGAAAAAGGAAGACGCAGAAAGTGGGAGAGGGACAGAATATTTTGGAAACAATTTAATTATCATTACAGTTAATTAAGTAAAATGTTAATTACGTTAATAATTATATTCTGCATAGTAATTTCACATAATTGCCCCAATTATGTATATACATATTATGTTAATTTATCACTACCCACTTAGATATATATCAAATATCTTACAACTAAGCCAATATATATGAAAAACAGATGGGATCCTTTGTCCCACTATTTAGCGTGTACCACTCTTAATTTATTTATTTTATAATTATTTTTTATAAAAATAAAAAAAATATTATTATATTATGAACTCTGATTAATATTTATCACTAAAAATTGAAATTTTAAAAAATTATATACCCTAACTTTGAATTAATGAACCCAAATAATCAATTATTAATTCAATGTTTTTTATAATATTAAAGCATAATAAATTAAAATTGAAGAAAACATAATTAAAAATTATAATAAATTAAGAGTGGTACTCGATGGTACACACAAAATAGTGGGACAGAGGATCCCACCTTATAAAAAATTCAGTGGCTGTTGATTTCGCACCCTAAGAAATAAGAGGGGGTCTTGGGTACAATCGGGTGTACCGTACAATCGGGTTATAGCTTCACTTAAACTTTGACCTGCATCCTGATTTGAACCCATATCTTAACCTAACCCATATAAATAATACTATTTTGGATACTGGTCAACTCGATTGTACGGTACACCCAGGTGTACCCAAGATTTTGTGAAGAAATAAATGGTTGGGCAATGGGCTGCAAAGAGTTGGGTTTTGCTTGGCCCCAATAAAATGACATTCTGCCCCTCAAAAAAATAAAATAAAATAATATTCTGTACTAGCACTTTTCATATAGAAGATGGAAATTCCACACAAACTCTAGCTCATTCAATTAGGCAATTAATGTGATGTGTGTATTTTAGTTGTTCATATTCTTGGATTATTTGTGCTTTAATTGAATTTAATATACACAATTAGGTGATTTTTAGTGCAGGAATTAAAGAGATTGATGTGAATGGAGTCTAGATAAAAGAAATAGAAAATAAATATATTTTTGGTGCAATTTTTGAAGAGCCCGTATGATGCAAGGAGTGAAAAAATATTTAGAAGTCATAATCCTAAACAATATATTTTCTATTTATTTATGATTATGTTTAGGTTATGGGTAATTCTATTCATAGCCCCCATTTTACTTCATGTAGCCCCCTATAAAAAATAATAATAATAATAATAAATAATTATAAATTTACTAAATTAACCTCTAAACTATAGCCCTTAAATGAAATATAATTCTCTTTTCAATTGAATTGAATCTGTGTGTATGTGGAAGGAGGAGGATCCATTTGAATTTACCTACAAACCTAAAGCAGTTGCTATGTATGTTCCCCGGAAAGTTTTGTAATTTTTTTTTGTTTGGTGAAAGACAAGAAAAGAGGAATGGGAAAAAAACATGGAGATGTAATCGTGAGAACCATTAATGGGGCTATACAAAATTTAAATTTAAACTTAATTATAAAATCAATTATATTTAATTTGAGGTTATATGAATTATAGGGTAAACTTGTAAATTTATAATTATTTAATTTTTAATATTATTTTATATAAGGGGCTATACTGAGTAAAATGGAGGCTCTGAATGGAATCACCCTTAGGTTATTAAACCATTAAGAAACGTGGCCCATTAGATGATGGTTGTGGGCCATTAGCTTTGAATTATTTTATTTATTTCTTTAGCCATCAAGTGTAGAGAGTTAACGGGCATTAGGAAGCTCAGGACTAGGTGTGTAAACAAACCAAGCCGTTTGCGAACTATTCGGAGCTCGGCTCAAAAAACGTTGGTTCAAGTTCGTTTATAGAAGCTCGATAAATATAAATTATTAGTAGATACAACTTATATTTATTCACTAAAATTAATAATAATAATTATATTAAATCTCTAATTAATTTTAGGCTTTTAGCTCGTGAACATGTTTGTCGATCAAGTGAACATGTTTGTCGATCAAGTGATTCAGCTTGAAAAATATAAATTATTAGTAGATACAACTTATATTTATTCACTAAAATTAATAATAATAATTATATTAAATCTCTAATTAATTTTATTTATCATAAAAAAAATTAATATATTTATTATTTTAAATAAAATAATTTATATTTAAAATAAAGTAATCAATATTTTGAATATAAATATAAATTTAGAAAGTTCATATAGATTCGATTAAGCTCGTGAGCCTCAAAGTATTCGGTAAGTAAAGTTTGAGATTCGATTCGATACTAAACAAATCAAACTTGAGCACACCACTATTCTGTTCGGAAATATTTGGTGGTAGACGACGTCTACCATAATGTCATCATGTTTTTCATTTGATAAATTAACTATTAAATTAAAAAATTGTACTCCCTCTGTCCCACTAAAAGTAGTTTGTTTTCCATTTTGGGCCGTCCCACTATAAGTGGCCTATTTCCATAAATGGCAAAATTTAACCCTTTAAAAAAGTGTGGACCCTACCACTTTTAACACATTTACGCATTCTCCTTAATTTCCGTGCCGAAAAATTTTGAGCCACTTATAGTGGGACGAAAAGAGTACTAATTATGGATTCAAAACTGAAACTTTTAACTTCAAGAATTAACTACTCTACCTCTAAACCAACGCATATAACATTTTAAATATGACTAAGTATCGCCCACCAAAATATTTTCATCCAAACATGTATATTTTAGTAATTACATATATTGGATTATAAAATACTATTACTCAATCTCTTGATTGAATATATGACTGCATAACAAATTGTTGAGTTACACGGTAAAGTGGGGGAAGTACCGAGTTTCCCTCTACATGTTTGACGGAATGCGCCAATGGGACGTCGAATTGAATGTGTGCTCGATGAGTATCACAATCAATTGCTGCTACCTTCTATGTTGTGTGAAGATCGGGTTTGCGCATTATATATTTATAAGAATATATTAATTAATTAGATATTACACTAAATCTATATGATATATATCTATATAGCTATTGATAAGGCTCATCAATAAATATATCTATCCAACAGGGTATATTTAGTAGAAGTAATAAACTAATAGATTTTCTAAAAAAAAGACCAAATTGTTGATTGAAAAATCAAATACAATAAATATTATTTTTATATTTTTATTTTATAAATTGTTGTTTACAACATATATACGCTATTTCTGCTAGTTATATAAAAAGAGAAAAACAAAAAAGAAAACCTAGCAAACCCTTGAAAGCACAAAGACGCTAACTAAGGGTAGAGCCTTATTAAAATCTTTATGGTGAAAATCGAGTTTAAAATTATTTAAGGCCATTATCTTAGGACTATTTGCAAAAATAGGCCATTATTTTTCGGACTTGCAAAAATAGGCCTATTATTTTAGTTTTTGGTATTTTTAGGCCACATGTGTATCCAATCAGGCTATTTTGGGCCACATTTTGACCCCAAAATGTGACCTATAAATGCTGAATTGAGCTCAAATGTGGCCTAAAAATGCCAAAAATTAAAATAATTGACCTATTTTTGCAAGTCCGAAAAATAGTGGCCTATTTTTGCAAATAGCCCTAAGATAATGGCCTTAAATAATTTTAAACTCGTGAAAATCCAATGAGAAAAACACCAGTAAAGGAAAATGAGTACTTGTCTATTACAACGACAAAAAAAGCAGAAACAAGAAGAATGAATTATCAATGATAGCAAAAACCAACAAAAGGACCAAGCCAAATTTTCAATTCATTATGTCATCCAACTCACCACTATCCAGTGCCTCACCCCAATTAGCATCTACTGCCTCTTCAAAATCTTCAACATGCTACATGCCTAATAAAAGCCACCAAATGAAGAAGACACCATTAGCTAACTTTGCGATAGAAATTTGGGATATGATATCCTTTTAGTAATAACATAGAACTTTGATATAGCTTACTTGAATCTCATTGGGAAAATCGATGTTTGATTTTTTGCAACAATGCATGTGCTTGTTTCATGTTGATTCTATCCCCAGGAGAGTCTGCAGAGCATTTCAGAGCCAATTCAAGTATGGATGATACACACTGCATATTCTTGTCAATCATTTCTTCCTCCAAATTCATGACTAAGTTGGGATCTATCACTTCATCTGGGATCTCCGAAAGTGAGAGTTCAACCCATCTCTTTAAGCTCATATCTCCGCAAAACATATCATCACTAGGCCTTTTTCTCGTAAAAGTTTCAATCAACATCACCCCGTAGCTATACACATCACTCCTTGTTGAAACTAGCCCTTCCAAACCATACTCTGGAACAATAAAAATCATGACGTATGCAGTTAGGAAGACACAATTAATTGATTGAAAGTGAAGTGCAATCAATATATTTAGAGAAACTTCACCTGGAGCGATGTAACCCAATCTTGCTAGTGTGTTGGTTAACACAAAGCTATCACCATCGCATAACAACTTTGCTATCCCAAAGTCGCTTACATGAGCAACCATGTCTTCATCTAACAACACATTACTAGGCTTCAAGTCGCTGTGGACAATGGGCATTGAATAACCGTGGTGAAGATACTCCAAAGCACATGCAACATCAATCATTATATTCAATCTTTCCATCATATTCAAGCAATAGTTGTGGGAATATAACCATTTTTCAAGGTTTCCCTTTGGCATATATTCAAGTACTAATGCCTTGAACTCTTCATTGCAGCAACTGCTTATGACGTTTGTCAGATTCCTATGTCGAATGCTACGTAGTATCTCACATTCGACATCGAATATTCTTGAAATACCTTCTAGCTGCATATTAAACACCTTGACAACGATATCCTTCCCATTGTTAAGAATTCCTTTATAAACAGAGCAAGAACTCCCAGTGCCAAGTAAATTGCTTTCATCGAATCTTTCCGTTGCTTGCAGCAGTTCATAATAAGAGATTCTTTCCGGCACAATGAATATCAACTCATCAACTTCTCTGCTAGTCGCCTTGTCCTTCCTTTTGTTTCTGACAATTATAAAGGCCAAAGAAACAACTGAGATGAAAGCCACAACCCCGAAAGCAATAAATGAAGCCCGCTCCACCTTCTTTCTCTTTGATCTGTGATTAGAAATTGAAGAGCAAATTTGGACACGGAACTTGGGGATTCCACACAATGCCTCATTACCCTTAAAAGAATCCATAGTGAAGTTTCTAAAAGAACCTCCATTAGGAATTTCTCCACTTAAACTATTGAAAGAGACATTAAAGTAGTCGAGGTGTTGAAGTTCTTCTAAAGACTTTGGAATTGAACCAGAGAGGATGTTGTACGACAAGTCGAGATTTACCAAACTGATCATGCTTCGCATAGACACAGGAATAGAACCTTCTAGTCTATTATATGCCAAAGACAGATTAACCAAATTCTGCAACTTTTCAATATTTGTCGGAATTGACCCTGACAACTGATTCATCGATAGGTTTATATATATCGCTGCTCCTAAGTTACTCATCTCTAGAGGTAGTGACCCATTTAATGAATTCGAGGACAAGTCTAGATTGATCAAATCTTTTAGGCCCCATAAGCTTGATGGTATGCTAGAATTCAAAATGTTGGAGTCCAGACCAAGACTTCTTAAAGAAGAGACATTTCCCAAACAGTTAGGAATTGGGCCTGAAAATTGATTCTGGCTCATAACTAAAGTATTGAGGCTGAATAGATCACATATAGCATGTGGTATTGAGCCTCCCAACATGTTATTAGACACAATTAATCCTTGAATTTCATGCAAATGGCTTATAGTTAGTGGAATATTACCAGATAACTCATTTGCTTCCAAATCCAATGTAATCAAATTACTTAAATTGCCTATTTCAACAGGAATGCTGCCACTGAATTTGCAGTTGAAAGCAGTGAATATTTCAAGTGAGGAAGATAAGTTCCCGACAGAAGCTGGAACGATACCATTTAGAGGATTATCACCAATTGACAAACAAATTAGAGACTTGCAATTTGTCAATGAAGTAATGAAGGAAGAAGATGGTGTCTGGGTAAGATTGTTGCTGAACAGAGTAAGACGTTGGAGATGCTTTAGGTTGCCGAGATGAGTAGGTATATAACCACTGAATTTGTTTTCAAAAAGTGAGAGAATTGTGAGTTGAGAACAGTTAGAGATGGAGTTGGGTATTGCTCCACTCATGGAATTTCCGCTAAGAAACAATTCTTCAAGAAAGGGAGAAGCATGGCATAAATGGGTTGGAAGAACCCCTGACAGAGCATTGTCGACAAGTGAAAGAATCCGAATAGTTGAAATGTTAAAAAGCTCATTTGGAATCGAACCACTCAAGCTGTTCCAGTCTAATACTAATGTCTGCAAATGGTAAAGTTGGTCAAATTCAGTGGGAATAAGCCCTGCAAAAGATGAGATTTCAAAACTATAGCTAAAAACACATATTGTAGCTAAACAGACAATTTACATGAAATTAAAATTACTCTGTTGTACCTGTAAAATGGTTTTCCGCGAGGTATAACTCTGATAGCATGGTAATATTCCCGACATCCCTTGAAAGGTTCCCTATGAATTTGTTGCGCCCTAGACATATGGTTTGCAGAGCAGACATATTCATGAAAATATTGAAGTCAATTGAGCCCGCAATCTCATTCCGTTCAACACCAAAAGTAACCAAACTCTGCAGATAGCCAATCTCATGTGGTAGTATTCCTGGCAAAAAAAGTGTCATGAAACTAATAAAATCTTATTTACACAAATTTATGTGATAAGAACTTGAACCATACCATTCAAATTGCTACCACCAAGATATAACCCCCGAAGAGATGTTAAGTAGCCGATTTCTGAAGGTATCTCCCCAGTACTAAAAGAGTTGTAAGAGAGGCTCAACACCTCAAGCCGTGAACATTGGGATAGATTTGAGGGAATCGCGCCACTCAGCTGATTGGAAGAAACATAAATCCCAGCAAGAAATGGAAGATTACTGCACATGTCTGTTGGAAGACTTCCACTCAGTTCATTGCCTGTCAAATCTATAGTCACCAAGGTCGATATGTTGAATATGGCTGATGATATAGCACCGGATAGACGATTGAATTGAACAGATAGAGTTTGTAGACTATGAAGTCTCCCAAACTCTTTTGGAATTTCTCCACTTAGAGAATTGAAAGTTAAGTCAAGAAATTGTAGGTTTGTGAGGTTTGAGAGCGATTTTGGGATGGAACCTATGAAGTTGTTGTTGCTTAAAGACAAGTACTCTAATTTTGGTAACTGACCCAACATGGGAGGGATGTCTCCGGTGAAGTTGTTGAGTTGGAGAGATATGAACTTCAAACGGCGAAGGAGAGACAGTTCCTGTGGCAAATCTCCATAGAAAAGGTTGTTGGTGAGGTCGAGGGAGACGAGGAAGGAGAGGCGTCCGAGCTGTGGTGGAATGGTGCCGGAGAGACCCATGTTTGAGAGATTCAAGGCAGCTACTCTGTGATGGCGCAAGCTGCAAGTGACGCCAATCCAGCTGCAGACGGAGCTCGAGTTGGTCCAATTAGTTGCAAGTGAAAGAGAAGGTTTGAGTGAAAGAAGGGCAGTTTGATCAGTTGCAAGGCTCAAAGGTTGTTTGGCTTCAAAAGAAAGCATTTGGGAGGTTATGGTAATTAGGAATGCATAAGCAAAAATGCAATAAAGCTTTTTCTCCATGGCTGCAAATTGTGATTATATTATGATAATTAAGTCCCTAATAACTGCATCAAATTCTCATCATATATATATATACACAAATATTACAAGACTTGAGAGTCTTAATGGGTGGTGGCTTTTGATGTCTTTTTTCTTTTGTTTTTTGTTTTTTCCGTTTGAGTCAAGTCCTCATTAGATGTTTTTTAAATGTTGGCCTTAATCACTTATAATCAAACTTTGGAAAAGTAGATTGCAAAAGGATAGAATTGTCAATATCTACTAAGTGCTGAAGCTGGGAAAAATTGTCAATATTATCAGCTAAAAGCCTAAAATTAGTCAATACATGCCCATTTCATTATATCTACCAAGTGCTGAAGCTGGGAAAAATTGTCAATATTGCCAGCTAAAAGCCTAAAATTAGTCAATACATCGCCTCGTTGCTTATTCAAGAGAGGAACAAGTCATCAACATTTAGTTTTCATTTGACTCTATCAATTTCTTAACTAGTACGTCCCCCCGTGTAGGGCCGTCTCAGAGGGCGACCGCCCAGTGTCCATAATTTTCAGGGGCCTAAAAATTTTTATATCCTCTTATGTTTACTAGCAGAAAGAACGTGCGCTGCACGTTTAATTACATTCCTAAATATTTTTGGATAACAGGGTGTGCGTGAAAATCTTTAATTCTTTAAATATTTTTCTGCTGCGTGAAAATCGTAGTCGCACGTGCATTGTTGTACAAAGAAAATGTGAACTTATAATGAAACATATGTGTTCTAACGTTCATTGGTTTTGATTATGCAACCAACTGTTATATAATTTTATTTTAATGGAATTGCGATATATATGTTGATTAATGATAATTTAATTATATATCATATTTATTTGTTGTATTTTGAATGGATAATTATAAATTATTTTTTCTATTTTTAATTTATGCTTCTGTTAAATGTCATTGACAAGATATAACATGTCGAGTTTTAATACACTATTTAGATAATATTAGTATATATAAAATAATTTTTTGAAAAATATAAAATATTTTTGTTTCTAACACTAAATAATTAAAGAGCTCATAGTTGTGAATTCTTTTAGAACTGTAATAAAAGTTATATATAATAGATATAAATAACGATATTTTTTTTTTGTTATGTATGAGCGCATCATACTGTTATGTACTCCCTCCGTCCACGAAATGAGTACTCATTTGTGTACGGCACGGGTTTTAAGAAATGTATAGAGTGTAGTGTGAATAGTTTAAGGATCCCACTTTTAAGTGTATTAATTAATTAAAGAAATGTGTGTGGTACACTTGCCAAAAAGAGAAATGAGTACTCATTTCGTGGACGGATGGAGTATTTACTTTAGATAAGGATTTTTTTCCCATATGTATGAGCACACTCATACATAATATCACTATATATATTGCATAGGCATATAGATAACATAAAAAAAACCATAACCTATGACTACTTTTTTTAGTAGTGGAACAGACTTATAAGCTGCACATTTATAAATATATACAGGGCTGAGTACAAAAGTACTCAGTGGGCACGTATGACAAAGTATATATATAAATATGCTTCGTAAAACTGTAAATTGTCATGCCATCATAACAGTACAACAAGGGAGTTTTATTTAAAAGGAGCCCAAGCTTACTAAAGTCATTTGTGATTCTTAAAGTTCAACTGATCAGTCTAAGTTCTCTTGTAATCTATCATATCTAGATCTATGTGTCGGAGAGGTGGTATTTGTGTACACTAGTCCTGACAGAATAGCTATCCGCTCATGACTCGAGTTCGATTATATATTAATAGATAGATACCATACTAAAATTGAAATATTTATGGCAAGACAATGGTTGAAATAATCTCAGTTCAAAGATTTTGACACGAAACAACTTGTTAGTAACATTTTTCACTTGATATATATATATATATATATATATATATATATATAGGGAAAGGTTCAAGAAAGAACCATAAATAAAAAAAGAACGGAGAACCATTTTCAGCCATTGGATCATCAAGATCTACGGTGGATGCATCGTCTTGTTGGATGAATATAGAACCTGGGTTCGAATCCTGAAGGGAGCAATTTTTTTTAAATTTTTTTAGTGCATTAATTTTAACTGCGAATGCATTAATTTTTACAGTGAATGCATTAGATTTGATGGTTCTCTCGTTCTCACAAATAATGTAGTTTTCTTTAGGAATTAAACGTGTATGTAAAGGGATAGAATTGTCCTTCATAATTATTTTTTATTATTATTTTAATTAAGAGGCTATAATGAGAAAAAAAGAGGCTATGTATAAAATTACCCAAGAAAAATCACAAGGCCCAATTAAATTAATAAAATAATATAGCCCAAAGAATTGAATAATAAAGCCCAATTACTCTCTTCCACTTGCTCTCTCCTAACTCTCTCTCTCTCTCCCGAGGAGTCCGCCGCCGCGGCTCCGGAATCCGGCGACCGTCGACCGGTGTGCCACCTTCCCCTCGTCTCAATCCGTCGATCCTCCATCCTCCTTCCTAATTTCACGCTCATTCTCTAACTGGACGAAAAGGAACACCCCCACTCTCGATCTGTCTTCGGTGAAGCCGCCGGCCTTCCTCTACCTCTGAAGTCCGGCGGGGTCCGTGGTCTCTGTAATTCCGGCGAGAGTCGTCGTCTCTCAATTCCACTGAAGGAGTGGGAAAAGGGCTCGTCTGGACAGGGCAGTCGGCTCTCCACTGTAACAAAAGCTAAGTTGTATTCTACCCTTTGCTTGTTTAAGGAATAGCCATGAAAGTTGTGAGACATATGTCTGTATTCTATGTTCTTGTGTTGAAGTGGTTTCTAATTTCTGTGAATGTAATGTGCCACTCACATTCAGTATTCAATGAATAACCGCAGTCTATGCTTTGGTTTTCCTACCTTATCAATATCTTATCAATAACCAATGATGCTATGCATTCTTTAAAGGAATCGAGTTGAATGAAGTAAATGAAGTAAATGAATGAAGTAAATGAAGGAATAACTGAAATAATCATACTTATTCTTCTCAATAAATGCAGGTGTGGATAATCATAGACAATAACTTACCTCCTTCAAGGTAGGCAGAGCAGTGAATAGGCTCTCTGTTTCTCTTTGGTTGATGAAGCACTAAAGAAGGAGGGCAAGGGAGGTTTGGCTGATGGGAAAGTGAGCTGTTGGGAGTTGGTGTAGTAGGATGGTAGGGAGGAGGAATCAAAGTTGATTGTAAGTGATAAAAGGTTGAGGTGATCTATGAAATCAAATCCTTCTGTGTTTGCCATTCCGTATCTCATATAATAATAGATTTGGGTTTGCTCACATTTCGTGTTTGTAACTGACTATTCTAATAAATCTTGTATTTCAATATCTGTTTTCCTGTCTTGCCAAAATCAATAGACTGTAAAATCTATACCTATTATAAAAGAGCCTTGTTTTACAAAATTTGATTTGCCTATTATGTCCCTATTTTTTAATTTATTTTAAGGGCAATAATGTAATATCATTTTATTATGATTATTGTTATTATTATTATTATTATTATTATTATTATTATCTATACCTATTATAAAAGAGCCTTGTTTTACAAAATTTGATTTGCCTATTATGTCCCTATTTTTTAATTTATTTTAAGGGCAATAATGTAATATCATTTTATTATGATTATTGTTATTATTATTATTATTATTATTATTATTATAGAAGAAGCCCACACTAATCACAATTCTTTGTAAATATATTTAAAGAGTGTTTATAAATAAAATAGCTACGGATGGCTCTATCCTCGCCGTGTTCTGATGTTTGTCATCCTCTGTTGCCGGTGATAATTGAATCTATGAGTGTATCGAGTCGTGCCTGCTCTCCATTCTCCGTTGCCGGCAATTATTGGTATGTCCGGTTCTTTGTAGTGTTGAAAATAAGCATGTCGATTATGCAAGAGTCCGACGGCAAGTCGTAAAAAACGATGTGCATGGTTTCCGTATATTTCGCATGATTTTTGGTCATCAAACTCGAATGTTTGTCAAGGGGTTACATATGAATGTGCCGTCATATAAGAAATTATGTGCGCTTCCAGTTTGTGCTTTTCTCGGAATTCTTTAAGGTTCACAATTCTGTAATTGTATTCTTAAGCGATATATATTAGTCACAATTCTTTGTATTCTTATTATTCCTACACTAATCCTAATTCTTTAATTCTATTCTTAAGCGATATATATTAGTCACAATTCTTCGCATGCCTACACTCAAGAAAAATCCCACATTAATTGTTTCTCTCACCATCCAAGACCACCGAAGAACGCATCTTTGCCATCCTCAGCCGCAAGCCCCTGCCGGAATCCTCCGACCGAGAGCCCCTCCAACAACAGTACACATATTTTGCTCGTGTTTGCCGGAGAAAAATTCAGGAGAGATTTACCGCTGTTATAGATAGGTTGCACTTTCGCTTGAAGCCTTGAATAGTTGAATGTAAGTTTCATGAGTATACAATATATATAGATGCAACAATTCATTATATTTAAATGGTTCTATAATGTATACATACGTAAAAGGTGCTACATAACACGCAGATGGTAAGACTGAATGAATCATTCAAATTATAAAAATATTTTTTAAAAAAAATAACAGATCTAATTATATGTTTGTTCAAGTAGATAACCGACCTTATTATGTTATTCTTAAGTGATGGACTGGATGATTTTGTAGATGCAGATTTAGCAAGACCACCTTCACTTTCCAATTCAGCCAGGTTATTATCCGAATGACTTTTGGGCAGAAAAGCAAGTCACTTATCATAGGAGATGATTAACAGAAGAAGATATTATTATTTTGATTGGTCTATTAGTTAATTGTTTCGTAGTATTTTTATTGTCTGAAATCCTATCCTTCACCTTATTCCCTTAAAAAAAGGATTCATACATAAATATTAGTTAATTGTTTCGTAGCATTAGGAAATATTATTATTGAGTATTACTTACACTTTAGAAGGGGAAGATGATTTCCTATATATACTCCAACAGCAAATATACATGTGATAATAATTGGGTGTCACAATTTTATGTTTGCTATATATATATATATATGTATATCTGATTCAAACCTCAATATTACAGGTTTTTTATTTATTTTTCTTTGTGCTGAAGTATGAGTGCTCGGAATTTTTCATCCACATCAAACTCCCTTCCAGGTAAAAAAAAATGAAATTAAATATATAATGTCAATATAGCATGATAAATCTCAAACATGTGTCCTTAACCTGCATCTTAATTTCATGAGTTGGTTTTTTTTTTTGGGCTTATTTTTCTTATGATTTTATATTATAGCTACAGAGGTATATCGACAAAGAAGACTTTCACAAATGAAAAGGAAACGTTCGAAATTAAAACAACACAATTCATGTGATATCAATAGTAAGTAATACAATGTTTTCAGAATAACATTTATTTATAGAAAAATAATTTTTTTTTTAAATTTAATTTTTTTTTGTTTATGCATTCAGGTTCTATACTAAATGAATTAAAAAAGGTGTCTGATTGCACTTATTGCGGAGCTACAAAATTTCAATACGAGCCTCCTACTTTTTGTTGTGATAATGGAAAGGTTATACTTCCATTTTCTGAAATTCCCGAAGAATTATATGAATTGTTTACATCTGAATCACAAGAAGCTATGGATTTCCGAAGAAATATCCGCTCATACAATTCTATATTCTCATTTACTTCATTTGGAGTGAAATTGGATAAAGAGCTTGCATCTTCAAGACGAGGAATTTATTCTTTCCGAGCACAAGGAATGGTTTATCATGATCTTCCGGGATTGACACCACAAGATTCAACCCCTGGCTTTTTTCAATTATATTTTTATGAAACAGGAAGTGAGGTAGAGAACAGAATGAACATAATGCAAAATCAAAATATCTCAGAAACAGTAGTGAAGAAGATCATAAAAATTTTGGAAGTCAATCCATATGCAAAAGTTTTTCGAAGATTGAAAGATTATCCTTCAATGGATAATGTTCAACTACATATTTCAAAAGATGTGAACTTAGATCAACGAGTATATAATTCTCCACATGCAGATCAAGTTGCAGCTATATGGGTCGAAGGTAATAATGATAACATACCATTTGAGCGAGATATTGTGGTTCATGCTCATTCGGGTGAGAGACATAGAATAAAACATTATTATGGATGTTATGATCCATTGCAATATCCACTCCTTTTTCCAAGAGGCGAAACAGGTTGGCATCAAAACATCAAAAAGATAATTGCAACAACACCTTTCGTTCGTAACAATAATCTCAATACTACTTCATCACTATCAACAAGTATGAGTGCAGATGATATCATCTCCAGAGAAGAACTGTAATACCCCGTTCCTTTTTGCTAAGTTTAGAATTTTTTTTTTTTTTTTTCGAATTTAGAAGTAAGATGATTCACGCCGGATATAAAGAAAATGAATTTATTTTTAATTCCAACAAAAATGATTTACAAAAACATTTGTAAATTTAGTTATTGAATTTATATGCATTGCATATTTATTTAATTTAGTATTTAAGTATTTTCACGAGCTATTTATTTAACGAACCCTGAAGTATTTATTACAGTCCCGATATTTTATCTATGTTCCTAATAACCACCTTATATCATGATTATTTATAGCATACATGTATTTATGCAGACTAATAAAATCCTCCCATATCTCATCCTCAATCCACTACTCATCAATGGTGCTACACTACTCACCAATTCACTACTTCCACCACCAACGTTAACATCACTACCCACTCACACTTCACACCATACTTTGCCCCCCACCAAAATAAACTTTAGCCATAATACTCATTCCCTTCCACTCACCATTTCTCCTACATACCAAGGAACAAGTGCAGAGGTAAGAACTGCAATCATAATTTCATAATTTAATTCTTACAACCTTCAGCAACTCCCAAGCTCTCTCTCTCTAAAAAAAAAACGCCACTGCCCATGTAAGTTTGGAACTTTGAAATTCTTTCATTTTTTTTTTCCTTGTCTCTCTTGCAAATTTTGAATAAAGCAACATCTGAAATTCTTGTACAACTTCATTCACAGAACTCCATTCACAGAAGTTTAGTAAACAACAACAAATACAACAACAAACACCAGCCGAAACCTCATCAAAAGGTTATAATTCTAACTCAATTAGTTTACTTCCTGTGCTAATTGAGCCTAAAGCAGAGAAACAAATCCATATTCATCATCTCACAGATATATGCATATATTTATATATATATATACATTCATGTATGTGCATAAGCAAGTACTAAATAGTTTTTCAAGTCTGTTAATAAACGAAAGAAAGAAAAGAGGAGTCTTGATCTTGATTTAGCTTGCTTTCGAGTTTGAGGCGTCGAATCGGTTGGTTGTTGTTGCTGCTTGTGTGCGTGAGTCTTGGGGTGGACGGCGGCGACCAGCTGCTGGTCGTGGCAGCCGGAGTTCAGTGAGGGAGAACGGCGAGGCGGCTTACCGCTGCTGCAGTCGCCGGAGGGTCGAGAGAGAGAGACCGAGGGAGGCAGCGGCGTTCCGTCGTTGCCAAGGAGGAGAGAGAACAGGGGGGTACAGAGGGAGATGAGGTGGGTGGTCCTTCGTTGGTGGCCGAGCCGCGGCGGCGGAGAGAGGCTGGGATGGCAGCCGGCGATGGAGAAGATGTACAGCAACAGCAGCGCCGGCTCTGGGATGGTGGCAGGCGGTCCGACCAACCGCTGCTCTCTGTCTCGGGGCAGCGAGGGCGGCCACGCTGTCGGCTGGGGAAGGAGAGGACGACGGCGGCGGTGGCTTGATGCTCCTGCTGCCCGTCGATCCAGAGAGAGTCGAAGTCGGCGGCGGTAGTGGCTTCTCGCTGCTATCGCCGGAGTTCCAGAGGGAGGATCGGAGTTTGAGAGGAGAGAGCTGGTGGCGGCAGCTCGTCGCTGCTGCTCCTCCGGCGAGCTCCACGGTGGGCGGCTGTTACCAGCCGAAGAGAGAGGGGCCGAGGAAGGCGGCTGGTCTTTTCGGTTGATGCGGCTGCCGGTCGACGGCTGCCTCGCCGGAAGGATGCGCGGTGGCGGGACTGATGGCTGAGAGAGAAGGGAGCGAGAGATGAGGGAAGAGGGAGCCGAGAGAGGGAGAAGAGAGTGAGATGTGATAGTATGTGTGTGTGTGTGCGGCTGGGGAGGAAGAAAAAGGGTGGTGGGGGTGTTGGGCTTTAGGTATGGGTTAGGGGTTGGGCTTTAAATTTGGGCCGGGTTTTTAATTAGTGTTGGGCTGAAAATTTTGTTAGAATTTGGGCCGAGTTGGGCCGTTTTTTTTCATTTTTTTTTATTTATTTTTTTTCAGTTGGGCTTGAGTCTTTGGGCCAAGTCAGTAATGGGCTCAGTTTATTTAATTTAGTTATGGGACGATTTTATGAGTACTTGGGCCGAGATTTTTAACTAAATGGGCTGAGTTATTTCTTAATTTTGGGCCGATTTTCTTTTATTAAGTTGGGCCTTTGATTATTTTAAATCATGGGCTGCCCAAGTATTTATTTAATTGGGTTTGTGCATATTTTATTTAAAGGAGCTACACTATTATAATTAATTAGACTTATTAAGTTTAATTAATTATTTTCAAAGAGTAAATTTTTATAATAATATTAAATTATTATTATAAGCATATTTTAAGTAATTACTTATTATATGCTAAGCATGACATGAAATTGCATTATATTTTGCAAAAAGAGTATTTATGATTTAATTGGTTTTATTTATAATTCCAATTATTAAAGAAAGATGAGTAAGAATATTGTTGGTGTTCTTAACTCAAGAGAAATGTTTTCAATTATTTATTCATTAAATTTTGAAAACCCGGCTAAGTGAATCATAGAATATTAAGCACTTCACCATGACTTAAGATTAGAATTCAAGGAGACCTATTAAGAATAGATTTCTTGTAGGCTTTGAGCATCAGGAGGATTAGCACTGCTTTTCCGATTCAGAGATAAGGTTAAACGACAGGCTTTGCCTAGACAGGTGGGCTTATTTTTCAAATGTATGATTTAGCTATTGAGCTTAAATATTCGTGAAATATAAACTGTTTATCCAATAAAATATTTTTGTGCACTCTACCATGTTTAAGGCTCGTACAGTTAATCAATTGAGGTTCTCTTATGACCTAACACGTTGTTTGAGAATTGTGTACACTTGTTAGCTGACTCGGTGGGTTGATCTCCATCGGGCACTAACCAGAGGCGTTATAAGGGTGCTCGACGGGATGTGTTCCGGAGCATAGAAATGATAGGCCTGTCTGGATTAATTTCCGAGGTTTATTATACTTGACTGGGTTACGCCCTCAGTTCAAGTCAGCGGGAGACAGAGATCCGTCGGTGGCTAGAGGTCCGGGATCACAGCGAGTAACAGAATGGAGTGTGCAAACGCGCGCAAAATAATTAAGTATATATATATGAAAATGTTTTAACATGCATAGAAGTTATTTCTCTTTAAAACCTTCTATGTCATGTCAGTAAGATTGGATAAACTGTTCTTCAGATTATGAAATGCTTTAAAAGTTGCAGCCCACTAAGTACATTAGTACTTAGCCCAAAATTACTTTCAAATGTTTTCAGGTTAATGGCTGGTGATGACGGGGCAGAGCTGAGGCTAGAGTTCAACTCCTTATTTTAATTTTCGCTGCAGAACTAGCCAGTATCTGTCTTTTGTTCCTTAACTTAAGACCTATTATGTTGTGATTCTGAACAATATCTTTTGTTGAGCCTAGACTATTGACTCTCAAGTATTTTGATCAGTGAATGTTGGTTATCTGAAATGTGACACTAAACTTGTGATCCTGAAGTTGTTATATTTGTTGATTGATTTGTATCACTTGAATACCTGTCCTTCTTCATCCAAATGGGCTAAGCCCGTTCGTTATCCCTTTTATTCGAATTTCACAAGGATTTTCCCTTGTTCATTTAGATGATTAGTCGTACCCCAGTTATAGTTATTGTTTCAAGAATTGGGGTGTGACAGAATGGTATCAGAGCATGAGTTTTCTTTCATGTTTCTGATAACCATAAGCTTTTAAATGTCAAGTCTAGAATAGTACCTCTAGACTTCTAAGAAAGTTGTTGAACCTCAGCTCGCCGTCACACTGCCGCAAGATAAAGGTACGATTTAAAAGTTTCAAAGTTATTAAATGTTTTAGAGTTTTCAAGAAGTGCGCGCTTCAGTAAATGATGCTATGTGAATTGCTTAACGCTTTCCATATGCTATAAGTTATGAATTGCTAATCGCTTTCATATTGTTATTTTGAGTCTCCGACTCATATAACCAGCTAAGTATCGTGTTTGGGACAACCCGAGCCCTTAACGATAAGATGAAGTAAAGTCGTGTTTAGGACTATCGAGCCTTTCACGAATACCAGATGTATGGTCGAGTTAGATTCTTTGAATCTTTCCGGCAATAGAAAAGTTTCATGTGACATTAAATGTCCACATGTTTCAGGTTTCAAAGAGAATGAACGAATAAGAAAGTTATGTTATTGTTTTAGGTTCACTGCCTATACGATCAGAATAATAAGAACTCTTACAACTGTTTGAGTACCACCCAAGAATGCCTTGGGAATGTTAGTCGTGATAGCTCCGCTTGATCGATTTAAGTAAGGACTGGTAAGATAGAAACGTTTAACATAGATATGTTATAACGTAGCAGAAATGAGATAAGATTAAGGATTCACTTGAGTATTCCACCAAGATAGATCAGTTTCCACATAGAGTTAGCCTTCCATAGGGTTACACTATAGAAGTAATATACCTTAAGTATATCTATGTATGTATATATGTATGCATGCATGCAGAATAAGTCTCACTTTTGTGTTATTTTCGTTCGTAAATCAGAATGGAAGACGCACCAAGAAGACGCGGTAGGGGACGAGGACGTGGTCGTGGTCGAGGACGCGGCAGGGGATTCATCCCTGAAGAGCCAATCCAACAAGTAGCACCAAATCGTACTGCTGAAGAGAAGTTTCGCAAGGAAAAACCTCCAACATTTGACGGGCTGGGCGATCCAACAGACGCCGAAAAGTGGGTTAGGGCCATAGAGCGTATCTTTAACTACATCCGTTGCGATGACGAAGACAAAGTAACTTGTGCAACCTACCAACTGGTGGACGAAGCCGACTTCTGGTGGGAATCGGTGAGGCGCACAATGACTGAGGAACAGTGGGAAAATTTCACTTGGGAAGATTTCAAGACTGAATTATATGAGAAATACATACCGGGATGCTATAGACAGAAGAAGCAGAATGAGTTCTGGAATCTGAAGCAGAGGGCTGGGACAGTTACTGAGTACGATAGAGCCTTCAATCAGCTATCAAGATATGCTCCGACGCTGGTGGACACTGATGAGAAGCGTGCAGAAAAATTCAGGAATGGACTGCGCCACGAGATATCAATCTCCCTAGCAAGCCAGGGAGGTCTCACCTACGCACAAACTTTGAGCAGGGCTCTTACCATTGAGTCATTACTACCAAAGGAAAAAGGGAAAGCTCCGGGACAGTCTGGATTTGTACCACCTCAAGATAGTGGTAAAGGAAAAAGAAAGTGGAACGAAGGAACTGGAGGAAACCCTGGAAATGGAAATGGGAAGAAACCATGGGTTGCTAATCAAAATCAGAATCAGCGTCAGAACCAACAGCCGCAAGCAATGGGACGACCACTCTGCCCAAAGTGTCAGCGACCTCATTCAGGGGAATGCCTGAAAGGAATGAATATATGCTATAGATGTGGGGAAACTGGGCACTATGCTTCAGTATGTCCGAAGAAAAACGGAGGAGCACCTCAACAGCAAAACCCCAGAAATCAACAGCGACAAAATCAGGGTCCTGGAGGACAACGGGGACAGCCACAGAATGCTAGGGCCTATGCCCTTAACCAAAAACAAGCAGCGGGAAACCAAGGAAACTTGGCAGGTATGATTAATGTTTTCGACGTGCCGATTATAGCTTTGTTTGATACGGGAGCGTCCCACTCTTTCATTTCACATGCTGCTTGTAAGAGATTAGAATTGACTCCACAATTGGCTGAGACAACTTTAGAAGTTAGCACCCCTAGTGGTGGAAGATTGGCTGCTAAGGACATTATCTCGAACTTAGAGCTGAACATAGGTGCTGAAACATTTAAGGCAGATTTGTATGTCATCACTATGATAGAGTTTGACATAATCCTAGGGATGGACTGGCTTACTCAAGTCGGTGCCACGATACTGTGTAGCGAGAGAAAGATCTCTTTCCAATCCGCTGGAAAGGAGAAGGCAAGTTTTCATGGCATAAGAATGGGAGGAAGAGTACCAGTGATTTCGGCGATGAAGGCCACAAAGATAATGAGAACGGGAGAATGTCAGGCTTTTCTGGTCAGCTTGACAGGAGAACATGAAGTAAAGAAAACGATCGAAGAAGTTCCAGTGGTGCGAGAATTCAAAGATGTTTTTCCCGAAGAATTGCCCGGTATGCCACCGAACAGACAACTAGAATTCACGATTGATCTAGAACCCGGGGCAGCACCAGTGTCAAAGGCACCATACAGGATGGCTCCGCCGGAGTTACAAGAATTGAAAGTGCAACTACAAGAACTGTTGGATCTAGGTTTCATACAACCTAGCGTATCACCGTGGGGAGCACCGGTCTTGTTCGTCAAGAAGAAAGATGGTTCACTAAGGATGTGTATCGACTATAGAGAATTGAACAAGCTCACGATAAAGAATAGATATCCTCTTCCAAGGATAGACGACCTGTTTGATCAGTTGAAAGGAGCCGGTGAGTTTTCCAAGATTGATCTAAGATCTGGTTACCATCAACTCAAGATGAAAAGAGAAGACATTCCAAAGACAGCATTTCGAACGCGTTACGGACATTACGAGTTCACAGTGATGCCCTTTGGATTAACGAATGCCCCAGCCATTTTCATGGATTTGATGAACCGAGTGTTCCATCAATATCTCGATAGTTTTGTCTTAGTGTTTATTGACGACATTCTCATCTACTCTAAGACTGAAGAACAACACGAGGAGCACTTGCGCATCGTACTCGAAACCCTGCGTAATGAGAAATTGTTTGCTAAATTCAGCAAATGCGAGTTTTGGTTGAGAGAAGTAATGTTTCTCGGTCACATCGTGTCGACTGAAGGAATCAAAGTAGACCCCGCCAAGGTCGAAGCAGTCAAGGAATGGAAGGCACCATCAAATGTCAATGAGATCAGGAGTTTCCTCGGTCTAGCAGGTTACTACAGAAGATTCATCGAAGGATTCTCGAAATTGGCTAGGCCAATGACTCAGCTTTTGAAAAAGGGGACTAAATACGTTTGGTCTGAAGCGTGCGAACAAAGTTTTAAGGAGCTTAAGACTAGGCTGACTACTGCACCAGTGTTAGCAATACCAGAAGAGAATGAAGAATTCGTGGTGTATACTGATGCCTCGAAACTAGGATTGGGTTGCGTGTTGATGCAAAATCAGAAAGTGATAGCATACGCGTCTCGTCAATTGAAGCCCCATGAGCTGAAGTACCCGACTCATGATTTAGAACTAGCAGCCGTCGTGCACGCGCTGAAGATTTGGAGACACTACCTCTATGGAGTAAAGTGTGAGATCTTTACAGATCATAAGAGTTTGAAATACTTCTTCGAGCAAAAGGATTTGAACATGAGACAACGAAGATGGCTCGAATTAGTAAAGGATTACGATTGCACCATCAGTTATCATCCAGGAAAAGCGAATGTAGTAGCTGACGCACTGAGTCGAAAGACGAAGGCTAAGCTAGGGTATTTCATCACCCAGCAGAAGGAACTTATTCGTGACTTCGCCTCACTCAGTTTGGAAATTGTTCATCCTCCAGACACAGTATCGGGTTGTGTTGCTGCATTGATAGCTAAACCTGATTTGAGAGAAAGAATTGTGCAAGCACAAAGAGAAGATTGGTTCTTGGAGAAGATGCGTCTCGCTGCAAGAACAAATGAAACGAAAGGATTCACTGAAGCAAAGGATAATGCACTTATGGTTGGTGAAAGATTGTGTGTGCCACACAAAGAAGAATTAAAGAACGAGATTATGAGCGAGGCTCATGATACTCCTTACACTGCACATCCAGGGAGCACAAAGATGTATCAGGATTTGAAGAAAATTTTCTGGTGGAAAGGAATGAAAAGAGATGTAGCGTTGTTTGTAGAGCGATGTCTCGCTTGTCAACAAGTGAAGGCCGTGCATCAGAGGCCGTATGGAATGCTGCAACCACTACCTATCCCTGAATGGAAGTGGGAGCACATTAACATGGACTTCGTAGTGAGCCTACCGAGGTCAGCACGTGGAAACACTGCTATTTGGGTCATAGTGGACCGATTATCAAAGTCAGCGCACTTTCTACCAATTCAAATGACTTTTGGATTGGAGAAACTTGCAAAGTTATATGTCAGAGAGATAATACGCCTTCATGGTGTACCTGTATCTATCACATCAGATCGTGACACCAGATTCACATCGCGTTTCTGGAAAAGTTTACAAGAAGCAATGGGCACTCAGCTAAATTTCAGCACAGCGTACCACCCTCAGACTGACGGGCAGTCAGAAAGAACGATTCAGATCCTAGAAGATATGCTGCGAACGATTGTCACAGACAAAGGTGGAAGTTGGGAGGATTTGTTACCTCTTGTAGAATTTGCTTATAACAACAGTTATCAAGCAACAATTGGAATGGCTCCATATGAGGCTTTGTATGGCCGAAAATGTCGATCGCCACTTTACTGGGATGAAGTGGGCGAGAGAAAGTTGTTAGGTCCTGAACTGGTCCAACAGATGGTTGAGAAGGTCGACCACATCAAGCAAAGAATTAAAGAAGCTCAAGATAGACAAAAGTCTTACGCCGATAAACGCCGATCGGAGTTAGAATTCAATGTTGGGGATCGAGTTTTCCTCAAAGTTTCTCCCTCAAAGGGAGTTATACGTTTCGGAAAGAGGGGCAAGTTACGACCCCGTTTTATAGGACCTTTTGAAATCCTAGATAAGATAGGCCCTGTAGCCTATAGGTTGGCATTGCCACCCAGTATTGGAGACGTACACAATGTGTTTCATGTCTCTCAGTTAAGAAAGTATGTGTTTGATCCAAAACATGTGATTAAGCATGATGAAGTGGTCCTAGCCCAGGACTTAAGTTATGAAGAGAAACCAGTCCAGATACTTGATCGCAAGGTTCAAGTTTTACGTAACAAGAACATCGTTCTTGTTAAAGTGAGGTGGAACCATCACGGGATGGAAGAGGCCACATGGGAACTTGAAGATTCAATGAAAGTCAAGTATCCCCAGTTAGATTATCAAGGTATGTAATTTCGGGGACGAAATTTTTTTAAGGAGGGAGGAATGTAATACCCCGTTCCTTTTTGCTAAGTTTAGAATTTTTTTTTTTTTTTTTTCGAATTTAGAAGTAAGATGATTCACGCCGGATATAAAGAAAATGAATTTATTTTTAATTCCAACAAAAATGATTTACAAAAACATTTGTAAATTTAGTTATTGAATTTATATGCATTGCATATTTATTTAATTTAGTATTTAAGTATTTTCACGAGCTATTTATTTAACGAACCCTGAAGTATTTATTACAGTCCCGATATTTTATCTATGTTCCTAATAACCACCTTATATCATGATTATTTATAGCATACATGTATTTATGCAGACTAATAAAATCCTCCCATATCTCATCCTCAATCCACTACTCATCAATGGTGCTACACTACTCACCAATTCACTACTTCCACCACCAACGTTAACATCACTACCCACTCACACTTCACACCATACTTTGCCCCCCACCAAAATAAACTTTAGCCATAATACTCATTCCCTTCCACTCACCATTTCTCCTACATACCAAGGAACAAGTGCAGAGGTAAGAACTGCAATCATAATTTCATAATTTAATTCTTACAACCTTCAGCAACTCCCAAGCTCTCTCTCTCTAAAAAAAAAACGCCACTGCCCATGTAAGTTTGGAACTTTGAAATTCTTTCATTTTTTTTTTCCTTGTCTCTCTTGCAAATTTTGAATAAAGCAACATCTGAAATTCTTGTACAACTTCATTCACAGAACTCCATTCACAGAAGTTTAGTAAACAACAACAAATACAACAACAAACACCAGCCGAAACCTCATCAAAAGGTTATAATTCTAACTCAATTAGTTTACTTCCTGTGCTAATTGAGCCTAAAGCAGAGAAACAAATCCATATTCATCATCTCACAGATATATGCATATATTTATATATATATATACATTCATGTATGTGCATAAGCAAGTACTAAATAGTTTTTCAAGTCTGTTAATAAACGAAAGAAAGAAAAGAGGAGTCTTGATCTTGATTTAGCTTGCTTTCGAGTTTGAGGCGTCGAATCGGTTGGTTGTTGTTGCTGCTTGTGTGCGTGAGTCTTGGGGTGGACGGCGGCGACCAGCTGCTGGTCGTGGCAGCCGGAGTTCAGTGAGGGAGAACGGCGAGGCGGCTTACCGCTGCTGCAGTCGCCGGAGGGTCGAGAGAGAGAGACCGAGGGAGGCAGCGGCGTTCCGTCGTTGCCAAGGAGGAGAGAGAACAGGGGGGTACAGAGGGAGATGAGGTGGGTGGTCCTTCGTTGGTGGCCGAGCCGCGGCGGCGGAGAGAGGCTGGGATGGCAGCCGGCGATGGAGAAGATGTACAGCAACAGCAGCGCCGGCTCTGGGATGGTGGCAGGCGGTCCGACCAACCGCTGCTCTCTGTCTCGGGGCAGCGAGGGCGGCCACGCTGTCGGCTGGGGAAGGAGAGGACGACGGCGGCGGTGGCTTGATGCTCCTGCTGCCCGTCGATCCAGAGAGAGTCGAAGTCGGCGGCGGTAGTGGCTTCTCGCTGCTATCGCCGGAGTTCCAGAGGGAGGATCGGAGTTTGAGAGGAGAGAGCTGGTGGCGGCAGCTCGTCGCTGCTGCTCCTCCGGCGAGCTCCACGGTGGGCGGCTGTTACCAGCCGAAGAGAGAGGGGCCGAGGAAGGCGGCTGGTCTTTTCGGTTGATGCGGCTGCCGGTCGACGGCTGCCTCGCCGGAAGGATGCGCGGTGGCGGGACTGATGGCTGAGAGAGAAGGGAGCGAGAGATGAGGGAAGAGGGAGCCGAGAGAGGGAGAAGAGAGTGAGATGTGATAGTATGTGTGTGTGTGTGCGGCTGGGGAGGAAGAAAAAGGGTGGTGGGGGTGTTGGGCTTTAGGTATGGGTTAGGGGTTGGGCTTTAAATTTGGGCCGGGTTTTTAATTAGTGTTGGGCTGAAAATTTTGTTAGAATTTGGGCCGAGTTGGGCCGTTTTTTTTCATTTTTTTTATTTATTTTTTTTCAGTTGGGCTTGAGTCTTTGGGCCAAGTCAGTAATGGGCTCAGTTTATTTAATTTAGTTATGGGACGATTTTATGAGTACTTGGGCCGAGATTTTTAACTAAATGGGCTGAGTTATTTCTTAATTTTGGGCCGATTTTCTTTTATTAAGTTGGGCCTTTGATTATTTTAAATCATGGGCTGCCCAAGTATTTATTTAATTGGGTTTGTGCATATTTTATTTAAAGGAGCTACACTATTATAATTAATTAGACTTATTAAGTTTAATTAATTATTTTCAAAGAGTAAATTTTTATAATAATATTAAATTATTATTATAAGCATATTTTAAGTAATTACTTATTATATGCTAAGCATGACATGAAATTGCATTATATTTTGCAAAAAGAGTATTTATGATTTAATTGGTTTTATTTATAATTCCAATTATTAAAGAAAGATGAGTAAGAATATTGTTGGTGTTCTTAACTCAAGAGAAATGTTTTCAATTATTTATTCATTAAATTTTGAAAACCCGGCTAAGTGAATCATAGAATATTAAGCACTTCACCATGACTTAAGATTAGAATTCAAGGAGACCTATTAAGAATAGATTTCTTGTAGGCTTTGAGCATCAGGAGGATTAGCACTGCTTTTCCGATTCAGAGATAAGGTTAAACGACAGGCTTTGCCTAGACAGGTGGGCTTATTTTTCAAATGTATGATTTAGCTATTGAGCTTAAATATTCGTGAAATATAAACTGTTTATCCAATAAAATATTTTTGTGCACTCTACCATGTTTAAGGCTCGTACAGTTAATCAATTGAGGTTCTCTTATGACCTAACACGTTGTTTGAGAATTGTGTACACTTGTTAGCTGACTCGGTGGGTTGATCTCCATCGGGCACTAACCAGAGGCGTTATAAGGGTGCTCGACGGGATGTGTTCCGGAGCATAGAAATGATAGGCCTGTCTGGATTAATTTCCGAGGTTTATTATACTTGACTGGGTTACGCCCTCAGTTCAAGTCAGCGGGAGACAGAGATCCGTCGGTGGCTAGAGGTCCGGGATCACAGCGAGTAACAGAATGGAGTGTGCAAACGCGCGCAAAATAATTAAGTATATATATATGAAAATGTTTTAACATGCATAGAAGTTATTTCTCTTTAAAACCTTCTATGTCATGTCAGTAAGATTGGATAAACTGTTCTTCAGATTATGAAATGCTTTAAAAGTTGCAGCCCACTAAGTACATTAGTACTTAGCCCAAAATTACTTTCAAATGTTTTCAGGTTAATGGCTGGTGATGACGGGGCAGAGCTGAGGCTAGAGTTCAACTCCTTATTTTAATTTTCGCTGCAGAACTAGCCAGTATCTGTCTTTTGTTCCTTAACTTAAGACCTATTATGTTGTGATTCTGAACAATATCTTTTGTTGAGCCTAGACTATTGACTCTCAAGTATTTTGATCAGTGAATGTTGGTTATCTGAAATGTGACACTAAACTTGTGATCCTGAAGTTGTTATATTTGTTGATTGATTTGTATCACTTGAATACCTGTCCTTCTTCATCCAAATGGGCTAAGCCCGTTCGTTATCCCTTTTATTCGAATTTCACAAGGATTTTCCCTTGTTCATTTAGATGATTAGTCGTACCCCAGTTATAGTTATTGTTTCAAGAATTGGGGTGTGACAAGAACAAGGTATTTATATTTTGCTAAGTTTTATATATAATTCTCATGTTAAAGTTATTTTCGATTGCTAGCTTATTTAAGTATTAAGTTATGAAAATTATTATATGGATTTATTATAAAACAAAACTTAACATTAATGTTATTATATATCATGAAACTATTAGACTTGCCAATGAAATTCTAATACATAAACAATTACGATGAAGACAAGGCATTAATTTGAATAAAATTGAAAGAGTAATGTGATGTTGACATCATAAACCACAACACCAATTGCACATAATATAGTTATTTTCAAGTAGAATAACCCCTGGAGTAACCTTGTAAACAGCTAAATGATATAAAAGCACAATTCATCTAACATATCTTTCTCGTGTGATATAGATAAAATCACTAATTAATGACTCCCACTAACAAAACACTTGTGCATAACTTTTCCCCACTTAGCGATTACACCATAGTTGAATGCCAAATAAAGAAGGCCAAAACAAACAAAACCTACTTAATTCCAACACATATGATGATTTTAGTCCTAAACCGGGGAAAACATATAATAAGATCCACACCTTTCACAAGACAGAGGTAACATACCCTCTTCTCAATATAATGTGCTTCACAGGCTCTACACACCTATGAATTAAGGTCACTAACATTTCTTGCTCCATAGCATTCTTGATGAACGGCTATTTGACATATGAAATTAACAATGAAAAATCAATATCCTATTCATCACCTCAAGGAGTAATTTTGAAGAAAAGACATGTCTTTAAACAAAAACAAATGGAGCTAAGCTGCACAAATACGTAATAGAAATGATAATTTTGTTGAAGTCCCAATCTTCGACCCACCAACAAACTGCACACCTCTGTGTTGTCCACTTTGCACAAACAGGTACATAGTGCCTTATCATGTCAAAAATAGCCAAATTATAATTTATACTGCAGTGGATAGAGTAGAAGAGATATCTCAGCAGTCAACACATCATGAACATTAAAGAGAACCTTGTAGGAAATTAAGCAACTTCTGCTTCCGCACTTTAATAGAATGTTGTTTAATAGATTTAGCAGGAACAAGGCTACGTTCATGATACTCGGCCATTTGTAACATCTATAAAAGGAAAGAACTCAAGAACTGACATGTCATGGCAATTTCAATAACTACTAAATAAGCACATCTTCTATCAGCAATCACCTAAACTGGATATAGCATATACATACAACTACAACCTTTTCAAATGTGCTCGAGGAAAATAGATAGAATACTAAAAGAAAGATTAGCTTCAAGAACACAACCATTGCTCGAGAGGTAGCAATGAGCCCTTCACCCTGACATTTTTTTTTTTTTTGTGAAAGCATATCTTCCTCCTTTCTGTAAAGTCAATGCATACACTTTAATTAGAACATTAAATAACATAAAGAAGATACTTCAGCTACTGCCATGTTTATATCATTACAGATACATAGCTCAACTTGGTAACTCTGACATTGTCTTCTCTCTTCAACTCTTTTTGATTTCAATAAATATTTTACGATGTGTTCTTTCAATTTTACAGGTGTCATGAGGCAAAATAATAAGAACGTATCATGTCGAGAATATATTTGCTATAAGCTACAAATCAGAAATACAAAGGAATCCGTACTTTTATTAGCAGGAAGATTGTTACAACAATTTGTTGTTGATATGTATATAAAATTGGAGACGACAAGACTAGATTTTTATCGCCTCAACCAATCAAGTATGAGAGCAGAATTATATCAAGGAATTGTTGATAGTGTTTACAAAGGAGAATTGAGAGGAAATGAAGTTGGCAAAAGAATTGTTCTTCCTGCAACATTTATCGGGGGTCCAAGAGATATGAGGCGTAGATATCTTGATGCATTGGCATTAGTACAAAGATTCGGAAAACCAGATTTATTTATTACAATGACATGCAACCCGGAATGGAAGGAAATACAAGAAAACTTATATGTTGGTCAAACAGCTCAAGATCGTCCTGATTTAACTGCAAGGGTATTTCGAGCAAAGTTGCAAGACTTGAGAGATCAATTATTCAAGAATGAGATTTTTGGACATGTTGCTGCACACGTTCATGTAATTGAATTTCAAAAAAGAGGGTTACCACATGTCCATATGTTGATAATTTTTAAGTCTGAAAATAAGATAAATACCACCGATGAAATTGACAAGTTTGTGAGTGCAGAACTTCCCGATGAAGAAAAAAATCCAGAGTTGTTTGATTTAGTTAAAAAACATATGATGCACGGTCCTTGTGGAGAGAAGAATCCAAAAAATTCTTGTATGGTGAAAGGAAAATGCAAATGCCATTACCCACGATCATATTGCGAAAGTACAATACAAGGTAAAGATGGATATCCTATCTATAGAAGACAAGATAATGGATCATTTATAAGAGTTCGGAATGCAGACCTGGACAACCGTTGGGTTGTGCCATACAATGCATATTTGTTATCCAGATATAATTGTCATATCAATGTCGAGGTATGTTCTGGTATCACAGCAGTGAAGTATTTGTATAAATATATCTATAAAGGGCATGATAGAGTGGCAATTCATATGACTCAAAATGATGACCAAAACCAAGTTGATGAAATCAAACAATTTCAAGATGCACGTTGGGTTTCTGCTCAAGAAGCGGTGTGGAGAGTTTTTGAATTTAGTTTGAATGATATTTCTCCGGCAGTCATCAACTTGCAGCTTCATCTTCCAAATAAACAGTTTGTAGCATATCACGCATCCCAAAATTTGCAAAATCTTTTGGTGTGGGATCATGCTTCAAAAACAATGCTGACAGAATATTTTTCAATGTGTGCTACAAGTGAAAAGGCAAGAAAATATCTTTATAAAGAATTTCCTGAGCACTACGTGTGGGATAAGAAAGATAAAGTTTGGACAGAAAGAAAAAGATATTGCAATGTTATTGGACGTATTAGTGCAGCAAATCCAATTGAAGGAGAAAGATATTATCTTCAACTCCTCTTGAATCATGTTAGGGGACCAAACTCTTTCTGTTACTTATTGACGATCAATGGTACAGAGTGTTATAGTTTTAAGGAAGCAGCACAGAAGAGGGGATTATTGGAAGATGATCAAAGCATTATTGAGTGTCTAAATGAAGCAATAACTTTTCAAATGCCAAATGAACTACGAAGGTTATTTGCTATAATCTTGGTACATTGTGCACCAACAGATGTGAAAATTCTTTGGGATACCTACTTTGATGCGTTGTCCGAAGATTTCAAAAGAGATGCAGGTACTTCAGTTGAATTGCGAGTTTACAAAACTTTGAAAAGCTTAAGTGATTTCTTAGAAAGTATGGGGAAAAATATAAATTCCTATGACCTTCCAAAAATTACTACTTATATTGATACTGTAGATAATGAATGGTCTAGAGAAATACAAGATGAGATGTCAATAGAAATACCTGAGGAAGATCATAATGCAGAGTTAAAATTGAATGATGAACAACACAAAGCTTATTCAATGATCTTGAGTTGCATACAGAAAGGAGAAGGTGGAGTTTTTTTCATAGATGGACCGGGCGGAACTGGAAAGACATTCTTATATTGTGCATTATTAGCTAATCTCAGACTAAGAAATCAAATAGCTCTTGCAACTGCAACATCTGGAGTTGCTGCTGGAATAATGCCCGGAGGAAGAACAGCTCATTCACGTTTCAAAATACCAATAAATGCTGATGAATCAAGTGAGTGCTCAGTTTCGAAACAGAGTGCAACAGCAGAGTTATTACGTAAGGCACAATTAATTTTATGGGATGAAGCACCTATGGCAAAAAAGTGGGCAATTGAAAATGTGAATAAGTTATTACAGGATGTAATGGGGAATGGTAAGGATTTTGGTGGAAAAGTGATAGTATTCGGAGGAGATTTCAGGCAAGTACTACCAGTTGTGCCTAAAGCTACAATTGCACAGACAATTTCTGCAAGTTTAGTTAAGTCATACTTGTGGCCAAAAATGAAAAAGTTCAAATTGTCCAGAAACATGAGAACGAAGAATGATCCAGAATTTAGCAAATTCTTACTGAGAGTTGGAAATGGTGAGGAGCCGACTGATACAGAAGGTAATATCAAAATCCCAGATGAAATGATTATTAAGTATGATAATGAAGAAAGTTCCATCAAAAGACTTATTGAAGCCATTTTCCCGAGTTTAGAAAATAATGCAGACTCTCCACAGTACATGACAAATCGAGCAATATGAACGCCTAAAAATGAGAATGTGGATAGGCTTAATGATCAGTTGATATCTATGTTTCCAGGAGATGCAAAAGTTTTCAGTAGTTTTGATGAAGCTATTGATGAGACAAATGCATATTATGAAGTAGATTTCTTGAACTCTTTGACTCCTAATGGATTACCTCCGCATAAGTTAGTCTTGAAGAAAAATTGTCCAATAATTCTTCTAAGGAATTTGGATCCATCAAATGGATTATGCAATGGCACAAGAATGGTATGTCGAGAATTCAAAGGTAATGTAATTAACGCAGAGATAATGTTTGGACAACATATGGGAAAACATGTCTTTATACCAAGAATTCCTCTTTCACCGGCTGAAAATGAAGGATATCCATTTCAATTTAGACGGAAACAATTTCCTATAAGGCTTTGTTTTGCCATGACAATAAATAAAGCTCAAGGACAAACTATACCAAATGTCGGTGTTTACTTGCCATCTCCGGTATTTTCACATGGGCAATTATATGTTGCTCTTTCTCGAGGAACTTCAATGTCTACTACTAAAGTATTGATTAAGCCAGACACAACAAGAGCAAACATGTCGACGAAGAATATTGTGTACAGACAAGTTTTAACTACAGGTACAAATTTAATTAAAACAATATTTTATAGTATGTTTTAAGTCGATGATAATAACAAGCATTTCCATGATTACCAGATCATCAAATGCATGAAGAGGATTGAGTGTGAGTATTTTCTAAATATTCTGGCAGCATTCTGAGAGATGTATGTTATGGGTTAGTTTATTTGCCTCCTTGCTTAATTATTTATTTCACTTTCCAAATATTTTGATAGATTTTGAAATCATGTTGCAGCTAGCTTAATATTGTGATATGAAGGAGTTAGTAATTTTTGTAAGCAATCTGTGAGAAACACTTCTTTGTAAAAAAAAAAGAACTTGGCAACCATTTTAGATAAGCTTGTAGATCTTTTAAGATAGGTTTTTTTTATATCCTTTTTTGTCTATGTTCTATAGGTTATGTAATTATCCAAATAGATATGATTAATAAATGAGCGAGGGGCCTAACTAATCCATTTTGTTGGGGTTTTCATAAAAAAGACATGTAATCTAATAGATTGATCAACAACTCTAAGCTTGTCAAACCATATAAGATATAACCCTTCAAATATTTAATAATCCTGTATATTATAAATCAAATGTATATCGCCGGGAGAAATGGTAGATGAATGCGTAAGAATTAGCAGGAGCTTACTTGTATCCGACGTCCAGGCGCTTCAGAAGGTAGCAACAGTTGATACCGATGTTCATCATGTACCATTCAGCTGCGATGCCCAAGTGGCGCATTTCTTCGAACATGTAGAGTGCAATGGTGTACAGCTATCTTTCTTGGACATGTCGCTCAACATATTTGTTGTAGATCTTCAAAATGCTGCTCAAACATTTGATGAGAGAAGATCAGGAGAACCAAAGAGATTGTTGTTCAAGTCTTTTTCTGAGTCTTTTGCCAGAATCTGCAGCCACCCTGTCGACCAATTACAGGAGAAGCAATGTTTTTATTTTTTTTGTTTTTTTGTTGAAGCGTTGGAGAAAGAATGTTAATTCAAAATATTGTCCATTTTAGATCCTTATCGGTGTATAAGTGTATTGTTCAATTTTCCTTTCTTTATTAAAATTGCATTTTGGTATACGTTCCACAAAATTAATGCACCTTCTTAATTTGAATTATTTACAAGTTTTTTAACTAATATAATTCTATTAAATGTTTACGAAAACAATATGTGAAACAATATAAAGGACAAAATATAATAATTACATTTATATTTATAATTTACAGAATATTAAATGTATATAAATATTTTTTATTTTATATTAAAAATGTAGTATGACAATAGGGAAATTTGCCGTAAAATACATTAAATTTTCAACAAATTCTGATTTTTCCTATGACCTTTAAAATTTGAAAAAAAAAAAACACAACCTTTTGATTTTTTCTCACAGTTATAAAATACTCTCAAATAGAAACTATTTTAGGACTTTTCACTTAAATTTTTTTATACCTATAATTTTTCAAATTTTAAATGTCATGGAAAAAATCATAATTTGTTGAAAGTTCGTGTATTTTACGACAAATATCTATATGATAATATTGGGGGAAGGGAGAGACCATTATTATTATTATTATTATTATTATTATTATTATTATTATTATTATTATTATTATTAATGAGATCGGAATTCTAGAATATTACGGAAATCTTTATACTGAAAAATAGGTAGATGATAAGTGTTAAACCAAGTTTTTTTTTTTGGAGGCGGAAGTGTTAAACCAAGTAATGAATCTTTTTTTTTTTCCATCAATTCATATGGTTTATTTAAATTTGCTTATTTTAATTTTGAATTATGACTATGGTATAAAATAATATATTTATGAATATTAATAATTATATAATTATCTATGGAAGAGCCACGAATTTGGAACTTTGGATGTGCAAAAATAAGGTTTGAATTAAATATATGTATATGATATTCACTCTAATTTGTATATTTTAAATTGTATATATCCGTATATATTTGTATATATCAAAATCTTTATCCTAATAAAAGAATAAATATTATCATACGTTATGTTCTAACTAAACTCTAAATATAAATATAAATATAAATTAATTAAAGTTCTAATTCTACTCCAATTCAAATCCTATCTATCATCTAAAGTTCTAATTCTTCTCCAACAAAAATCCTATCTATCATCTATATTAAATATCATATAAATACCACCAATGAGAACATTAGAAGTACAAAAATATTGCAACAAATTACGACTGCCAAAGAACGCATCCCTGCCATCCTCAGCCGGAATCCTCCGACGACCGAGTGCCCCTCCAACAACAGTACACATATTTTGCTCGTGTTTTCGTTTATCTCTCTCGAACGCTTTTATTTTCCCTAAAGATGCGTATTTGTTAGAATATTTATTGTGTTTAACTTGAAGCTTGTTTAGGTCTGGGACATTAGAGTTGTTTCATATTTTACTTGGGACATCATTACAGATCCATATATTATAGTGTTAGAGAACTTGTTCATAACAAGAAACATAATCTGCCGAAGAAATTGGTTTTGATGTACCCTCAGGAAAAACTTGGTTTTGTTGTTTGATAAATTCTTCATGTTATTGTTTAGCAGACTTTGGAATAAATTTAGTGGGTTATAAATTTCATAATATATATATACTTCGGTTATTTAATTTAGTTGTTAGAATTTAGATGAATGCTACACAGATTTTATATAAACATACGTCAAGTAATCATGATACACAGAGTAAATATATATATTAATAATATATTAAATATTGAATCACAAAAAAATCACATATAGTTATTATATATAATAATTATTAGTATTATTTTACTTGTAAATAATTATGCATTGAGTCGTCATATAATTTTATAGTATATTTCAATATAGTTCTTAATATACTTGTTCCTCGTCGTCTTCTTTAATCTAACAAGTCTTTGTGAATTAAATGAAATGTAAAGAGAAGAAAGCATTACAAAGTTAAACAATTATAAATTTATAGCGCTATTTGCATATTACTTGAAGATTTCATTATTATTTTTAATTGCAGAAATTATGTCGTCGATCGATTCAACACAAACAGTAAGAAGTTTAGATACAAATCAAAGGTTCTCCTCAATACGATTGAAAGTTCTACGAATTGGACATGAAATAGTTTGTGGAATTAACTTAAGTACAAGGGTGAAGAAATTGATACTTATGGACAACGAGGTGAGTCTTATACAAAAATTTAAACTTACAAATATATTTCAAATGAATGTTTACATTTATGAACTTTGCAGGGTGTCCAAATTGGAGCAATAATGTTCAATGGAGATATAGATAATTTTGTCCGAAAATTTGAGGTGGATAAAACCTATTTAATCTCTAATGGAGAGGTTAGACAAGTTGATGGGCGATATCCTAGCATACATCCTGAAAAAGAATTGATTCTCAAAAAGTACACTGTTGTGACCGAAACATTTGATAGTATTGATACGAAGATACAATACAATTTTGTTGAGTTCAAGGATATAGAATCAAAGTTTGACAAAAAAGAAGATTTCGGTAAGAGCATATATTTCAACATCTATATTTCAATTTTATTATTACTAATTAGAACATATATTTCATGTATATCATTTACATCTGTATATATACTGAGCAGATGTCTTTGGAACTTTGGTACGAGTTGAAAATATTAAAATGGTACCAATGAAAACAACATCGGGTGCACATTCAAAAACTGTGAGAGACATAACTATCGTAAACAAAGAGTAAGTAATTTGTTTTTTATATGATGTCATTATTTGTTCATTTTTTTAATAAAATTCATAATTATTTAATCACTTTTAATTATTTTTAATGATACAGGAATCAATTTATGGAAATCAGTCTTTGGGAAGATATGGCCATAAATGAAGGAGATAAGCTACAAAAAGTTTTAGAGCAAAATCCAATTATTGTCATCACAAATGTCGCTGCAAAAAAGTTTTTAGGTAAATCATGCACAACTAAAATTTTAATTTATATATTACCACCATTAATAACAAATTACATTTAATTTATATATATATTAGAACCATAAATAACAAAATACATTACATGTCAGGTGCTTTGCAATTGCAAAGTACAGTGAGATCCGTATTACAAACTTCACCAGAATGTCCAGAGATTAAACATATGGAGCAAAGGTATGGAATAAATAATGGAAACTATTCTTTTAATTATTTATTTTATATTTTATTAATATAGTAATCCAATCAATCATTTAACTTGTCTTATTCTTATGTCGTGAATGCAGATCCTATGAAACTTATGATCCATTAAGGATAACAACATCAAAAATGATTCAAAAAATGACAAATGCAAAGGAAGTGATGTTGAAAGACCTTAAAGAAAATCAGCATATGCTGGTGAAGGTACTACATAACAAATTGAACATGCATTCCCTATTCTCCTTCGCAGAATAATCTTTGCAAATGATTAGTTTCTTATTTCTTTTATTTTTCGTTTATCTATACTTACATATTAATTGAGATTTATTATTTAATTTATCACAATTTTCTATTTTGATCTTTCAGGAATCTTACTATTGTTTTATGGGAATAGTTCAAGAGGTCGAAACTAAATCAATATGGTATAATTCCTGTAAAACGTGCTCAACATCATGCCCAAAGAATGCTGAAACTACAATATGCAAAAAATGCAATGAGGAGGTTGTTGAGACAACACCGAGGTAAAGACAATAGTACAAACACATAAAAATTTAATACAAAAATACATGTCATTAATATTAATATTTTTAACATACAATTCCAGGTTTAGAATAACCTTAAATGTCATACAAGGAGATTATGATGCAAATATTACAATGTTCGATGAGGTTGCAGCAGTATATGTAGGATGCTCGGTGGATGAGTATATTTCATCAATCAGTCACGTAAGTTTTAATTTTTTTCATCAATAGTCTTTGTCAAAATAACAAGTGCTATCAATTTTTAAGAAATTTACTCATGATGATAATTTAAATATCTAATTTCCCAGGATGAAAACGATTTTGCATACTATAGACGTCTGGCCGCTCCAAATTCAATAGAAATACGGTTTATGACTACTATAAAGCATGCAAAACTTGATGATAGGGGAAAGCTAAATCTTATATCAAGTGCAATCCAGAAGATAGAATGTGACCCGATGAATGCTGTAATGAAGTCGATGGTAACATCAATTGAAGAAACAAAAGATCATGAAGAAGGAAGGAAAGAAATAGTTAAGAAGGCACCCAAGACAAAACAAAAAAAGGGAAAGAAAAAAATAGGCAAGAAGGCCATGTCAAATGAAGTGGGAGAAATCAAAACAACAACTAAAAAGACCAAGCAAACTGGAGCGGTGGAGTTACAAGTGCAGCCTCATGAAGTGCAAGGAAGGGGAAAACGAAAAATCACAAAAAAAGTTCTTCATGATTATATTGACATTACAAGCGATGAAGATGAAGATGATGATGATTGCACATTGAATAATTTTATCTCTGAAAGCAAAAATAAGAGAAAGAAATTTTCTCCACCCATCAAAGTCAAAGTAGAGAAGATTTGATGTTAATTTAGATTCACATTTTTAGACTAATTAGTAGTTGACGTATTTGCTTTTACTTTTTAATTTTTTACATACAAGCAATATTTGACTTTTTTAAATTAAATAGCTATATCAAATTTTATTCACAATCATTTTTATAATTATATTTTGAGTATTGCATTAAATATGATGTTAACTTTTAGCATAATATTATACTATCAAGCATAACACGTGCAACGCACGTTTCCTCTACTAGTATAATTAAAAGAGTGGGTTATTACATACTCCTCCGTCTCAACTATCTTAAGACCTTTCGTCTCAGCTAACCATAGGAATCATAATTGCAAAAAATAAAAAAATAAAAAATCATTCAATAATATAGTGAGCTGGCAAAACAAAAGAAAAACTCGCGAACAATTGGAAACTCCAAATTGATACTAAGAAATCACGTTTAGTAAGCTAGGCAAGAACAGTGATGAAGAAATATACAGAAACACGATACTAAGAAACCACGTTTAGTAAGCTAGGCAAGAACAATGATGAAGAAATATACAGAAACATTATGCTCTTCAACAACAAGATAATCTAAGCAAACTAAGGCCATAAAAACAAGAAGATAATATTAAGATCGTGTATGCGCTTCCGGGCAGCTTGATCAAGTTCGGCTACGAACGAAATATAAAAATTTTCAGAACTCTTTTGAGAGTGGTTTTTTTAGTTGGGAAAATCGATGTTTGATTTTCTGCAACTCTGCATGTGCTTGTTTCATGTTGATTCTATCTCCGGGAGAGTCGGCAGAGCATTTCAAAGCCAATTCGAGTATGGATGATACACACTTCATATTCTTGTCAATCATTTCTTCCTCCAAATTCATGACTAAGTTGGCATCTATCACTTCATCTGAAAGTGAGAGTTCTACCCATCTCTTTAAGCTCATATCTCTGCAAAACATTTCATCAGTAGGCCTTTTTCTTGTAAAAGTTTCAATCAACATCACCCCGTAGCTATACACATCACACCTTGTTGAAACTAGCCCTTCCAAGCCATACTCTGGAACAACAAAAATCATCATTTATGCAGTAAGGAAGACACAATAATTAATTGATTGAAAGTGAAGTGCAATCAATATATTTAGAGAAACTTCACCTGGAGCGATGTAACCCAATGTTGCTAGCGTGTTGGTTAACACAAAGCTATCTCCACCGCATAACAACTTCGCTATCCCAAAGTCGCTTACATGGGCAACCATGTCTTCATCTAACAACACATTACTAGGCTTCAAGTCGCTGTGGACAATGGGCATTGAATAACCGTGGTGAAGATACTCCAAAGCAGATGCAACATCAATCATTATATTCAATCTTTCCATCATATTCAAGCAATAGTTGTGGGAATATAACCATTTTTCAAGGTTTCCCTTCGGCATATATTCAAGTACTAATGCCTTGAACTCTTCATTCGAGCAACTGCTTATGATGCTTGTCAGATTCCTGTGTCGAATGCTACGTAGTATCTCACATTCGACATCAAATATTCTTGAAATACCTTCTAGCTGCATATTGAACACCTTGACAACGATATCCTTCCCATTGTTAAGAATTCCTTTATAAACAGAGCAAGAACTCCCAGTGCCAAGTAAATTGCTTTCATCGAATCTTCCCGTTGCTTGCAGCAGTTCATAATAAGAGATTCTTCCCCCCACAGTGAATATCAACACATCAACTTCTCTAGTCGTCTTATCTTTTCGTTTGTTTCTGACAATTATAAAGGCCAAAGAAACAACTGAGATGAAAGCCACAACCCCGAAAATAATAAATGAAGCTCGCTCCACTTTATTTCTCTTTGATCTGTGCTTAGAAATTGAAGAGCAAATTTGGACATGGAAATTGGGGATTCCACACAATGCCTCATTACCCTCAAAAGAATCCGTAGAGAAGTTTCGAAAAGAACCTCCATTAGGAATTTCTCCACTTAAACTATTGAAAGAGACATTGAAGTAGTCGAGGTGTTGAAGTGCTTCTAAAGACTTTGGAATTGAACCGGAGAGGTTGTTGTACGACAAGTCGAGATCTACCAAACTGATCATGCTTCCCATAGACACAGGAATAGAACCTTCTAGTCTATTATTTGCCAAAGACAAATTAACCAAATTCTGTAACTTCCCAATAGTGCTAGGAATTGACCCTGACAACTGATTCATTGCTAAATTTATATAGATCGCTGCTCCTAAGTTACTTATCTCTTGTGGTAAGAACCCATTTAATGAATTCGAGGACAAGTCTAGAGAGTTCAAATCTTTTAGGCCCCATAAGCTTGAAGGTATGCTTGAATTTAACATGTTGGAGTCTAGATAAAGAATTCTTACAGAAGAGACATTTCCTAGACATTTAGGAATTGGGCCTGAAAATTGATTCTGGCTCATAATTAAAGTATTGAGGCTGAATAGATCACATATAGCATGTGGTATTGAGCCTCCCAACATGTTATCAGACAAATCTAATCCTTGAAGTTCATGCAAATGTCTAATAGTTGGTGGAATATTACCAGATAGCTCATTGGCTTGCAAAGCCAATATAATCAAACTGCTTAAATTGCCTATTTCAACAGGAATGTTGTCACCGAATTTGCAGTTGTAGGCATAGAATGTTTCGAGTGAGGAAGATAAGTTCCCGACAGAAGCTGGAATGACACCATTTAGAGGATTATCATGAATTGTCAAATGAGTTAGAGACCTGCAATTTGTCAATGAAGTAATGAAGGAAGAAGATGGTGCCTGGGTAAGAATATTGTTGCTGAACAGATCAAGTCTTTGAAGAAGTCTTAGGTTGCCGAGATGAGTAGGTATATAACCACTGAATTTGTTTTGATAAAGTGAGAGAATTGTGAGTTGAGAACAGTTAGAGATGGAGTTGGGTATTGTTCCACTCATGGAATTTCTGCCTAGAAGAAGTTGTTCAAGAAAGGGAGAGGCATGGCATAAATGGGTTGGAAGAACCCCTGGCAGAGCATTGCCGACAAGTGAAAGAATCCGAAGAGTTGAAATGTTAAAGAGCTCATGTGGAATTGAACCACTCAAGCTGTTCAAGTCCAGTGCTAATGTCTCCAAATGGTAAAGTTGGCCAAATTCAGTGGGAATAAGCCCTGCAGAATATGAGATTTCAAAAACACATATTGTAGCTAAACAGACCAATTTACATGAAAATTACTCTGTTGTACCTGTAAAATGGTTTTCCGAGAGGGATAACTCTGTTAGCATGGTAATATTCCCGACATCCCTTGAAAGGTTCCCCGTGAATTTGTTACGCGCTAGTGCTAAGGTTTGCAGAGAAGACATATTCATGAAAATATTGAAATCAATTGAGCCCGCAATCTCATTCCCTTCAGCACCAAAAGTAACCAGACTCTGAAGATGGCCAATCTCATGTGGTAGTATTCCTGGCAAAAAAAGTGTCATAAAACTAATCAAATCTCATTTACACAAATTTATGTGATAAGAACTTGAACCATACCCTTCAAATTGTTACCACCAAGAGCTAACACCCAAAGAGATGTTAAGTAGCCGATTTCTGAAGGTATCTCCCCACTCAAAGAGTTGTATGCGAGGCTCAACAGCTCAAGCCGTGAACATTGGGACAGATTTGTGGGAATCGCACCACTCAGCCGATTTCTAGAAAGACGAATGAGAGCAAGAAATGGAAGATTACGACACATGTCTGTCGGAAGACTTCCACTCAGTTCATTGTATCTCAATGTTATAACTACAAGGGTCGAGATGTTGAATATGGCTGATGGTATAGCACCCGATAAATGATTGGATTCAACATACAGAGTTTGTAGACTTTGAAGTCTCCCAAACTCTTTTGGAATTTCTCCACTTAGAGAATTGTAAGATAAGTCAAGCAATTGTAGGTTTGTGAGGTTTGAGAGCGATTTTGGGATGGAACCTATGAAGCTGTTGTTGCGTAAAGACAAGTACTCTAGTTTTGGTAACTGACCCAACATCGGAGGGATGTCTCCGGTGAAGTTGTTGAGTCGGAAAGATATGAACTTCAAACGGCGAAGGAGAGACAGTTGGTGTGGCAAATCTCCATAGAAATGGTTGTTGGAGAGGTCGAGGGAGACGAGGAAGGAGAGGCGTCCGAGCTGTGGTGGAATGGTGGCGGAGAGAGCCATGTTGGAGAGATTCAAGGCAGCTACTCTTGGGTGGCGTAAGCTGCAAGTGACGCCAATCCAGCTGCAGACGGAGGTGGAGTTGGTCCAATTAGTTGCAAGTAAAAGAGATGTATGTTTGAGTGAAAGAAGGGCAGTTTGATCAGTTGCAAGGCTCAGAGGTTGTTTGGATTTGGCTTCAGAAGAAAGCATTGGGAAGGTTATGGTAATTAGGAATGCATATGGCAAAATGCAATAAAGCTTTCTCTCCATGGCTGCAAATTGTGATAAGTCCCTAATAACTGCAACGATCATATATACACAAATATTACAAGACTTGCTTGACTTGAGAGTTTTCCATACCTACTCTCTCGCAGTGATCCATACAAATGTCGACCCCAGTCACTTAATGAGACTGAGATATACGAACACCACTTGCAATATCACACAGCCTGGCGGAGCCACATGGAGACACCCAAATTTTGTCTTGATGGTTGTACAGCATGAACTGAGAAGCAGTTGCCTCCTAGCCTTGATGGTTGTAGCAGACTTACCTCAAGTTGATTCACTTACATATTACCTTGAAAAACATCTTTCCTTACCACTATATTAATTAATGGGTCCACTAGATTTAAGGCAATATCACACAGCCTGGCGGAGCCACGTGGAGACATCCAAATTTTGTCTTATAAAAGTTGATTTACTTGTTATGTCCCCGCATATATATTTAATTTAATGTTGATTTTGTTATTTAAAATTATATAATCTATGAAAATATTATTCGTTATTATTACTATTACATTTTTCTTTTAATAAAAAATGTCTAAAATGTACGGAATGCCCCAAATTTGTTTTTGCAGTGTATTGAAACTATATAATTTATGAAAATGTTGTGTGATATTATTACTATTATGCTTGTATTTTAATAAAAAAATATCTAAAATTAATATACAAAATGCCCCCAAAAAAAAACCGTACAAATTTAGCCCCCCTCAACTAAATTCCTGGCTCCGCCGCCGACACAGGGCTACCGTGGAATAAGGAGAAAAACTAGGAAGTGAGTGATTGTAGATCTATTGAAATAAAATTTGAAATTCATTTTCTTGGCTAAGGGTTCCAACAATGCCCTTGCTCGACTTTTACTTAAAAACTCAACTTGAGCATAAATCAACTTAAAAATATTTTTCTTCCATAAATTAGTAGGACTTTAGTATATGAATTAAAACATATAATCAAACAATTATATGCATATAATAACACTTGTAGAGAAATAATTAATGAGAAATTTAATTAATTAAATCACAATCCAAATTAACTAGTCATTGGTTCAATTAATCTATACCTATTATAAAAGAGCCTTGTTTTACAAAATTTGATTTGCCTAATACGTCCCTATTTTTTAATTTATTTTTAAGGAGAATAATGTAATATCATATTATTATTATTCATCATATTATTATTATTATTCTAATATTTTTTATTTACTTGATTATTATTATTATAATCATGAACATAAAAGAATTCAACTCCCATCACAATTCTAAACAACAATACAAAGGATATTTCACTTAAAACTATTCATCCAATTAATTAATTCGCAATTCGATATGAAGTTTTTATAACATATATACCAAACAAGTATCGATGAATTCTTAAAGTATTTATACTGATTTTCTAGCATGTTAATTTAAGTTCTATTTTACTCCTACTAAAATTCTACTATTTAATAACATGCCAAGCTCAAATCAAATAATTAATAAATACAATTAATTGGATCTTGATTACTTTGATATTGTTTTAAGATCATATTTCAATTTATATACTATAGATTATATAGATGTTATAACCCCTTGCAATATCCATTTCTTCTTAGGGTTTGAAATGGATTAGATTTGTATTTAAAAAAAATGATTTTGGATTAATATTTTGTATTTTTGTTAATTATGTTAGTATTATTTATTAAATTATAGATTTTTTTAGCTTCTACTGGAAACAAGCTAATTGTGTGATTTTTATTATCAGTGAATTTTCATTCTTTTTTATATAGTAAGAACATAGACTCGATAGTTTGAATCAGTTATCAACATGCCATCCAAACCAGTAACTACCAATAATATATATATGTGAAAATGTGTGATTCAAATGTTGCACTTTGGTGAGGTTTTGCTCCATTAGATCAAATAATTAAATTTAAGTAAAAATTAATTTCACAAGCTTTATTTAGTTTAAAGATTTGTTAAAATATTTTATAGATATCTGTAAGTTATATCAAAATATTGACACTCATTCCAATGCATATGAGGTGAAGTATAAAATAAGTATGCACGACTATTATGATAAAATTACTTAGCAACATTTGTGCATTAATTCATCAAGTAATCATACTAATTTTTTTTTTCAACTTTCAGTTTTCAGATTAAATTAATTCATTTGTTTGACAATCTTTTGTGTGGAGTTTTATGCATTAATTTTTAGCATACATATCTAATTCTTTCAAATAATTAAGAGCTTTTATGATTCATTGAGTGAGTATGAATAGCTAGGAGTTTTCTGAATGTTACGTTTAGGAGACCCTTGCTACATTATGAATCCATCAAATTATAAGAATATTCATGGAATTAGATAGGAATATTTGTAAGAATATGTGTGATACTGGTTAGAAAGTGGCTAGACATATAATTCTTATAGTGTAAAGGGGTGTTTACTATTAAGGGTTGACTTAATGGACAAAAATAGAATGTCAACCCATATTTATTAAGATGAATTCAAATTTTGAGATATCTCGAGACCCTTAATGATTTCTATAGTTTAAGATAATATGCTTGATTTTTATCCAATTGAAAGGGGAATGGAGAAATTCTATTAATGAGGATGAAAATTCTCAATCATGAAAAGTTAATGCCTTTTAAATTATATATTACGCTTATTATTTACATAATTCTTTGAGGATATTGATATTGGTCCATTAGCTTGTGATTTAATTAAATATAATCAAAATAACCATGATAAAAAATCTACATTGTACATGTATGCTTGCTTTTATGAGACATAGAGCTGTATAGTTGTAGGCTGTGAAATTTAAATTGAAGGATTATCTGATCAAGAGTTCTTTAGAGAAACTCGACCTTATCTATGCAAAAATCTCAAGAAACTCATCTATAGAGTTCTGTATAGTTATTGTTATTGTTATTTAAATGGTTCTTGTCATGAAGAAATATTTATTCCTAAATTATTCGGGTCAGAGGATAGTAAAAGGGTCTTAAAGATGGATTAACTTGTTCTTGTTTTTTTTTTTTTTTTTTTTTGAGAATGAAATTGCTCTTGTTCAATTAGGCTGCGTTTAATATTATTATCCCTCCATTTTTGGAGGGATAATATTATCCATCGTTGAAGTGAAACTAAGGAAGGAAAAATGGTGAGCAACTCTTTTATGTCAAATGCTGGAAAAGAAATGAGACATTTAAACGCATAAATTTTTGTCATCCATCATTTTCCATGGATAAATTTATCCATCAAAGTAAACGCAACCTTACTAAACGAAAGAGTAAAAAAAATGAAAATAAGTTAAGAAAAAAATAGACATGGTTGTGGAACTTGTGATGAGAAAAAAAAAATTGATACACATTTTAATATTCGTACAATTTCATCTTGGTGGATAGGTCATTGTACGATACTTAAGATTTGACATGTAATAAGAGAATAGATTGTGTGTCTAAAAATATATAATGTAGAAAACAAAAATATTTAGGATTAAGTATAAAACTCAGTCAAGAGCTTTAAGATGCAATCAATGCAAGTGTGAAGATAAGCATAAAACACTATAAGAATAATATGATGTTAAAAGGCATGTAGAGGGCTATATAAGATGGGAGCAAAACAACTTTTTTGCCTCGATTAGAAAATAAATATGTACATTTTCTTCCTAATCTTACTTATCAGATCAATTATATTATAATATATTATCATTATAACTACAATACAATTTTGATGGTCAAAATTATACACATATATAAGATTGAGGTGGTCTCCTAAGTCCTATGCAACTGATTGCATGGTGCAACCGAATTGTACAGGACCCAAAACCTTATCCATATAGAGTATCCTGACCCATATAGATGTAGTAATTTCATATCAATTTGTTAGGTATCTTCGCCTTGCTGGGATTACTCCTCTTGTTTCCCGAACCTCCGGTCCGTCTCACTTCGTGCTCAGGCACTTCTTCTTCTTCTTATTCTTCTGTTCTTCTCTTCACAGCACCTCCTTCCTTCCTTCTTCTGATTTGCACAGGATAAACAAGAAAGGAGTAAAAAGATACAATGAAAGAAAAATAAGAAATAAAGGAGTTAGGGTTTCAGCCAAGGGAAAAGGTGTCCTCGGGACACAGGGGCTCAGATTTTCCCCTTAAACTCGGCAATCCTTCCGGCAGCTTAACAATCAAGGCCAAAGTGGACAATCGGAGTAGCTTCTCAGATCTCAACAGAACCACCAACAGCAGGAGCCAAGTTCAGGACTCCGGCGGCTCAGATCTACTAAGGTAACCACCAAACAGGGCTCCGATGGTCTGGAAAGCCCGGTGATACCACCACCCAAGCAGGGAATCCCGTATTATCAAAGAATCAACCACAAAGGAATAGCAGAGCCTTACTATCTTTGATAATGCGTTATCCCAGCATGAGAGAGTATCAGGGATATAAGGAGAGCAGCAGCAACGGTAGGGAGGGGCGCCATTGAAGGCGGTGAAGTAACCAAGGCAGGAGGGCGGTGGAAAGGGGAGAAAAACGAAGAGACAGAGAGAGAGAGAGGATCGGATTTAGGGTTAGAGTTGAAGCGGCGCGGATGAAAGAAATGAGAGAGAGAGTGGGGACGCGGAGGGGTATATCTGAGTGGGGAGTGGGCTAGGGTTTGGAAATGGGCCAGAGACAGGAGAGTGGGCTCGGGTACTGGGCCTTAAAGAAAAGCCCAGACAAAAAAGAAAAAAAGAAGAGGAGAGGGAATGAGAAATGGGCCAACCTCACATATCCACCTTTGGCACATTGATCATTCTGCTACCAGGGAAGGGCCAGCCTTTGAGTTTGGAGTTTGTCATCACAGCCCACATTTTTACCATCATCCTATCACAAAGACAAGATAATAGAGGGTGAGAACAATATTATACATATTAATCTCAATCTCAACAACAGAGACCAACCCAAGGGAAATCACCATTTCTCAAACCCAGAGGGTTATCATTGAAGACTCAGCAGACCACACACAAAATAGAACACTCATATTCAACACACATACAGAGAGAGAAGACACAAGACAAGACACAGGACAACAGAACAAAACAGGGCTCACAACAGACCAAACATGCAGAGCAAAAGAAAACATGCAGAGCATACAAACACATGACAGAGCAGGGCTTACAGACTCAACACATGCAGCAAGCAACAAAGGAAATAACAGAAACAAGCAGCCACAAAGGCTGAACTTGACACAAAAAACACAGAGGGATCAACCAGGCCCAATGTTCAAGGTCCTTTTGCAAGATTCCAGCTTTGCAACTGGTAGGCACTTAGTGCCCATATCTGCAGGATTGAACTCAGAGGGAATCTTGTTCAGAATAACATCTCCCCTTTCTACAACATCTCTGATGAAATGATACTTGACATCAATATGTTTAGTTCTATCATGGAAAACAGGATTTTTGCACAGTTGTATAGCAGACTGACTATCAGAGAAAATCACAGGTTTATCATCAACAAAATTAATATCAGAGAGCACACCATTTAACCATATTGCTTCTTTCACAGCTTCAGTAGCAGCTATATATTCAGATTCAGTAGTAGATATGGCTACAATTCCTTGTAACTGAGACTTCCAACTAATGCAAGCATCACATAAAGTGAACACATATGAGGTGGAAGACTTCCTACTATCTCTGTCATTAGCAAAATTGGAATCCACATAACCCACACATTTCACATCATTTTTAGACTTAGAGAAAAGCAGACCATGTTTCATAGTAGATTTCAGATATCTAAATAGCCATTTCATAGCTTCCCAATGAGGGAGACCAGGATTTGACATGTACCTGCTTAAACAAGAAACAGCATAAGCAATATCAGGCCTAGTGCTAATCATCAAGCACATGACAGAACCTATAGCATTAGCATATGGAATGTTTCTCATTTCTTCAAGATCAGTGTCAGAGGTGGGACATTGCTTCTTACTAAGCTCAAAATGGGATCCAAGAGGCACACTGACAGGATTGCAATCAAACATGTTGAACTTATGCAAGACTTGATTCACATACTCAGATTGATGTAGCAAAAGGGTGCAGTTCTCCCTATCTCTTTCTATGCTCATGCCTAGGATTTTCTTGGCATCACCTAGGTCTTTCATGTCAAACATATCACAAAGGCATTTTTGAACATGTTGTATAGTTTTCAAGCAAGGACCAAGAATAAGCATGTCATCAACATACAAAAGCAAGAATACAGGAGACTTACCACCCAAGTGATACAAACAATGATCAAAACTGCTCCTAACAAAATTCAGGCTTTTCATGCATTGATCAAATTTCAAGTTCCATTGCCTAGGTGACTGCTTTAGACCATATAAAGACTTTTTGAAGAGGCAAACATGATCAGGAAAGTTTTTGTCAACAAAACCCTCAGGCTGCTTCATATATATATCATTTTCCAGCTCACCATGCAAGAAGGCAGTTGTAACATCCATTTGTTTTAGTTCCCAATTGAAATGAGCACAGAGAGCAAGCATGATGCGCACAGTAGTAAATTTTACTACAGGAGCAAATATTTCATTGTAATCAATGCCCTCTTTCTGTGTAAAACCTTTGGCAACAAGCCTAGCCTTATACCTGACATTTTCCACCTCATTTTTAATCTTAAACAACCATTTGCATTCAACAATAGAACAGTCAGCAGGTTTAGGAACCAAAATCCAAGTATTGTTGTTATGCAGAGAGTTCATTTCAGATTCCATAGCAGACAACCACTTAGCAGATTCATCAGAGTTAACAGCTTCAGAATAAGAACAAGGTTCAGTCTGATCCACATTGTTAAACACATTAAAAGCATACATGGACATGTTGTAATCATCAAACCTAGCAGGCTGCCTAACATGCCTTCTTTCTCTATCTCTAGTAAGTTGATAGTCATTCAAGTTATCATTCACAGGCACATCATGTTCATTCACAATAGGTTCAGGAATTACTGGATCAAGGGGAGGAGTAGGTTCAGGAATTAGCTCGGGTTCCACCTCAAAAGGAATCATAGGTGTAAACATAAACTCATATTTAGCAGCATCATAAGCATTTAGGTTCTCCACCTCACTTGGAGCAGCAGAAAGTGAGGAATTCAGCAAACATGGAAAACTCAACTCATTAAAAGAGACATCTCTGCTAATGCAAGTTTTGAACCCTGGTACAGACTTATCCCATAATCTATATCCCTTAACTCCTTCAAGGTAACCTAGGAAGATACACTTCTTAGCCCTAGGTTCCAGTTTATCAATGTTCTGATGCACATAAGTAGCACAGCCAAAGACTCTCAGGTTATTCAAGCATACAGGCTTATTCCAGAATACAGACTCAGGTAGTTTACCAAGCAAAGGCACAGATGGAGATCTATTGATCAAATAGACTGCAGTCATAAGGGCTTCTCCCCAGAAATGCTTGGAAAGACCAGAAGCAACAAGGAGACTCCTAACTCTCTCCAGGAGAGTTCTATTCATTCTCTCTACAACTCCATTTTGCTGTGGAGTATAAGGGACTGACTTATGCCTAATGATGCCTAACTCAGAACACCATCTATCCAAGGACTGATTACAAAATTCCAGGCCATTATCAGTTCTAATGCATTTAATGCTCTTTCTGGTTTGGTTTTGAATCTGAACAGCCCACTTAGACAGTTTATCAAATACCTCAGATTTATGCTTCATGAGAAACACCCAAGTTTTCCTAGAAAAGTCATCTATCACAGACAAGAAATACACATTGCCACCATGAGTGGGCACCTTTGCAGGGCCCCAGACATCAGCATGCAGATATTCAAGGATTTCAGTGCTAACATGCTTTCTTGGATAGGGAACAGAAGTGGGGAATGCAGACTTGTGATGTTTTCCTAGTATGCAAGGTTCACAAAATGTTATGTCTGAAATTTTGTCATTACCAAAACAACCAGTTTTTCTCAGGATATCCATGCACTTATTGCTTAAATGACCTAGTCTAGCATGCCAAAGTGCAGACTTATCATCATGAACCATATTAGCAACTTGTAAAGGCACAGATTCAACATGTACAGCATACAAATTTCCCTTCCTCAGTGCAGAAAAAACATGCTCAGAATCCTTTTTGAATTGAAAACTCAAATGATCAACAGATCCAGTTACCCTATTATCAGCAATTTGAGAAACAGATAACAAACTGAACTTCAAGTTGGGAACAAATCTGACATTAGTCAAAGTAAGGAATTTTCCATTTTCAAATCTCAAGCATACATCACCCTTTCCAATAATTTCACAACTCTGACCATCAGCTAAAGCAACATGACCAGACTTGACAGGTTGGAGATTAAGAAACATATGTTCATGGGGAGTGACATGAAAAGTACAGCCAGAATCAATGAGCCATTCACTGGAACTCATAGTTTTTGAAATATCATTTGAGTAACTGATAAACTGAAAATCATGGTCATGCATCATGTAAACACAATCATCCTCAAACACATTATTGACATTCTGACTAGGCTCTTCAGGAGTAGGTTGCTTTTTCTGCTTAGGGAGCTTACATCTGTTTATGAAATGGCCTGGTTTTCCACAGTTCCAGCAGACTTTCCTAGGCTTTTGATCAGTGTTTTGGTTCTGGTTTTGACCTCTATACTCAGAATTCTGGTTGTAGGGTCTCATATCCTTAGGCCTATCCTGGTTCTGACCTCTATTGTGATTCTGAGTTTGGTTCTTGTTTACATACAAGATTTCACCATGCAAGGGGTTTGACTTAGTCAATTTCAGTTCACTCTCCTTAGACTTAAGGCCATTGGTGATCATCTCACAGGTGACTTTTGAACCACCATATTTCAGGGCTGACTATACTTCAGAGAAAGGCTCAGAAATAGAGTTTAAAAGAATTTGGGGGGCATATTTCTCTATAGAATCATCTCCAGCAAGTTTCAAATCATGTAAAAGTTTGTTAAAATTTTCCATGTTGGTGTCTACATCCTTAGAAGGATCCATTTGAAAAGACATGAATTGGTTTTGCAAGGACCATGTTGACACGAAGGAGCAGCATATATAGCATTTAAATCATCCCACAGATCTTTAGCACAAGTATGATGTGACACCTTTCTGACCACAGAGCTACACAAATTTAGCAAAATAGTGGCCCTAGCACTATCATTCATATCATGTAAAGCAGCATCAGTAACAACCCCATTAACCCTAGTGGTTATAGCCCTTTTAACTTTTTCTTTGACTAGTATGCACTCAATCTTGATTTTCCAATCTTGAAAGTCATCTCTGCCATTAAAAGGTACTACATGCATGTTGTTCATGTTGATGCAGATGAAAGCAAAGAAGATCACACAAGCACAGAGCAAGAGACACCACAGCAAAGGCCACCAGGACCTTAAAGAGGAAACAAATGGAGTTCAGGAGCAGGGAAGAGCCCAGATCTCAGCACAGATTGATCTGTGGAGCAAGGATTCACACTGGTCCCTCCAAAAGTTCCAACAGGACTTAACCAAGTCCAAAAACTCTCAATCCAAGGGAATTTTCCAGGGCAAACAGAAGCACCAGAGAAAACAAACAACAGCAGATACAACAAAGAAACAGAAACACACACAGCCAATCTAGATAGCCCCCTTTCTCCCTTGATTTCCAGGGTACTCGCACGAGGAGACTCCTTTAAAGGAGAATCCAGACGAACTGGACCAAAAGCAAGGGAGAACCTCACTTGGCTTTGGATGCCAGGGGTTTATCGAGACAGGGGCAACAAGCGGAAGCAAACAAGAGAGCAGGATCGCAAGATACCAAAATCAAGCAAAAAACATGCAAGAAAGAAAAACAGCAGGCAACACCAATCCTAATGTCTAGGGGTTTCAGGGTGTAAGCCAATTTACCAGAGCTGAGCTCTTCAGGAGGAAGAACCGGACTTACCACTTTCCTTTCTCGTCGGGAGCGAGTCGGCGCAGCCAAAGGGCGGCGGGGTGAGAGGGATGAGTTCGGGGGGAGCCCTGGCAAGGTCCCCGTGGCTCTGATACCACTGTTGGGTATCTTCGCCTTGCCGGGATTACTCCTCTTGTTTCCCGAACCTCCGGTCCGTCTCACTTCGTGCTCAGGCACTTCTTCTTCTTCTTATTCTTCTGTTCTTCTCTTCACAACACCTCCTTCCTTCCTTCTTCTGATCTGCACAGGATAAACAAGAAAGGAGTAAAAAGATACAATGAAAGAAAAATAAGAAATAAAGGAGTTAGGGTTTCAGCCAAGGGAAAAGGTGTCCTCGGGACACATGGGCTCAGATTTTCCCCTTAAACTCGGCAATCCTTCCGACAGCTTAACAATCAAGGCCAAAGTGGACAATCGGAGTAGCTTCTCAGATCTCAACAGAACCACCAACAGCAGGAGCCAAGTTCAGGACTCCGGCGGCTCAGATCTACTCAGGTAACCACCAAACAGGGCTCCGATGGTTTGGAAAGCCCGGTGATACCACCACCCAAGCAGGGAATCCCGTATTATCAAAGAATCAACCACAAAGGAATAGCAGAGCCTTACTATCTTTGATAATGCGTTATCCCAGCATGAGAGAGTATCAGGGATATAAGGAGAGCAGCAGCAACGGTAGAGAGGGGCGCCATTGAAGGCGGTGAAGTAACCAAGGCAGGAGGGCGGTGGAAAGGGGAGAAAAACGAAGAGACAGAGAGAGAGAGGATCGGATTTAGGGTTAGAGTTGAAGCGGCGCGGATGAAAGAAATGAGAGAGAGAGTGGGGATGCGGAGGGGTATATCTGAGTGGGGAGTGGGCTAGGGTTTGGAAATGGGCCAGAGACAGGAGAGTGGGCTCGGGTACTGGGCCTTAAAGAAAAGCACAGACAAAAAAGAAAAAAAGAAGAGGAGAGGGAATGAGAAATGGGCCAACCTCACACAATTGATACATACAATCCGGTTGCACCATGCAACCTGTTGCACATGAATTTTTGTGTATAAGATTTTGTTTTATTTTTATTTACTTCTTTATACAGCTTGCAAACATTTATTAATTTAATAATCAATAACTAACAGTATTATATCATTTTTTATTTTTAAATATATTATTATTTTGAATAAATAAATTATGTTAAACAAGAGGTAATACGTGCAATGCACGTAGACTCTGCTAGTAAAAATTAAATGGGCAAAAAAAATTAAACATCTCTCACTCTAGTTGATGGAGATGGCATGAATCTTTAGTAGCTAGAGACATGACGTAATCCACTGCTAGCAGGGGGGTCACTGGGCCCCCCTGGAATTTTAAAAAATAGTAGGTATATTTTCGTAATTTTAGTATTAAAAAAATAAAATACTCTGATTTTATCTTCTTACAGTTTTTGTGAGGTCTAAACGACGTTGTTTCTTACAATTTAATTAAAAAATTCTTTAAATAAGCAAGGGATGTATCCTGTATTTGCACTATAATTTTCAATATTTAGTAATTTTATTGCAAATTATTTTCGTAACATGAATATTACGTGGAGAATTAATCCACAAAAAATCCAAGTCAATAATCCGACGATCAGAAAAAAATTGCGAGGGACGAAATTGCAAAAATTGAAAAGATAATGATTTAATTCGTCACATTTTAAAAGTCACATTAAAATTGTTAATTCGAAATAGTTCATGATTTTATTTGCCAAAATCCCAAGTTTTATCCATCTTGATTTTTTGAAGTTGTTTTGTACGAACGAAATGTATTTTTATAATTTAAAAGATATTTATAATTGTGTTAATGATTATTATTTATTTTTAATTTATTTTAATTAATTTATTATTTTTAAATTTAATTATTATTTTTATTTAAAAAAAATTGGACCCCCCTGAAACGAAAGTCTGGCTCCGCCCCTGACTGCTAGGTCCCAAAGTTTTCAACAAGTAGTATTGTGTATGTTATATATGCTTCTACTGCGTCACTAGATAAGAAAAATTGACAGAACCAATAATGATGGTAATTTTGTGTATGAGAAAGCATCAAAGCAATGTGAATTGCATAGAGCAATGATATCAGAATACGTTTGAACATTTGAAAGCATTGTGATATATCAGAATACAAAATTTCGTGATAGAGGTCTCAAAATTTCGCAGGCCTTTTTGCTTCTGAAGATTTGATTCATGCTTGATTTTGTAAAACTCATTTGCCAAAGCATACTGTATTTAATAGATACACTGTAAAATTTTATTACCTTACTATGATGAAGTGTCTGATCAATTACATTGGATTACAAAACTGTTGAAAGACCTCCAAGAATGGGATATAACCAAGATCTGTTGAGTTTGTATTATTGCTAGAATTCCTCGGGGTATGTATAATTCTCTATCTCTCTCTCCTAACTCTCTCTCTCTCGGCCGACCGTCGACCGCCGTGCCACCTTCCCCTCATCTCAATCCTTCGATCTGTCTTCGGTGAAGCCGCCGCGCCGGCGTTCCTCCACCTGATTCAGTCGCAGCTCTGAGGTCCGGCGGGGTCCGGTGAAGTCCTTGGTAGATGTTATTTCCATACCTACTCTCTCGTAGTGATCCATACAAATGCCGACCCCAGTCACTTAAAGAGACTGAGATATACGAACACCACTTGCAAAAGTAGATTGAGAAATTAAAGTCCCACTTGCAAAAGGATAATTAAAACTGAGCAGCAATCAGTAAAAAAGTATATCCACACTTGAAAACTATATATACTTCTACTCTTGTGCATAAGTATTCTGGTTAATGGACTTAATTATGATTCCGATTGCTGATTAATTTGGGAATGAGATGTTAATTAACTTTGTGTTCTACAGCATCCTTCATGGTTGGGGCTTTCTGTAGCAGACTTGAAGTTGATTCACTTACATATTACCTTGAAAAACATCTTTCATTACCACTATATTAATTAATGGGTCCACTAGATTTAAGGCAATATCACACAGCCTGGCGGAGCCACATGGAGACACCCAAATTTTGAGATTTTTTTTTCCAAGTATATATATATAAAACTAGGAATCAGCCCCCCTCAACTAAATTCCTGGCTCCGCCGCCGACACAGGGCTACAGTGGAATAAGGAGAAAAACTAGGAAGTGAGTAATTGTAGATCTAATTTTAATGCAATAGGGAGCAGGAAACAAAACTGTAAAAAGGGCCTTCTATATGCGTGAAGTTGGTTATTATTATTCAAGTGTAGCTGAAAAGAAAAAACAGTGACAAACTAGTTTTGTCGTGTCGTGTTACGATCGTAACTCTATGGGTGCTCTTCGAGTGAGCACTTACTCCAAAAATAAGAAGAACACGAGAGAGAAAAGGGAAATCTGCTCCCTTTCCCTAACACAAATCCTTTTAGTTTATCTGGTAACTTCTTGGTGCGTATGTGCCTCCCTTGTGTTTGGTATGGATATATTGTGATTAAACGACGGAATAATTAACTACCGTTCTGCCCAAGTCAACAGGATTTCTTGAATTGTTGCTTTCAAGAAAGATGAAAAACCAGAAATAAAACAAAAACAATGAAAAACCCAACCGCTGCTATTTGTGCTCCCTAAGAATTGAAACCACTATATTCTACATGAACTTTCTTATGGAACAGTGTTAGAAAAATGGAGGTGATTATATAGTGGTTTGAGTGTGGTGAGTGATTTAGAGAAGTGGTGAAGATGAATATTGTTAGTGTGTGTAGAATATAGATATGAATTTTAGAGAGAAGCTCTTGTCTCCAAGAAGGCTATAGAGTGTATTTGATAAGGTGTAATTTTTATTAGCTTGTTAGCTTCTCTTGCTCTATTACAAATGGTACAAACTCTCTAGATCCTCGTATGAATCTAGAATTATCTACTAGTTAAGATTAATCTAGATTCTACTTAAGACTTCCTAACCTTGAATATTCTAGATTTCTAGAATATTTATATATTCTACATGGACTTTCTTATGGAACAGCTACTCAAGAAGTAAACTTTTATGCAGTGTTTTAATAAACTATTTAGATACACTAGTATTGTCACACCCCAATTTCTCGGGAGAATAAGAAATGAGCTATGTGACAGGAGTACTAGGCTTTACTTGAATTAAATGGGTATTGTGCCCTTAGAGTCTAGCATATCATTTCATTAATCGAAAAATACATCGTATTTAAAAGTTAACAAGTACAACACTATAATATAATTATTCTTCCTATCAAGATCGGAAGTTCGAAGGTCGGAGACCAAAATGATATTTTATACTGGGAAATTAATATATGCAGGAAAACAATCGCTAGGAAAATATTAGAAAATGGAATTCAGATTAAAACAATCCGAAAGTATCAAGATAGTCAGGCATAAGATAATATTCACAAGTGAATTTATTTCAGCGGAAGTAAAACAAAGTGTTCTTCAAATAACAACAACCTCTTCCTTAGCCTCGCACGTCACCACCAGCTGTTCAATCTGCAAAAGGTTTTGAAAATATTTGCAGGATTGAGTACTAATGTACTCAGTGGGCTGAGCCATTTAAAAACATTTTGAAAGCTATTCTGAAAGGATAATTCATGCTTTGAAGAGTATAACACATATATTTTTAAAAAAAGTTATTCCATGCATACTAAAAATAATCTAAGCTCATATTTTCCTGGCTCATCTACAACTGGTTATCATCGAATCTCTCGAGACAACAGATTCTGGTGTAGATACACAATTCTGATTGCAAGAGCCAACAATGTTCTGGTAGAAACAATAACCAATAGAGAGCAAAAATATTTTAAGCATGAACCATCAACTTTAACTTTTCATAAAACCGAGCTTATTAGCTCAAACATACATTTCGTAAATAAAGTTTCACCTGATTTGAAGACAACCCAAACAATTTAATAGAGAACCTATATATCTTCTTCTGGAGGACGTACAAGATAAGTTCTCAACTTAAGCTCGTAGTCCTATAACTTGTCATCAATTTCTAACTAAATTCGCAACACCCGGGTTTTCAAAATAAAATTTGAAATTCATTTTCTTGGCTAAGGGTTCCAACAATGCCATTGCTCGACTTTTACTTAAAAACTCAACTTGAGCATAAAATCAATTTAAAAATATTTTTCTTCCATAAATTAGTAGGACTTTAGTATATAAATTAAAACATATAATCAAACAATTATATGCATATATGATAACACTTGTAGAGAAATAATTAATGAGAAATTTAATTAATTAAATCACAATCCAAATTAACTAGTCATTGGTTCAATTAACAAAAATAAAATGGGCACAAAAATTAAAACATCTCTCACTCTAGTTGATGGAGATGGCATGAATAAAGAGTAGCTAGAGACATGACGCAATCCACTGCTAGGTCCCAAAGTTTTCAACAAGTAGTATTGTGCATGTTATTCTATGCTTCTACTGCGTCACTAGATAAGAAAAATTGATAGAACCAATAATGATGGTAATTTTGTGTATGAGAAAGTAATGTGAATTGCATAGAGCAATAATATCATAATACATTTGAACATTTGAAAGCATTGTGATATATCAGAATACAAAATTTCGTGATAGAGGTCTCAAAATTTCGCAGGCCTTTTTGCTTCTGAAGATTTGATTCATATATGCTTGATTTTGTAAAACTCTTTGCCAAAGCATACTGTATTTAATAGATACACTGTAAAATTTGATTACCTTACTATGATGAAGTGTATGAGAAGTGGAGATAGGGCTCTAATGAACTATGAGGCACTCTCCCGAGCAATCGGTTGCACCGTGTTGAAGATCTTCAAGTGTCATTTGTTTGTTGAAGTAGTGTCATTCGAAAATGTTCAAGTGTCATTTTCCGAATAAAGTAGTGTCATTCTGGAAACCAGTAGTACGGTGCAACCGGTTGCACAATAGTATTTGTGATGAACTATTGGTAGATAAATGCCAATTTAGTTTATAGAAGTAGTAGCAATTGCATTTACATACAGTTTCTGTAGACTGATCAATTACATTGGATTACCAGTTTTCTGTTGAGAAGACCTCCAAGAATGGGATATAACCAAGATCTGTTGAGTTTGTATTATTGCTAGAATTCATCGGGGTATGTAGATCTTTGTATAGCTTGTAGATCTTTGTATAGCTTTTCTTCTTCCTTAGAGTGTTTTTTAATTCAGTAGAGTTACAGAGAGAAAAGAGTTAAGAGCATCTGTAAGAGAGAGTTGCGTGTTTCTTTTCTTTGATCCAGTTTTTCTAATTGGTGAGGTTGTGTGATTGTAATTCTCTTTCGATCTTGGTTCAATAACAGAGGCTCACTCTCCCGTGGACGTAGGGGTTTTCCCGAACCACGTAAATCTCGTTGTTTCGTCTTGTATTTCATTTGGTTTGTCGAAGTGGTTTCTAATTTCTGTGAATGTAATGTGCCACTCACATTCGGTATTCAATGCATAAGAGCAGTCTATGGTTTGGTTTTGCTACCTTATCAATAACTGATGATGCTATGCATTCTTTAAAGGAATCGTATAGCAGGAGGGAGTAGACTGAGATAGTATAATTGTGTTGGTTGGCTGCTGAGTTGAAGTAAATGAAGGATTAACTGAAATAATCATACTTATTCTTCTCAAAAAAGAGGCTATGTATAAAATTACCCAAGAAAAATCACAAGGCCCAATTAAATTAATAAAATAATACTCCCTCCGTCCCGCGAGTCTTGACCCGTTTGGGTTCGGCACGAGAATTAAGGAGTTGTAGATTAGTGTTTTAAGTGTGTAATTAATAAAGTATAAAATTGATAAAGTAGGAGAGAGAAGGTAATAAAAGTGATAAAGTAGGATAGAGAATATAATAAAGGTGATAAAGTAGGAGAGAGAATGTAATAATTATTGCCAAAAAAGGAAACGTGTCAAGATTCGTGGGACGGCCCAAAAAGGAAAACGTGTCAAGACTCGCGGGACGGAGGGAGTATAGCCCAAAGAATTGAATAATAAAGCCCAATTACTCTCTTCCACTTGCTCTCTCCTAACTCTCTCTCTCTCTCTCCCGAGGAGTCCGCCGCCGCGGCTCCGGAATCCGGCGACCGTCGACCGCTGTGCCACCTTCCCCTCGTCTCAATCCGTCGATCCTCCATCCTCCTTCCTAATTTCACGCTCATTCTCTAACTGGACGAAAAGGAACACCCCCACTCTCTCCCTTCGATCTGTCTTCGGTGAAGCCGCCGGCGTTCCTCCACCTCTGAGTCCGTGGTCTCTGTAATTCCGGCGAGAGTCGTCGTCTCTCAATTCCACTGAAGGAGTGGGAAAAGGGCTCGTCTGGACAGGGCAGTCGGCCCTCCACTGTAACAAAAGCTAAGTTGTATTCTACCCTTTGCTTGTTTAAGAAAGGTGTGGTCTTTACTAGTGTGCTAAGGAATAGCCATGAAAGTTGTGAGACATATGTCTGTATTCTATGTTCTTGTAGTGGAGTGGTTTCTACCAATGATGCTATGCATTCTTTAAAGGAATCGTATAGCAGGAGGGAGTAGACTGAGATAGTATAATTGTGTTGGTTGGCTGCTGAGTTGAATCAAGTAAATGAAGGAATAACTGAAATAATCATACTTATTCTTCTCAATAAATGCAGGTGTGGATAATCACAGACAATAACTTACCTCCTTCAAGGTAGGCAGAGCAATGAATAGGCTCTTTGTTTCTCTTTGGTTGATGAAGCACTAAAGAAGGAGGGCAAGGGAGGTTTGGCTGATGGGAAAGTGAGCTGTTGGGAGTTGGTGTAGTAGGATGGTAGGGAGTAGGAATGAAAGTTTATTGTAAGTGATAAAAGGTTGAGGTGATCTATGAAATAAAATCCTTCTGTGTTTGCCATTCCCTATCTCATATAATAATAGATTCGGGTTTGTAACGGACTATTCTAATAAATCTCGTATTACAATATATGTTTTCCTGTCTTGCCAAAATCAATAGACTGTAAAATAATTCTAAATTAAATCCGAAGATTTAATTCGTTTTGCTGTTATAATATCTAGATTAAACCCCACTTCACATGTCGGAATAAATTCACGACTTAACTAATAGTGATAATAAATAGAAATAAAATTTCTATCAACATACTAGATAACATGACTTTGCTAACTCAGTTATATATTTGGAATAAAAAAACCTAACAAACGCTTGAAAGCACAAAGTCACTAACAAATCCTTGAAAGCACAAAGTCGCTAACTAAGGGCCGAGCCTCATTAAAACCTTTCTAGCGACAATCCAATGGAAAAAACACCAGTAAAGGAAAAAGAGTACTCGTCTATTACAACGAGGAAAAAAAAAGAACAAATTAACAATGATAGCAAAAACCAACAAAAGGACCAAGCCAAATTTTCCATTCATTATGTCATCCACCTCACCACTATCCAGTGCCTCACCCCAATTAGCATCTACTGCCTCTTCAAAATCTTCAACACTACATGCCTCATCAAAGCCACCAAAAGAAGAAGACATCATTAGCTAACTTTGCGATAGAAATTTGGGATATGAATATCTTTTTGAACGGCTTCCTCAATCAAGGGAATAGCATGATTCCACCAACCGGTCGGAGTATTTGGATTTGCCATAATGTCAGCAACTTGGTTCCCTGCACGAAAGATATGTGAAACACGAATATCATTGGGAAAATCAGTAAATCGTAATAGAACAATATTATCTTAGAAATAACATAGAACTTTGAAATAGCTTACTTGAATCTCATTGGGAAAGTCGGTGTTTAATTTTCTGCAACTCTGCATGTGCTTGTTTCATGTTTATTCTATCTCTGGGAGAGTCGGCAGAACATTTAAGAGCCAATTCAAGTATGGATGGTACACACTGCATATTCTTGCCAATCATTTCTTCCTCCAAATTCCTGACTAAGTTGGCATCTATCACTTCATTTGGGATCTCCGAAAGTGAGAGTTCTACCCATCTCTTTAAGCTCATATCTCCGCAAAACATATCATCACTAGGCTTTTTTCTCGTAAAAGTTTCAATCAACATCACCCCGTAGCTATACACATCACACCTTGTTGAAACTAGCCCTTCCAAACCATACTCTGGAACAACAAAAATCATGAAGTATTCAGTAAGGAAGCCACAATTAATTGATTGAAAGTGAAGTGCAATCAATATATTCGGAGAAACTTCACCTGGAGCGATGTAACCTAATGTTGCTAGCGTGTTGGTTAACACAGAGCTATCTCCATCGCATAACAATTTTGCTATCCCAAAGTCACTTACATGGGCAACCATATCTTCATCTAACAACACATTACTAGGCTTCAAGTCGCTATGTACAATGGGCATTGAATAACCGTGGTGAAGATACTCCAAAGCAGATGCAACATCAATCATTATATTCAATCTTTCCATCATATTCAAGCAATAGTTGTGGGAATATAACCATTTTTCAAGGTTTCCCTTTGGCATATATTCAAGTACTAATGCCTTGAACTCTTCATTGGAGCAACTGCTTATGACGCTTGTTAGATTCCTGTGTCGAATGCTACGTAGTATCTCACATTCGACATCAAATATTCTAGAAATACCTTCTAGTTGCATGTTAAACACCTTGACAACGATATCCTTCCCATTGTTAAGAATTCCTTTATAAACAGAGCAGGAACTCCCAGTGCCAAGTAAATTGCTTTCATCGAATCTTTCCGTTGCTTGCAGCAATTCATAATAAGAGATTCTTTCCGGCACAATGAATATCAACTCATCAACTTCTCTAGTCGTCTTATCTTTCCTTTTGTTTCTGACAATTATAATAGCCAAAGAAACAACTGAGATGAAAGCCACAACCCCGAAAACAATAAATGAAGCTCGTTCCACCTTCTTTCTCTTTGATCTGTGATTAGAAATTGAAGAGCAAATTTCGACATGGAACTTGGGGATTCCACACAATGCCTCATTGCCCTTAAAAGAATCCATAGTGAAGTTTCTAAAAGAACCTCCATTAGGAATTTCTCCACTTAAACTATTGAAAGAGACATTAAAGTAGTCGAGGTGTTGAAGTGCTTCTAAAAACTTTGGAATTGAACCAGAGAGGTTGTTGTACGACAAGTCGAGATTTGCCAAATTGATCATGCTTCCCATAGACACAGGAACAGAACCTTCTAGTCTATTATTTGCCAAAGACAGATTAGCCAAATTCTGTAACTTTCCGATATTCCTCGGAATTGACCCTGACAACTGATTCATTGCTATATTTATATAGATCGCTACTCCTAAGTTATTCATCTCTAGAGGTAGTGACCCATTTAATGAATTTGAGGACAAGTCTAGATTGATCAAATCTTTTAGGCCCCATAAGCTTGATGGTATGCTAGAATTCAAAATGTTGGAGTCCAGACCAAGATTTCTTAAAGAAGAGACATTCCCCATACATTTAGGAATTGGGCCTGAAAATTGATTATAGCTCATAACTAAAGTATTGAGGCTGAATAGATCACATATAGCATGTGGTATTGAGCCTCTCAACATGTTATCATACAGAAGTAATCCTTGAAGTTCATGCAAATGGCTTATAGTTAGTGGAATATTACCGGATAACTCATTGCCTTGCAAATACAATGTAATCAAACTGCTTAAATTGCCTATTTCAACAGGAATGCTGCCACTGAATTTGCAGTTGCCGGCAGCGAATGTTTGAAGTGAGGAAGATAAGTTCCCGACAGAAGCTGGAATGACACCATTTAGAGGATTATCAGAAATATCAAAACCAGTTAGAGACCTGCAATTTGTCAATGAAGTAAAGAAGGAAGAAGATGGTGCCTGGGTAAGATTGTTGCCGAATATAGAAAGAAATTGGAGAAGTCTTAGGGTTCCGAGATGAGTAGGTATATAACCACTGAATTTGTTTTCAGGAATTGAGAGAATTGTGAGTCGAGAACAGTTAGAAATAGTGTTGGGTATTGCTCCAGTGATAGAATTTATGCCAAGAAACAATCTTTCAAGAAAGGGAGAGGCATGGCATAAATGGGTTGGAAGAACCCCTGACAGAGCATTGTCGCCAAGTGCAAGAATCCGAAGAGTTGAAATGTTAAAGAGCTCATGTGGAATCGAACCACTCAAGCTGTTCGACTGTAGTACTAATGACTTCAAATAAAGTTGGCCAAATTCAGTGGGAATAAGCCCTGCAAAACATGAGATTTCAAAACTGTAGCTAAAAACACATATTGTAGCTAAACAGACAATTTACATGAAAATGACTCTGTTGTACCTGTAAACTGGTTATCTTGGAGTTCTAAAAATGTGAGCGTTGTAATATTCCCGACATCCCTTGAAAGGTTCCCCGTGAATTTGTTACGCGCTAGTGATAAGGTTTGCAGAGAAGACATATTCATGAAAATATTGAAATCAATTGAGCCCGCAATCTCATTCTTTTCAGCACCAAAAGTAACCAGACTCTGAAGATGACCAATCTCATGTGGTAGTGTTCCTGGCAAAAAAAGGGTCATGAAACTAATAAAATCTGATTTACACAAATTTATGTGATAAGAACTTGAACCATACCATTCAAATTGTTGCCACCAAGAGCTAAAAACTGAAGAGATGTTAAGTAGCCGATTTCTGAAGGTATCTCCCCACTAAAAGAGTTGTAAGAGAGGCTCAACTCCTCAAGCCGTGAACATTGTGATACATTTGTGGGAATCGCGCCACTCAGCTGATTTTTAGAAAGACTTAGCACAGTAAGAGATGGAAGATTACTGCAAATGTCTGTTGGAAGACTTCCACTCAATTCATTGTATGAGAAGGCCATAGATACAAGGGTCGATATGTTGAATATGGCTGATGGTATAGCACCGGATAGACGATTGAAATGAACAAATAGAGTTTGTAGACTTTGAAGTCTTCCCAACTCTTTTGGAATTTCTCCACTTAGAGAATTGTATCTTAAGTCAAGAAATTGTAGGTTTGTGAGGTTTGAGAGGGATTTTGGGATGGAACCTATGAAGCTGTTGTTGCTTAAAGACAAGTACTCTAATTTTGGTAACTGACCCAACATGGGAGGGATGTCTCCGGTGAAGTTGTTGAGTCGGAGAGATATGAACTTCAAACGGCGAAGGAGAGACAGTTCCTGTGGCAAATCTCCATGGAAAAGATTGCTTCTGAGGTTGAGGTAGACAAGGAAGGAGAGGTGTCCGAGCTGTGGTGGAATAGTGCCGGAGAGAGCCATGTTGGAGAGATTCAAGGCAGCTACTCTGTGGTGGCGGAAGCTGCAAGTGACGCCAATCCAGGTGCAGACGGAGGTGGAGTTGGTCCAATTAGTTGCAAGTGAAAGAGATGTATGTTTGAGTGAAAGAAGGGCAGTTTGATCAGTTGCAAGGCTCAGAGGTTGTTTGGATTCAGAAGAAAGCATTGGGAAGGTTATGGTGATTAGGAATGCATAAGGCAAAATGCAATAAAGCTTTTTGTCCATGGCTGCAAATTAATTGTGATTGTATTATGATAATTAAGTCACTAATAAATGCATCCAATAATCATCATATATACATAAATATTATAAGACTTGAGAGTCTTCATGGGTGGTGGCCTTTGACGTCTTTTTTGTTTTTTCCGTTTGAGACGAAGACGAATACTTGAGGTTGAGACAAACAGATATATAGAATCAAACTTTGGAAAAGTAGATTGCACTTGCAAAAGGATATATAATTTAAAGTAGACTTGAGGTTGAGACGCAGACGAAGACTTGAGGTTGAGACAAACAGACGAAGACGAAGGTGAAGAGTTGAGACAAAGAGGGAGACGCAGACGAAGACTTGATCGATATAGAAATGCAAACTAAATCCTTATATCCCGATTGATTATATAGAAACAGATATATAGAATCAAACTTTGGATTGAGAAAAGTCCCACTTGCAAAAGGATAATTTAAAGTGAGCAGAAATCAGTAAAAAGGTATATCCACACTTCAAAACTATACAATGGAGATAAGAAGCAGCCACATCATACTTCTACGTACAGTTCTACCTGTGCAAATTCAATTTTATGTCATGTTTCAAACATATAATAAATAATTACTTAAAATATGCACATAATAATATAATATTATTATACAAATTATACTTTAAAAAGAATTAATTAAATTAATGATAGTCTAATTAAATAATCAAGGCTGTCCGTTTAAACATAAATATGCACATCCCAAAATATGAAATGCATCGGCCCAAAATTTGCAAACAAAGCATGTTGTCGAAAAAAGAAAGCAATAAGTTTACAAAGAATATGAAAGCTTGAGGATCATGTTGGGAAATATACACAAATAATTCCGCCGATTATCAAATCGAAAGCAATATCAAAGATATAAATTATCTAAGACGGGAAAAATAATGACACTGATATTTAACGTGGTTCGGCCAAACTGCCTACGTCCACGGACCCACCCCAATATATTAGAGAATCTCACAAAATGAGGAGTACAACAATACCACACTGTATTTTGTATCTGCCTACGCAGAGGCTATCTCTCAACTCACTTTTATCACTCGTGTATAACTTCTACACTGAAGTTTTCTCTCACAAGATTTTCTCTCTATCTCTCTATCTCTCTAGCTATCTGCTTTGATAGTTGTGTTTGGTGTGTCTTTGCAATGTTGAGGAAGAAGGTATTTATAGGCAAATTCATGGTGGTAGGTGGCACTCATGGTGGTAGGTGGCAAATGGTGGAGGTGGTAGGTAGCTACCTACCTCCATTTTTTACTAACAATCTCCCACTTGAAGACTGATTTCAATCTGTCTTCACACCTTGATCAACGCAGCAGCCTTTCTGTCTTTGTTATTCTAGCAAACCAATTGAAGCTGAGCACAACTTCAATTTATCAATGGTTACTGCCTTTGTAAACATATCGGCTGAGTTCTTGCTTCCCTGGATCTTCTCAAGTTGTAAGATCTTCATCTCCAGCAGGTGACGGATGTAGTGATACTTCAACTCAATGTGCTTTGTCCTTGAGTGAAATGCTGGATTCTTAGCCAAGAAAATAGCACTTTGACTGTCACTAAAGAGTGTACTATTCTCATGCTTCTTCCCAAGTTCTCCCAAGAAATTCTGCAACCATACCATCTCCTTGCTTGCTTCCGTCACGGCTACATACTCAGCTTCCGTAGTAGACAACGTGACAATCTTCTGCAACTTAGAAGACCAAGAAATAGCAGTACCACCAAAAGTAAATACATACCCGGTTGTACTCTTTCGACCTTCCAGGTCATTTGATGCCAAATCTGCATCAACATAGCCAACCAACTTGGCACTCTTGCCATCAAAACATAAAGCTTTGTCCGTGGTACCTCTTAAGTAACGAAGAATCCACTTGACTGCTTCCCAATGTTGCTTGCCCGGATCACCCATGAATCGGCTTACTACTCCCACTGCATGCGCAATATCTGGCCTTGTACACACCATGGCGTACATAATGCTGCCTATTGCTGATGCATAAGGAACTTTTATCATCTCGGCACGTTCCTCCTTTGTACATGGCGACTCCTTCTTTGACAGCTTGAAGTGACAACCCAACGGGATGTTCACCGGCTTCGAATTCTGCATGTTAAATCTTTCCAATACCTTCTCAATGTAGTTGGCTTGTGAAAGATACAACTTTCCTGCCGCCTTGTCTCTTTTGATCCTCATGCCAAGAATCTGATTGGCCTCTCCAAGATCTTTCATGGAGAATCGTTCAGACAATTGCTTCTTCAACTTATCCATTTCCTTTGCATCAGCTCCTGCGATCAACATATCGTCAACGTATAGCAAAAGGATAAGATAACTTTTGTCGAACCTCTTGTAGTAGCAACAATGATCAGCGTGGCATCTCGCGTAGCCAATCTCCAACATAAAACTGTCAAACTTCTTATACCACTGCTTCGGAGCTTGCTTCAGGCCATACAAGCTCTTTTTCAACTTGCACACAAGATTTTCTTTTCCTTTCACCACGAATCCCTCGGGCTGTGTCATGTACAAGTTTTCCTCCAAATCACCATGAAGGAACGCTGTCTTTACATCCATCTGATGTAACAACAAGTTTTCTGCAACTACCATGCTCAACATTAAACGAATAGTGGTCAGTTTCACAACAGGAGTAAAAATATCGGTATAATCAATACCGTATCGTTGCTCAAACCCTTTGACAACCAGCCTTGCCTTGTAGCGTTTGCTACCATCAGCTTCAATCTTGATTCGATAGATCCACTTGCAATGTAATGCCTTCTTCCCCTTCGGGAGCTCTACAAGTTCCCAAGTGTCGTTTAGGATAAGAGATTCAATCTCATCATCCATAGCAACTCTCCACATCCGCTTATTACTACCAGTATCTGCCTCTGCATAGCATTCAGGCTCACCACCATCAGTAAGTAGTAAATAAAAATTAGAGGGCGAGTACCTATCAGGTGCACGTCGCTCTCTAACCGGTCTTGGCAGCGGATTGTTTGGTGGTGGGGTTCTTGGCTCCTCATCTGGAACCTCTTCAAAATTCTGGCTCTCCTTGCTCCCACTCGAGTTTGAGATGTCTAACTCGACTACTTGGGAATCAGAATTGCCAGGGCTAGATGATTTCACTCTTTCCTTGTACAACACCTGTTCATTGAAAACCACATCTCTACTTCGAATAACCTTTCGGTTCTGCTCATCCCAGAGCCTATAACCGAACTCGTCTCCACCATAACCAATGAACGTACACTTAAGAGTTTTAGCATCTAACTTGCTTCTATTAACATGATCAATATGAGCATAAGCAACACATCCAAAGATGCGTAGAAAAGATAGGTTTACCTCTTTTCCTGTCCATTCTTCCTCAGGTATCCGAAACTCCAATGGAACTGATGGACCTCTATTGATTAGGTATGCAGCTGTGTTAACTGCATCTGCCCAAAACATCTTAGGCAACCCACTTTTCAGCCTCATGCATCTTGCTCGCTCATTTAGTGTTCTGTTCATCCGTTCTGCTACACCATTCTGCTGGGGAGTTCCTCTCACGATTTTCTCCATGCGAATCCCATTCTCAGCACAGTAGTCTTTGAACTCCTTAAGTTCATATTCTCCTCCATTGTCGGATCGTAGACACTTTACTTTCAGCCCTGTTTCAGTTTCTACAAGGGCTTTCCACTTCCTGAAAGTATCAAATGCATCAGATTTATTTTTAAGAAAATAAACCCATACCTTTCGAGTGGAATCATCAATGAAGGTTATGTAGTATTCCGAGCCACCAAGGGATTTTACAGGTGCCGGTCCCCATAGATCACTATGGACCAGCTCCAGCTTCTGCGTCTTCAAGGTTCTGCCGCCTCTCGAGAAGCTTACCCTTTTCTGCTTTCCGAACACGCAATCCTCGCACAGGCCAACTTCAACAGTTTCCAGGCCAGGCAGCCTACCCTTCGAACACATTATCTTCATCCCCTTTTCGCTCATGTGGCCAAGCCGACAATGCCACAAATCTGCATTGTTCACTCCTCCTGCAAGATCAATGCAATCTTTGGAGTTAGTTGTCATATACAACGTGCCCTCCTTCTTTCCACGAGCTATAATCATAGCTCCCTTGATTATCTTCCAATTACTGCAGCCAAATGTCACTGTGTAGCCCTCTGCATCAAGCTGCCCAATTGAAAGTAAGTTCCTTTTCAGTCCAGGAATATGTCTGACTTGATTCAGCTTCAACTCGGATCCGTTGGATGTCACAACTCGCACATCTCCCTTTCCCACGATTTTCAGGGGCTCATCATCAGCAAGATACACCTGTCCAAAATCGCCAGAGACATAATTTTCAATTATATCTTCATTACTGCATGAATGGAAAGACGCTCCAGAATCCAGCACCCACGACTCCATCGGACTGGTCACGCTCAGGACCAACGCCTCGCCTACATCTTCTGTTGTGGCTGCGTTCGCTGTCTTTTTGTGATCCTTTTTCTTCGGTGGCGCTTTACACTGATTCTTAAAGTGCCCGAACTCTTCACAGTTCCAGCATTGGATTGAACCCTTATCCGTCCTGGATTGGCTCTTTCCTCTGGACTTTGACCTTCCCCTGTTCTGCCTTCCTTTCGATCTTCCTCGATATTCCGTGTTCAGTGCAGTCCCTGACCCTGAAGTAGATGGAGATTCTTTCCTGCGAATCTCCTCGCTGATCATCAGATCTCTTACTTCGTCAAAGCGCAACTTTGCCTTTGCCGATGAAGCGCTAACTGCTGTCACTGTTCCAGCCCAACTTTCTGGCAAAGAAGATAGCAATATTAGGGCACGAACTTCATCATCAAACTCGATCTCCACCGAGCTCAGTTGTGTGGTGATCATATTGAACTCGTTCAAATGATTCTGCACTGGTGTGCTCTCGGACATTTTTAGATTGAACAATCGTCTCATCAAATGTACTTTGTTTGCAGTTGATGGTTTCTGGTACATCTCCGCCAGAATCGCCAACATCTCCTTTGTTGACTTTGCTCCAGTCGTGTGGTAGGCAACGTTCCTGGACAGCGATAAACGTATTGCACTCATCGCCTTTCTGTCCAGCAGCTCCCACTCGTCCGGATCCATCTTATCTGGTTTTTCTTTGAGGGGCTGATGTAGATCTTTTCCATAAAGATAATCCTCGATCTGCATCTTCCAGAAACCGAAATCCGTACCATCGAACTTCTCAATCGTAATCTTTCCGTCGCCCATCGTAACTGCTCCCAATTGATAAACAAGATAATTTTCTCAAAGTAATTATTTTCTGATGTGGAGGTTCAGTAATTACTGCAACCACAGAGCATACTAAGAATTACAAAAGAACAATCACTGTTCACAACGAAATTACTATTCACGATGAATAGTAACAGCACAAGAAAATTATCAGACCGCCACAAACGTGGCTCTGATACCAGTTGTTGGGAAATATGCACAAATAATTCCGCCCATTATCAAATCGAAAGCAATATCAAAGATATAAATTATCTAAGACGGAAAAAATAATGACACTGATATTTAACGTGGTTCGGCCAAACTGCCTACGTCCACGGACCCACCCCAATATATTAGAGAATCTCACAAAAGGAGGAGTACAACAATACCACACTGTATTTTGTATCTGCCTACGCAGAGGCTATCTCTCAACTCACTTTTATCACTCGTGTATAACTTCTACACTGAAGTTTTCTCTCACAAGATTTTCTCTCTATCTCTCTAGCTATCTGCTTTGATAGTTGTGTTTGGTGTGTCTTTGCAATGTTGAGGAAGAAGGTATTTATAGGCAAATTCATGGTGGTAGGTGGCACTCATGGTGGTAGGTGGCAAATGGTGGAGGTGGTAGGTAGCTACCTACCTCCATTTTTTACTAACAGATCAGTGGTGGTTGGCTTGCTATGAGTTGATGAGCTAAGGCTCTTGTATTGAGAATATGTATTTGAGTTCCTCTTGAAATGATGAGTGAGATGGCTTTCTTTGGCTGATGAGAAGATGGATGGCAAAGAAATGAGGGTGATATATAGCTGATGGAGACTAGTTTAAAAGGGCATGATGAGTTCATAGACCAATTAAAATTATTGTGATATATAGAAATATTGGATCAGTAAATCGACTAATTAAAACACTAGTGTAAAAGCTTAAATGTTCAAATGCTCAATTTAAATAAATATGAAATGCATAAAATTTAAATAACTTAAATTTACAAAAAAATTAGTAAATCATTTTGTTGGAATTAAAAATAAATTCATTTTCATCTCCAGCGTGAATCATCTTAAAATTTTAAGTTCCAAATAATTCTAAATTTAGTGAGAAAGGAACGTGATATTACAGATTTTGATGTATCGGAAAATAAGAAACTCATGATTGAATTATGAGAAATTGTCTATAGCATTTTTAATAAATGCATAATGAAACATGATATGTGTTCTAACGTTCATTGGTTTTGCCAACTGTTATATTTATTTTAATGGAATTGCAGTATATGTGTTGATTAATGAAATTATGTATCTTATTTATTTGTTGTCTTAATGCGACAAATGGAATATACTACTATATAATATGGGTTGGACTTGGGGCTGTTTTTTGGGTTGAATTTTCAACATGTTGTATATGGGCTGGATTTTATTTGTTGATAATTTGGGTTGCCAATTTAACTTTTCTTTACATATTGTATTTTGAATGGAGAATTATAATTTTTTTTCTATTTTTAATTTATGTTTATGTTAAATGTCATTGACAAGATATAACATATCGAGTTTTAATAAACTATTTAGATAATACTAGTATAAAATAACTTTTTGAAAAATATAAAATATTTTTGTTTCTGACACTTAATAATTTAAGAGCTCATAGTTGTGAATTCTTTTATAACGGCAAAAAAAGTTATGTATAATAGATATATATAAATAATGATATTTTTTTTGTTATGTATGAGCGCATCATATAAGGATTTTTTTCCCCCGTAAGTGTGAGCGCACTCATACATAATATCACTATATAGGGGCGCGCTCCAGTGAGACCCCCTATTTTTCGTGTAACATGAGTACAATGAATAAGACATATAATACTAATGAACAAAATGTATATCTAATGAATAATATGTATATACTGATGAAAAATAAAATTTACAAAATTCGTAATGAATAAGACATATATACTGATGAACAGGGCCGTATATACTGATGAACAATGCAGTATATACTGATAAATAACAAAATTTAAAATATTCTGCTCCCTCCAGGATTCGAACCCTGCGAAAAAAAATCACCCTCCAGTAGAATTGATAAAATAAATTCACCAGATCGTGTTCTAGATCTCACTAAAATTAGGGGGTCTCATTGGAGCGGCCCCCTCACTATATATATATATATATATATATATATATATATATATATATATATATATATATATATATATTGCAGAGGTACATAGATAACATAAAAAAAACCATTAACCTATGACTACTTATCCAATTCAACCATTATTCTTACTAATTTTCAGGCTCTTATAACTTAATTTTAGTATCATTTAACTTGATTAGATCTACAAATAATTGTATACCAACAGACTTTTAAGGACTTTTTAAAATCTGAATTGAATACCTATAGACATTTGAAATACAATTATATATATATATATATATATATATATATATATATATAGGGAGAAGTTCAGGAAAGAACCATAAATAAAAGAAGACCGGAGAACCATTTTCAGTCATTCGATCATCAAGATCTACGGTGGATGTATCATCTTGTTGGATGAATGCAGATCCTGGGTTCGAATCCTGAAGGGAGCAATTTTTTTTATTTTTTTGAGTGCATTAATTTTAACAGCGAATGCATTAATTTTTACAGCGAATGCATTAGATTTGATTGTTCTCCCGTTCTCACAAATAATGTAGTTCTCTCTAGAACCACACCCTATATATATATATATATATATATATATATATATATATAGGGGAGAGTTCAATGGAGACCACTCCCCTATATAGAGAATGAAGACCAAATCTGGTTCATTGATCTAACTTAATCTAATGGTGGTAATTTAATTGATTAAATTTATTAATTTTAATTTATTTTATAATCAAAAGGTTACGCATGTCATTTTCTATTTAACCCTAATCTCACTCACTCTCTCTCATTCACGCTCTCTCTCTATCTCTCTCTCTCAATCACTCTCCCCCCTCTCCCGCCGCCTCCCCCAATCCCCTGTTGCTCCGCCGCCTCCCCATCTCTGCTGCTCCGCCGCTTCTGCTCCGCTGCCATCCCCTTCATTCTCCCTTCCACCGCCTTCCTCCCCTATCGCCTCCATCTCCTCCTCCTTCTGCTGCTCCGTCGGCGTCGCAGGCGGAGGATTCTCGAGGCTGTGCTGCCCCGGCGTCGTCAGGGTGAAGCCGATGAAGACGACAATGGTAGAACGCTCGTGGTGGCGACCGCCGTGCCGCGCCGTCGCCGGATTTGCAGATCTGCATATCGTCAATGAAGTGTTCGTAGAAAATATCAATGGACATTCTGATGTTCGTTAATATATTCGTAGAAAACCAATGAACATACTGATGTTCGTCGATATGTTCGTAGAAAAACCAATGAACATACTGATATTCGTCGATATGTTCGTAGAAAAACCAATGAACATACTGATGTTCGTCGAAATGTTCGTAGGAAAACAATAAACATACTAATGTTCATCTATTATGTTCATTGACGGATTAGGTCCCAGAATGGAAAAAGATGAATTTTCGGGATTTGTTCAATGGGATCCCATATTTCAGTAGATTTGAGTGGACGTTTTTGCCCTTTCTGGATTAAATAAATGTAATTAACCATTATTTAATTACATGAAAAATCAAATCATGAAATAATCTGGATCATTGATTGGATTGAGATGAATGGCCTTGATTTGGTCTTCATTCTCTATATAAGAAATGGTCTTCATTGAATGCGACCCTATATATATATATATATATATATATATATATATATATATATATATATATATAGGGTGTGGTTCTAGAGAGAACTACATTATTTGTGAGAACGAGAGAACCATCAAATCTAATGCATTCACTGTAAAAATTAATGCATCCGCTGTTAAAATTAATGCATTCAAAAAAATAAAAAAAAATTGTCCCTTCAGGATTCGAACCCAGGATCTGCATTCATCCAACAAGATGATGCATCCAGCGTAGATCTTGATGATCGAATGGCTGAAAATGGTTCTCCGGTCTTCTTTTATTTATGGTTCTTTCCTGAACCTATATATATATATATATATATATATATAGGGTGTGGTTCTAGAGAGAACTACATTATTTGTGAGAACGGGAGAACCATCAAATCTAATGCATTCACTGTAAAAATTAATGCATTCACTGTTAAAATTAATGCACTCAAAAAAATAAAAAAAATTGCTCCCTTCAGGATTCGAACCCAGGATCTGCATTCATCCAACAAGATGATGTATCCACCGTAGATCTTGATGATCGAATGGCTGAAAATGGTTGTCCGTTCTTTTTTTATTTATGGTTCTTTCCTGAACCTCTCCATATATATATATATATATATATATATATATATATATATATATATATATAGAATCTGAATTGAAAACACCCCCTGAGTCTTAATATTTTTCTTAGGTGACTAAATGACATCTATTATATAATAGGATTAAGCCTTAACCTATGTGGCATATCTAAAATCTCACCATTTCAAAATTTACCATATATAATCTTCATCATTTATTAATTAATTAACTATTACATTCCATATAAAGATTCATCAATTTTAATAAATATAATTAATTATAAATGTATATATATATAATAATATTATTAACTTTACATATAATCTAAATTAATAAATTTTATTATTTATTTTATAATAATAATAATAATAATAATAATAATAATAATAATAATAATAATAATAATAATAATAATAATAATAATGATAAAAAAACTTACATATAATCTAAATTAATAAATTTTATTATTTATTTTATCTCGATAAAAATTAGATTTACATGTCTGACAAGAAAAAAATTATAATTTATATACAATAAATGATTTTAATTGAATGTTAGTGATTAGATGTATATTTGTTATTAATTTTAAATTTCTCAAAAGCGTATATATATTATATGTATATGTTGCAATATATTATATTGTATGAATTTATATTGAGACATGCACGTGTATGTACATTATAAATGGGTTCGGTCATTGATTTACATGTTTGAATAATAAGGCACAAATTCTATAACCTGATTACTTTAATATTATTTTATGTCTATCAAAATAATTAAAAATTTCCCTAAAAAAATTAAAATTTTATTTTTATTTTTTATAAAATATATCCGTACATTTTATTTGTATAGGGAAGAAAAATATAGTAATAATAATAATAATAATAATAATAATAATAATAATAATAATAATAATAATAATAATAGATAAATTATGAAATTAGTAATGCATAAATGAAGAATTTAGGGATGTCAATCTAGCCCGAAACCCGTGGGCTGGCCCGATTAATCCGCCACCCGAGAGGGTTAGGGTTGAATATTTCCAACCCGATAAAAGTTACAATCCGATTAGCCCGGCACCCGATAGGGCCGACCCGACTAACCCGATGGGCTAGCCCGAAACCCGAATACTTAATATTAAATATTTAGATATAAAAATAAAAAAATGACAATATTATAAAGTCTCATCATTTTACTTTTCTGTATTTTTGAGATGCTTTCTATGAATTCAAACTATTGTTGGAGATTTTCCTGTTTTTTCGTTAACAAAGTTGAACATTTTATTGTTACCAACTTATTTTATATGTTATGCAATCTTGATATTTTCTTTCAATATCTTATATTTTTGCATTTCATGCTTGCTATATAATTTATATATTTGATTTCTATGTATATTTTATACATTATACATTAGATCATTAAAAATAACAAAATACAAATGATTATTTTATTGTACGCATTTAATCCGACTAGCCCGATGGGCTAGCCCGAAACCCGAACGTTTAGGGTTAGGGTTGAAAATTTATAACCCGACAAAATTCCCAGCCCGATTAGCCCGCACACGATTAACCCGAAACCCGATAGGACTGGCCCGAAACACTGTGGGCTGGCCCGATTGACATCTCTACTAATAATGCATAGAAGTTTGTTGAAATTTTTTAAAGTTCCATACAAAATGATGTTTACAAGTAAGTTATGATATTAGAAGCTCTAAATCATACAATCTCACAAGTCAAATTTGATTTTAAACCTCCAGCTAGTGATGTTAAAAAAATTGACGCATAAAAATTTCAATTTTTGTATTTTAAGGTCTAGACGAGATGATGCTCAAAAATCTGGAGTTCAAACATTAGATGTCGTCTTCCGGGCTTTAGATGATGATATGATCCTACAGGGTGGTTTAGACGAGATGATGCTCAGATGAAATAAAATCTTCAATATTGACATTTTTTCAAAATATCATTAAATAAAAATTTATATAAAAAATATTTATTATTCTAACAAAATGTTAACATTTAATTGAGGAATATGATTCAGATTAATATAATTTCAACTATATTACCTTAAATTAAATAAATTTAAAAATAACTTATATATAAATAATTATTTATACAAAAATAATACTCCTCCGTCCCCCAAAATTATGCATGGAAGTTTGTAGTAATGATAGTGGAGAAAGGGTCCTACAGTGAGGGTATTGTTAAATAGATTATGAGTAAATAGTGTAAGTTAAAAAGATAAAATTGTAAAAATTATATGTGAGATAGTGTCTAAAAATAGGGTATGCATAAATTTGGGGGCCGTACCAAAAAAGAAAAGGTATGCATGATTTTAGAGGATGAAGAGAGCATCGTATAATTTAAATAATAATTTAAAATAATTTCTCGTCGAATTTCGACGGGTTATGCACTAGTGAATGATAGTGGAGCTTCATGTTTCAGACAGTTACTTTAGGTTCTTAATAAGTTTCTTGAGGTTTGTCTTGAAAGGTAGTAATTAGGGATGCAATGGAATTACGTGTGTAATTAACTAAGGTCATATTAAATTTCATATTAGAGTATTCGATACATTAATTAAAAGAATTCAAGTTTGATTTAATTTTCAATTTATAAGATTGTTTAGCATGCACGTGTTCGATGGGCTTAAAATTTATACTCCTAGATAGAGTTATAACTTTTCTTAAATTTGTGAAACTAACAAATTGACTTATTTCAGTGCACAAATTCAACTTATTTATAAACCATAAACCATTTGAGAGGCCTTGGTTTGGCCTCTTTGTTAAAAAAAGTTTAGTGGAAATGGTCCTATGCAAATAAATATAGTATAAATTTACAAATAAATATAGTATAAATTTATGTCGATTTATATTATTCGGCCACGATATTGAGTATGGAATAAAATGACAGCCATTAATGATCTCCATTTAAGGATCCAAATTCATGATTTTGTCAATATTTGTCTATTGTCATATCAATTATAGTATTCCCTTCGTCTCAGTTATCTTAAGACCTTTCGTCTCAGCTAACCATAGGAATCAGAATTGCAAAAAACAAAAAATCATTCAATAATATAGTGAGCTTGCAAAACAAAAACTAGAAAAACTCGCGAACAATCGAAAACTCCAAATTGATACTAAAAAACCACGTTTAGTCAGCTAGGAAAGAACAATGATGAAGAAATATACAGAAACATTATGCGCTTCAACAAGAAGATGATCTAAGCAAACTAATTAAGGCCATAAAAACAAGAAGATAATATTAAGATTGGATTTGTGCAGATTACTATAGAAGTTAGTTTAAGGAACGCAAAACAAACCACATACTCCCTCCGTCCACGATATCGTTTCCACTTTTGCTATTTTGGGTTGTTCACAATATCATTTCCAGCTCCATTTAAAGCAGTAGGGTCCATATAACACTTTATTTTCCTCCACACATTTATAATGGGACGCGAACTCTACTAACGACAATACCCACTGTTATCAACTACTATCCATCTTTTTCTTCTTACTCAACAAAAGATCAGCATGCATACAGGAAGATACTTCCTACTCACAACCATCATGCATCATACAGCTTGCGAGTTCCACAATATATAGTATCTTCCCATGCACACACCCCACAATTTATGCAAACTTGTTGAGTAACACATCATACTACAGCTAAAACATTATTAATCTGAGAACAGGCAACCTCTTCCCCAACCCATAAATAAGACGAATCTTGCCTAACTCATTTGCAAGTCCAGCAGGCCAAGACATATTTGAACTTCCCTTCCCCATTTTCTCGTATTATGTTTTTCAACTTCTATATACATGTTTGACATTAGTAACTATATATTCAGCTTAACTGAGACAGAACAGTTCTAGACTTCTAGCAGCCATGCTTCAATGCAGGTAGTGTGGAGGTTTCCAAATTCTTATTCATGAAGATGAATGAGTATAGAGTAAAATGAGTAAAACCAACCTCATGTTCAGTGTGACAAAGTGGGCATATTATATGACCTGCGCGGCATCTCCGGAATAAAGCTCTTGAAAAGATAGAATACTACTTGATAAAGCAAAGGAAGAAACAGAGAGACGATTATTCCAAATATAGCATACCTTCTAAATTAAAGTGTGAGCTTCTGGTCAATGCAAATATTGTTATGTTGGCCAGAATATAACAACTAAGCATCACTAACTATTCGCCACAAAGAGGAATATCCAGTGACGGAGTCAGGAATTTAGTTCGGGGGGCTGAACTTTGACAGGGGCCGAATTTTTTATTTAGGCATTCCATACATGTTAGGAATTTTTTTTATTAAAAGACAAGTATAATAGAAATAATAAAGAACAACATTTTCCATTCTTTATGTCATCCACCACACAACTATCCACTGCCCACCCCAATTAGCATCTACAGCCTCTTCAAAATCTTCGACACTACATGCCTCATCAAAGCCACCAAATGAAGAAGACTTCATTAGCTAACTTTGCCATAGAAATTTGGGATATGAATATGCTTTTAGAAATAACATAGAACTTTAAAATAGCTTACTTGAATCTCATTGGGAAAATCGATGTTTGATTTTCTGCAACTCTGCATGTGCTTGTTTCATGTTGATTCTATCCCCGGGAGAGTCGGCGGAGCATTTCAGAGCCAATTCAAGTATGGATGACACACACTGCATATTCTTGTCAATCATTTCTTCCTCCAAATTCATGACTAAGTTGGCATCTATCACTTCATCTGGGTTCTCCGAAAGTGAGAGTTCTACCCATCTCTTTAAGCTCATATCTCCGCAAAACATATCATCACTAGGCCTTTTTCTCGTAAAAGTTTCAATCAACATCACCCCGTAGCTATATACATCACACCTTGTTGAAACTTGCCCTTCCAAACCATACTCTGGAACAACAAAAATCATGATGTATGAGTTAGGAAGACACAATTAATTGATTGAAAGTGAAGTGAAATCAATATATTTAGAGAAACTTTACCTGGAGCGATGTAACCCAATGTTGCTAGCGTGTTGGTTAACGCAAAGCTATCTCCATCGCATAACAACTTTGGTATCCCAAAGTCGCTTACATGGGCAACCATGTCTTCATCTAACAACACATTACTAGGCTTCAAGTCGCTGTGGACAATGGGCATTGAATAACCGTGGTGAAGATACTCCAAAGCAGATGCAACATCAATCATTATATTCAATCTTTCCATCATATTCAAGCAATAGTTGAGGGAATACAACCATTTTTCAAGGTTTCCCTTTGGCATATATTCAAGTACTAATGCCTTGAACTCTTCATTGGAGCAACTGCTTATGACGCTTGTCAGATTCCTGTGTCGAATGTTACGTAGTATCTCACATTCGACATCGAATATTCTTGAAATACCTTCTAGCTGCATATTGAACACCTTGACAACGATATTCATCCCATTGTTAAGAATTCCTTTATAGACAGAGCATGAACTCCCAGTGCCAACTAAATTGCTTTCATCGAATCTTTCCGTTGCTCGCAGCAGTTCATAATAAGAGATTCTTTCCGGCACAATGAATATCAACTCGTCAACTTCTCTATTCCTCTTATCTTTCCTTTTGTTTCTGACAACTATAAAGGCCAAAGAAACAACTGAGATGAAAGCCACAACCCCAAAAACAATAAATGAAACTCGTACCACCTTCTTTCTCTTTGGTCTGTGATTAGAAATTGAAGAGCAAATTTGGACATGGAAATTGGGGATTCCACACAATGCCTCATTACCCTTAAAAGAATCCATAGTGAAGTTTCTAAAAGAACCTCCATTAGGAATTTCTCCACTTAAACTATTGAAAGAGACATTAAAGTAGTCGAGGTGTTGAAGTGTTTCTAAAGACTTTGGAATTAAACCAGAGAGGCTGTTGTACGACAAGTCGAGATTTGCCAAACTGATCATGCTTCCCATAGACACAGGAATAGAACCTTCTAGTATATTATTTGCCAAAGACAGACTAACCAAATTCTGTAACTTTCCGATATTCCTCGGAATTGACCCTGACAACTGATTCATTGCTACGTTTATATAGATCGCTGCTCCTAAGTTACTCATCTCTAGAGTTAGTGACCCATTTAATGAATTTGAGGACAAGTCTAGATTGATCAAATCTTTTAGGCCCCATAAGCTTGATGGTATGCTTGAATTCAAAATGTTGGAGTCTAGAAGAAGATGTCTTAAAGAAGAGACATTTCCCAGACATTTAGGAATTGGGCCTGAAAATTGATTCTGGCTCATAGCTAAAGTATTGAGGCTGAATAGATCACATATAGCATGTGGTATTGAGCCTCCCAACATGTTATCACGCAGATATAATCCTTGAAGTTCATGCAAACGGCTTAAAGTTAGTGGAATATTACCAGATAACTCATTCCCAAGTAAACCCAGTATCATCATATTGCTTAGATTGCCTATTTCAACAGGAATGCTGCCACTGAATTTGCAGTTGGTAGCAGTGAATGTTTTAAGTGAGGAAGATAAGTTCCCGATAGAAGCTGGAATGATACCATTTAGAGGATTATTAGAAATTGACAAACGGGTTAGAGACCTGCAATTTGTCAATGAAGTAATGAAGGAAGAAGATGGTGCCTGGGTAAGATTATTGCTGAACAGTTGAAGAGTTTGAAGAAGTCTTAGGTTGCCGAGATGAGTAGGTATATAACCACTGAATTTGTTATCATAAAGTGTGAGAATTGTGAGTTGAGAACAGTTAGAGATGGCGTTGGGTATTGCTCCGGTGATAGAATTTCTGCCAAGATAAAGTTGTTCGAGCGAGGGAGAGGCATGGCATAAATGGGTTGGAAGAACCCCTGACAGAGCATTCTCAGCAAGTGAAAGAATCCGAAGAGTTGAAATGTTAAAGAGCTCATGTGGAATCGAACCACTCAAGCCGTTCGAGTTTAGTCCTAATGTCTCCAAATGGTAAAGTTGGCCAAATTCAGTGGGAATAAGCCCTGCAAAAGATGAGATTTCAAAACTGTAGCTAAAAACACATATTGTACCTAAACAGACAAATTTACATGAAAATTACTCCGTCGTACCTGTAAAATGGGTTTCCGAGAGATCCAAATTTGTTAGCATGGTAATATTCCTGACATCCCATGAAAGGTTCCCCATGAATTTGTTACGCCCTAGAAATAAGATTTGCAGAGAAGACATATTAATGAAAATATTGAAATTGATTGAGCCTGCAATCTCATTCCGTTCAGCACCAAAAGCAACCAGACTTTGAAGATGGCCAATCTCATGTGGTAGTATTCCTGGCAAAAAAAGTGTCATGAAACTTAAAATCTCATTTACACAAATTTATGTGATAAGAACTTCAACCATACCATTCAAATTGTTAGCACCAAGAGCTAACTCCCGAAGAGATGTTAAGTAGCCGATTTCTGAAGGTATCTCCCCACTAAAAGAGTTTCTAGAGAGGCCCAACACCTCAAGCCGTGAACATTGGGATAGATTTGTGGGAATCGCGCCACTCAGCTGATTTTGAGAAAGACTTAGCATAGTAAGAAATGGAAGATTACTGCAAATGTCTGTTGGAAGACTTCCACTCAATTCATTGTCTCTCAATGCTATAACTACAAGAGTCGAGATGTTGAATATGGCTGATGGTATAGCACCTGACAGACGATTGAATTGAACATACAAAGTTTGTAGGCTTTGAAGTCTGCCAAACTCTTTTGGAATTTCTCCACTTAGAGAATTGGATCTTAAGTCAAGAAATTGTAGGTTTGTGAGGTTTGAGAGCGATTTTGGGATAGAACCTATGAAGCTGTTGTTGCGTAAATTCAAGTACTCTAGTTTTGGTAACTGACCAAACATCGGAGGGATGTCTCCGGTGAAGTTGTTGAGTCGGAAAGATATGAACTTCAAACGGCGAAGGAGAGACAGCTGGTGTGGCAAATCTCCATAGAAATGGTTGTTGGAGAGGTCGAGGGAGACGAGGAAGGAGAGGTTTCCGAGCTGTGGTGGAATGGTGCCGGAGAGAGCCATGTTGGAGAGATTCAACGCAGAAACTCTGTGGTGGCGCAAGCTGCAAGTGACGCCAATCCAGGTGCAGACGGAGGTGGAGTTGGTCCAATTAGATGCAAGTAAAAGAGATGTATGTTTGAGTGAAAGAAGGGCAGTTTGATCAGTTGCAAGGCTCATAGGTTGTTTGGCTTCAGAAGAAAGCATTGGGAAGTTTATGGTGATTAGGAATGCATACGCAAAAATGCAAGAAAGGTTTTTCTCCATGGCTGCAAATTGTGATTGTATTATGTGAATTAAGTCGCTAATAACTGCATCCAATAATCATAATATAAATATACACAAATATTACAAGTCTTGAGAGTCTTAATGGGTGGTGGCTTCTGATGATGTCTTTTTTCTTTTGTTTTTTGTTTTTTGTTTTTTTCTGTTTGAGTCAAGTCCTCCTTAGATGTTATTTAAATGTTGGCCTTAATCACTTATTGAGACGAAGACGAAGACTTGAGATTGAGACAAACAGATATATAATTAAAGTCCCACTTGCAAAAGGATAATTAATTTAAGTGAGATGGCTTACTTGATTCAAGTGTTCGAAAACAGTTAAACTTTTTTTCGTGTCGGCCCATTTTATTATATCTACTAAGTGCTGAATCTGGGAAAAATTGTCAATATTATCAGCTAAAAGCCTAAAATTAGTCAATACATGCCCATTTCATTATATCTACTAAGTATTGAAGCTGGGAAATTGTCAATATTGTCAGCTAAAACCCTAAAATTAGTCAATGCATCGCCTCGTTGCTTATTCAAGAGAGGAACAAGTCATCAACATTTAGTTTTCATTTGACTCTATCAATTTCTTAACTAGTACGTCCCCCCGTGTAGGGCCGTCTCTGAGGGCGACCGCCCAGTGTCCATAATTTTCAGGGGCCTAAAATTTTTTATATCCTCTTATGTTTACTAGCAGAAAGAACGTGCGTTGCACGTTTAATTACATTCCTAAATATTTTTGGATATTAGGGTGTCTGCGTGAAAATCTTTAATTCTTTAAATATTTTTCTGCTGCGTGAAAATCGTAGTCGCACGTGCATTGTTGTACAAAGAAAATGTGAACTTATAATGAAACATATGTGTTCTAACGTTCATTGGTTTTGATTATGCAACCAACTGTTATATAATTTTATTTTAATGGAATTGCGATATATATGTTGATTAATGATAATTTAATTATATATCATATTTATTTGTTGTATTTTGAATGGATAATTATAAATTATTTTTTCTATTTTTAATTTATGCTTCTGTTAAATGTCATTGACAAGATATAACATGTCGAGTTTTAATAAACTATTCAGATAATATTAGTATATATAAAATAATTTTTTGAAAAATATAAAATATTTTTGTTTCTAACACTAAATAATTAAAGAGCTCATAGTTGTGAATTCTTTTATAACTGTAATAAAAGTTATATATAATAGATATAAATAACGATATTTTTTTTTGTTATGTATGAGCGCATCATACTGTTATGTACTCCATCCGTCCACAAAATGGGTACCCATTTGTGGACGGCACGGGTTTTAAGAAATGTATGGAGTGTAGTGTGAATAGTTTTAGGATTTCACTTTTTAAGTGTATTAATTAAATAAGGGAAAAGGTGGAGATGGGCCCTCGAAGTAGTAGCCCTATAGCGTATAACCCCTTTTACTCACTGTGTGCAACTAAACCCCTGAACTCCGAGAAAAGGGTGCAAATTCCCCCCTCTGACGTAACGCCATTAAGTGTCCGTTAACGTTTGGGTTTAATTGCACCCTCTACTTCAGGGGTAGATCTGCACCTTAATTTTTTTTATTTTTTATAAAACAGAGCAAGAACTCCCAGTGCCAAGTAAATTGCTTTCATGGAATCTTTCCGTTGCTTGCAGTAGTTCATAATAAGAGATTCTTTCCGGCACAATGAATATCAACTCATCAACTTCTCTGCTAGTCGTCTTATCTTTCCATTTGTTTCTGACAATTATAAAGGCCAAAGAAACAACTGAGATGAAAGCCACAACCCCGAAAACAATAAATGAAACTCGTTCCACCTTCTTTCTCTTTGATCTGTGATTAGAAATTGAAGAGCAAATTTGGACATGGAACTTGGGGATTCCACACAATGCCTCATTACCCTTAAAAGAATCTATAGTGAAGTTTCTAAAAGAACCTCCATTAGGAATTTCTCCACTTAAACTATTGAAAGAGACATTAAAGTAGTCGAGGTGTTGAAGTGCTTCTAATGACTTTGGAATTGAACTAGAGAGATTGTTGTACGACAAGTCGAGAGTTGCCAAACTGATCATGCTTCCCATTGACACAGGAATAGAACCTTCTAGTCTATTATTTGCCAAAGACAAATTAACCAAATTCTGTAACTTCCCAATAGTGCTAGGAATAGACTTTGACAACTGATTCATCGATAGGTTTATATATATTGTTGCGCCTAAGTTACTTATCTCTTGTGGTAAGAACCCATTTAATGAATTTGAGGACAAGTCTAGATTGATCAAATCTTTTAGGCCCCATAAGCTTGATGGTATGCTAGAATTCAAAATGTTGGAGTCTAGACCAAGATTTCTTAAAGAAGAGACATTTCCCAGACATTTAGGAATTGGGCCTGAAAATTGATTATGGCTCATAACTAAAGTATTGAGGCTGAATAGATCACATATAGCATGTGGTATTGAGCCTCCCAACATGGTACGAGACAGATATAATCCTTGAAGTTGATGCAAATGGCTTATAGTTAGTGGAATATTACCGGATAACTCATTGTGTTGCAAAACCAATGTCATCAAATTGCTTAAATTGTCTATTTCAACAGGAATGCTGCCACTGAATTTGCAGTTCCCGACAGTGAATGTTCGAAGTGCGGAAGATAAGTTCCCAACAGAAGCTGGAATGACACCATTTAGAGGATTATCATCAATTGACAAATAAGTTAGAGACCTGCAATTTGTCAATGAAGTAATGAAGGAAGAAGATGGTGCCTGGGTAATATTGTTGGTGGACAGTTCAAGTCTTCGGAGATGTCTTAGGTTGCCGAGATGAGTTGGTATATAACCATTGAATTTGTTTCCAGCAAGTGAGAGATTTATGAGTTGAGAACAGTTAGAGATGGAGTTGGGTATTGCTCCGGTGATAGAATTTCCGCCAAGATGAAGACGTTCAAGAAAGGAAGAGGCGTGGCATAAATGGGTTGGAAGAACCCCTGACAGAGCATTGCCGACAAGTGAAAGAATCCGAATAGTTGAAATGTTAAAGAGCTCATGTGGAATCGAACCACTCAAGTTGTTCGAATCTAATGATAATGTCTCCAAATGGTAAAGTTGGCCAAATTCAGTGGGAATAAGCCCTGCAAAACATGAGATTTCCAATCTGTAGCTAAAAACACATATTGTACCTAAACAGATAATTTACATGAAAATTACTCCGTTGTACCTGTAAAATGGTTTTCCTGGAGATCTAACTTTTGTTAGCATGGTAATATTCCCGACATCCCATGAAAGGTTCCCCGTGAATTTGTTACGCGGTAGTGCTAAGGTTTGCAAAGAAGACATATTCATGAAACTATTGAAATCAATTGAGCCCGCAATCTCATTCCATTCAGCACCAAATCTAACCAGACTCTGAAGATGGCCAATCTCATGTGGTAGTATTCCTAGCAAAAAAAGTGTCATGAAACTAATCAAATCTCATTTACACAAATTTATGTGATAAGAACTTGAAGAGATGTTACCATTCAAATTGTTACCACCAAGATATAACTCCCCAAGAGATGTTAAGTAGCCGATTTCTGAAGGTATCTCCCCACTAAAAGAGTTTATAGAGAGGCCCAACACCTCAAGCCGTGAACATTGGGATAGATTTGAGGGAATCGGGCCACTCAATTGATTCTTAGAAAGATGAAGCCGAGTAAGAGATGGAAGATTACGGCACATGTCTGTTGGAAGACTTCCACTCAATTCATTGTTTCTCAATGCTATAGCTACAAGGCTCGAGATGTTGAATATGGCTGATGGTATAGCACCCGACAAATGATTGAATTGAACAGACAGTGTTTGTAGACTTTGAAGTCTCCCAAACTCTTTTGGAATTTCTCCACTTAGAGAATTGGAAGATAAGTCAAGAAATTGTAGGTTTGTGAGGTTTGAGAGAGATTTTGGGATGGAACCTATGAAGCTGTTGTTGCTTAAAGACAAGTACTCTAAGTTTGGTAACTGACCCAACATCGGAGGGATGTCTCCGGTGAAGTTGTTGAGTCGGAAAGATATAAACTTCAAACGGCGAAGGAGAGACAGTTGGTGTGGGAAATATCCATAGAAAAGGTTGTTGGAGAGGTCGAGGGAGACGAGGAAGGAGAGGTGGCCGATCTGTGGTGGAATGGTGGCGGAGAGAGCCATGTTGGAGAGATTCAAGGCAGCTACTCTTGGGTGGCGCAAGCTGCAAGTGACGCCAATCCAGCTGCAGACGGAGGTCGAATTGGTCCAATTAGTTGCGAGTAAAAGAGAAGGGTCGGAGGTGATGTGTTGTTTGAGTGAAAGAAGGGCAGTTTGATCAGTTGCAAGGCTCAGAGGTTGTTTGGATTCAGAAGAAAGCATTGGGAAGGTTATGGTGATTAGTAATGCATAAGCAAAAATGCAATGAAGCTTTTTGTCCATGGCTGCAAATTGTGATTGTATTATGATAAGTCCCTAGCTAATAACTGCAAGCTATATACAGAAATATTACAAGACTTGAGAGTCTTGATGGGTGTGGGGTTTTCCATCCCTACTCTCTCGTGGTCCATACAAATGTCGACCCGACTGAGAAGAAGACAAAGACGAAGACGAAGACTTGAGGTTGAGACAAAGACAGAGACGGAGACGAAGAAGAAGGTGAAGAGTTGAGACAAAGACGCAGACGAAGACGAAGAAGAAGGTGAAGAGTTGAGACAAAGACGCAGACGAAGACGAAGAAGAAGGTGAAGAGTTGAGACAAAGACGCAGACGAAGACGAAGACGAAGGTGAAGAGTTGAGACAAAGAGGGAGACGCAGACGAAGACTTGATCGATATAGAATCAAACTTTGGATCGAGAAAACTCCCACTTGCAAAAGAATAATTTAAAGTGAGCGGTTGAGAGATGATCAATTGTTAAAAATTGTCTTCTACAGCATGAAGTGAGAGCGGTTGTGAGATTTCATGTTTTCACAGAAGCATAAGTTTGAAATTGAAAAAATTACAATTATTCATTCAAAACACAATATATTACATCATGAATATATTGTTTGGCTTCCAATATTAAGTGATACTCGATTATTATGTCTATCAATTAAAAGGGGGACAAGAGTATGGCACATAAAGAAATCAACGACTTTTTATCTTGATTATAGTAAAAGTTGTCATCAAATTCTTGAATAATTTTATTCAACTACACATGGATTGCAATGGCAAGAATTTCAAATTTACGAATCATAACATTGAATTTGCATGCATTCATAAAGTTTGGTGCCAATTACTTTTTAAAATATGACAAATTACTAGAATGCACACGTTACATATACATGTATCTTTGTATGCCAACAACATAAATAAAATAAATAATTAGTCGGTGAGTATTGTGTGAAATTAGTTCATACGTCAAGGCCAGTATATTCAATCCCAATACCAAAAAATTATAAAATGCACCATTAATAAATAAATTATTACAGTTGCGATTGGCTGCAAATCATGTGATTTACCAGAGGAATTCCATCTTGTTTTCGACACAGTTGGTAAGATAAGTCATCGCCAGAAATGGATTGCAAGTAAAATCGTGGTTTATGTATGTGGAAATGACAACGGGGCAAGGCGATAAGGCCGTGAAGGCGTTGAAGGAAGGCGGGAATGCCGTCGTCCTAACTGGGCCGGCCGAACCACCCGGGTTTAGATTTGTGGTAATTTCAACAGGAGAGACACTGAAGAAGCAATAATCAATAAAGAGCAAAAATATTTTAAGCATGAATCATCAACTTTAACTTTTCATAAAATCGAGCTTATTAGCTTAAACATACATTTCGTAAATGAAGCTTCATCTGATTCAGAGGCAATCCAAACAATTTAATAGAGCTTGATCGGGAACCTAAATATCTTCTTCTATAGGACCTAGCTACAAGATAAATTCTCAACATAAGCTCGTAGTCCTAAAATCAGCCTTAGCCTTCATAACTTGTCATCACATTCTAACTGGATTCGCAACACTCGGGTTTTCAAAATAAAATTTAAAATTCATTTTCTTGGCTTAAAGTTCCAACAACGCCCTTGCTCGACGTTTACTTAAAAACTCAACTTGAGCATAAAATCAACTTAAAAATATTTTTCTTTTATAAATTGGTAAGACTTTAGTATATAAATTAAAACATATAATCTAAAAATTATATGCATATAATAACACTTGTAGAGAAATAATTAATGAGAAATTTAATTAATTAAATCACAATCCAAATTAACTAGTCATTGGTTCAATTAATAAATTAAATGGGCAAACCCAACAAATAAAGATGTTAAAATAAATCGGCCCAATCTTAAAGATAATGCAGCCCACTTATTAAATAAGAGCCCAAACAAAATTAAATAGATAGGGGCCAAACATAAAAGTCAAAATTTGAAATTTCTTAAAAGAGAAAAAAAAAATAATTAAACATGTTATGTGCAGTATGGTGTGCTCTTATATACACACAAAGAGATCAGAGTTTTCTGTACAGACGAAGAAGTCTTCTGTGGAAAGTGAGAAGAAAGTTGAAGATTTCTGCTAGAGAAGTTGGAGATGAATTCTTTAGAACCGTAAAGAATATAGAATGTAGTGATTGAAAGTAGTTTTGGAGGATGTAAAAGAAAATTATGAGATCTGAGAGGCAGAGGCGTTGTTAAGAAAGATTTTTCCTTTTAAGCTGTGACAAAGAAGATTCTATGTAAACTCAAGAACATAAAATATGGAGGAAAGAAGGATAGAAAAACCTTGAGCATCAGTTGTTGAAATAGAAATTATATAAAAGAAGAAAAACGAAAAAGAAAACCTAGCAAACCATTGAAAGCACAAAACCTTTCTGGCGAAAACCCAATGAAAAAACACCAGTAAAGTAAAGGAAAAAGAGCACTCGTCTATTACAATGAGAAAAAAAAGCAGAAACAAGAAGAACGAATTAACAATAAAAGCAAAAACCAACAAAAAGACCAAGCCAAATTTTCCATTCATTATGTCATCCACCTCACCACTATCCAGTGCCACACCCCAGTTAGCATCTACTGCCTCTTCAAAATCTTCAACACTACATGCCTCATCAAAGCCACCAAATGAAGAAGACGTCATTAGCTATCTTTGCGATAGAAATTTGGGATATGAATATCCTTTTGAACGGCTTCCTCAATCAAGGGAATAGCATGATTCCACCAACCAATCGGAGTATTTGGATTTGCCAAAATGTCATGACACACAACTTGGTTCCCTTCACGAAAGATTTGTGAAACACGAATATCATTGGGAAAATCAGTAAATCGTAATGGAACAATATTATCTTAGAAATAACATAGAACTTTGAAATAGCTTACTTGAATCTCATTGGGAAAATCGATGTTTAATTTTCTGCAACTCTGCGTGTGCTTGTTTCATGTTGATTCTATCCCTCGGAGAGTCGGCAGAACATTTCAGAGCCAATTCAAGTATGGATGATACACACTGCATATTCTTGCTAATCATTTCTTCCTCCAAATTCCTGACTAAGTTGGCATCTATCACTTCATCTGGGATATCCGAAAGTGAGAGTTCTACCCATCTCTTTAAGCTCATATCTCCGCAAAACATATCATCACAAGGCCTTTTTCTCGTAAAAGTTTCAATCACCATCACCCCGTAGCTATACACATCACACCTTGTTGAAACTAGCCCTTCCAAACCATACTCTGGAACAACAAAAATCATGATGTATTCAGAAAGGAAGCCACAATTAATTGATTGAAAGTGAAGTGCAAGCAATATATTTAGAGAAACTTCACCTGGAGCTATGTAACCCAATGTTGCTAGCGTGTTGGTTAACACAGCGCTATCTCCATCGCATAACAACTTTGCTATCCCAAAGTCGCTTACATGGGCAACCATGTCTTCGTCTAACAGCACATTACTAGGCTTTAAGTCGCTGTGGACAATGGGCATTGAATAACCGTGGTGAAGATACTCCAAAGCAGATGCAACATCAATCATTATATTCAATCTTTCCATCATATTCAAGCAATAGTTGTGGGAATATAACCATTTTTCAAGGTTTCCCTTTGGCATATATTCAAGTACTAATGCCTTGAACTCTTCATTGGAGCAACTGCTTATGACGCTTGTTAGATTCCTGTGTCGAATGCTACGTAGTATCTCACATTCGACATCAAATATTCTTGAAATACCTTCTAGCTGCATGTTAAACACCTTCACAACGATATCCTTCCCATTGTTAAGAATTCCTTTATAAACAGAGCAAGAACTCCCAGTGCCAAGTAAATTGCTTTCATCAAATCTTTCTGTTGCTTGCATCAGTTCATAATAAGAGATTCTTTCCGGCACAATGAATATCAATTCATCAACTTCTCTAGTCGTCTTATCTTTCCTTTTGTTTCTGACAATTATAAAGGCCAAAGAAACAACTGAGATGAAAGCCACAACCCCGAAAACAATAAATGAAGCTCGTTCCACCTTCTTTCTCTTTGATCTGTGATTAGAAATTGAAGAGCAAATTTGGACATGGAACTTGGGGATTCCACACAATGCCTCATTACCCTTTAAAGAATCCACAGTGAAGTTTCTAAAAGAACCTCCATTAGGAATTTCTCCACTCAAACTATTGAAAGAGACATTAAAGTAGTCCAGGTGTTGAAGTGCTTCTAAAGACTTTGGAATTGAACCAGAGAGGTTGTTGTACGACAAGTCGAGATATGCCAAACTGATCATGCTTCCCATAGACACAGGAATAGAACCTTCTAATCTATTATTTGCCAAAGACAGACGAACCAAATTCTGCAACTTTTCGATATTCCTCGGAATTGATCCTGACAACTTATTCATTTCTACATTTATATAGATCGCTGCTCCTAAGTTACTCATCTCTAGAGGTAGTGACCCATTCAATGAATTTGAGGACAAGTCTAATTGGATCAAATCTTTTAGGCCCCATAAGCTTGATGGTATGCTTGAATTCAAAATGTTGGAGTCTAGATGAAGATTTCTTAAAGAAGAGACATTTCCCAGACATTTAGGAATTGGGCCTGAAAATTGATTATGGCTCATAGCTAAAGTATTGAGGCTGAATAGATCACATATAGCATGTGGTATTGAGCCTCCCAACATGTTATCAGACAGATCTAATCCTTGAAGTTCATGCAAATGGCTTATAGTTAGTGGAATATTACCAGATAACTCATTGGCTTGCAAAGTCAATGTAATCAAATTGCTTAAATTGCCTATTTCAACTGGAATGCTGCCTCTGAATTTGCAGTTGCCGGCATAGAATGTTGAAAGCGAGGAAGATAAGTTCCCGACAGAAGCTGGAATGACGCCGTTTAGAGGATTATCATCAATTGACAAATCAGTTAGAGACCTGCAATTTGTCAATGAAGTAATGAAGGAAGAAGATGGTGCCTGGGTAAGATTGTTGTTGTTCAGTTCAAGTCTTTGAAGAAGTCTTAGGTTGCCGAGATGAGTAGGTATATAACCACTGAATTTGTTTTGAAAAAGTGAGAGAATTGTGAGTTGAGAACAGTTAGAGATGGAGTTGGGTATTGCCCCGGTGATAGAATTTGCGCCAAGAAGAAGATGTTCAAGAAAGGGAGAACCATGGCATAAATGGGTTGGAAGAACCCCTGACAGAGCATTGCCGACAAGTGAAAGAATCCGAAGAGTTGAAATGTTAAAGAGCTCATGTGGAATCGAACCACTCAAGCTGTTCAATTGTAGTACTAATCTCTTCAAATGGTAAAGTTGGCCAAATTCAGTGGGAATAAGCCCTGCAAAACATGAGATTTCAAAAACACATATTGTACCTAAACAGACCAATTTACATGAAAATTACTCTGTTGTACCTGTAAAATGGTTTTCCGAGAGGTATAACTCTGTTAGCATGGTAATATTCCCGACATCCCTTGAAAGGTTCCCCGTGAATTTGTTACGCAATAGTAATAAGGTTTGCAGAGAAGACATATTCATGAAAATATTGAAATCAATTGAGCCCCCAATCTCATTCTGTTCAGCACCAAAAGCAACCAGACTCTGAAGACGGCCAATCTCATGTGGTAGTATTCCTGGCAAAAAAAAGTGTCATGAAACTAATAAAATCTTATTTACACAAATTTATGTGATAAGAACTTCAACCATACCATTCAAATTGTTACCACCAAGATATAGAATCTGAAGCGATGTTAAGTAGCCGATTTCTGAAGGTATCTCCCCACTTAAAGAGTTGTAAGAGAGGCTCAACACCTCAAGCCCTGAACATTGGGATAGATTTGAGGGAATCGTGCCACTCAATTGATTCTCAGAAAGATAAAGCCCAGTTAGAGATGGAAGATTACGGCACATGTCTGTTGGAAGACTTCCACTCAATTCATTGTATGTGAAGGCCATAGATACAAGGGTCGAGATGTTGAATATGGCTGATGGTATAGCACCGGAGAGATGATTGAATTGAACAACTAGAGTTTGTAGACTTTGAAGTCTTCCCAACTCTTTTGGAATTTCTCCACTTAGAGAATTGGATCTTAAGTCAAGAAGTTGTAGGTTTGTGAGGTTTGAGAGGGATTTTGGGATGGAACCTATGAAGCTGTTGTTGCTTAAAGACAAGTACTCTAATTTTGGTAACTGACCCAACATCGGAGGGATGTCTCCGGTGAAGTTGTTGAGTCGGAAAGATATGAACTTCAAACGGCGAAGGAGAGACAGTTCCTGTGGCAAATCTCCATGGAAAAGGTTGTTGGTGAGGTCGAGGGAGACGAGGAAGGAGAGGTGTCCGAGCTGCGGTGGAATGATGCCAGAGAGAGCCATGTTGGAGAGATTCAACGCAGCTACTCTGTGGTGGCGCAAGCTGCAAGTGACACCAATCCAGGTGCAGACGGAGGTGGAGTTGGTCCAATTAGTTGCAAGTAAAAGAGATGTATGTTTGAGTGAAAGAAGGGCAGTTTGATCAGTTGCAAGGCTCAAAGGTTGTTTGGATTCAGAAGAAAGCATTGGGAAGGTTATGGTAATTAGGAATGCATATGGCAAAATGCAATAAAGCTTTTTCTCCATGGCTGCAAATTGTGATTAATGTATTATGATAAGTCCCTAATAACTGCAACGATCATATATACACAAATATTACAAGACTTGCTTGACTTGAGAGTTTTCCATACCTACTCTCTCGTAGTGATCCATACAAATGTCGACCCCAGTCACTTAATGAGACTGACATATACGAAGACCACTTGCAAAAGTAGATTGAGAAATTAAAGTCCCACTTGCAAAAGGATAATTTAAACTGAGCAGGAATCAGTAAAAAGGTATATCCGCACTTGAAAACTATATATATACTTCTACTTGTGCATAAGTATTCTGGTTAATGGACTTAATTATGATTTCGATTGCTGATTAATTTGGGAATGAGATGTTAATTAACTAAGTGAGCGGTTGTGAGATGATCATTTGTTCAAAATTGTGTTGTACTGAGAGGCAGGCAGTTGCCTCCTAGCCTTGATGGTTGTAGCAGACTTACTTGAAGTTGATTCACTTACATATTACCTTGAAAAACATCTTTCCTTACCACTATATTAATTAATGGGTCCACTAGATTTAAGGCAATATCACACAGCCTGGCCGAGCCACATGGAGACACCCAAATTTTGAATTTTTTTTTCTCAAATATATATATGTTTATACCTATTATAAAATAACTTTGTCTTATAAAAGTTGATTTACTTGTTATGTCCCCGCATATATATTTAATTTAATGTTAATTTTGTTATTTAAAATTATATAATCTATGAAAATGTTATTCGTTATTATTACTAGCTATTACATTTTTCCTTTAATAAAAAATGTCTAAAATGTACGGAATGCCCCAAATTTGTTTTTGCAATGTATTGAAACTATATAATTTATGAAAATGTTGTGTGATATTATTACTATATGCTTGTATTTTAATAAAAAAATGTCTAAAATTAATATACAAAATGCCCCCCAAAAAAAAACCGTACAAATTCAGCCCCCCCTAAACTAAATTCCTGGCTCCACCGCCGACACAGGGCTACCGTGGAATAAGGAGAAAAACTAGGAAGTGAGTAATTTTAGATCTAATTCTAATGCAATAGGGAGCAGGAAACAAAACTGTAAAAAGGGCCTCTATATGCGTGAAGTTCTTGGTATTATTATTAAAAAGCAAAATTATTATTATTATTATTATTATTATTAAAAACGAAACAAAATTGAATTATTAAAAAGAGCCTTCTATCTGGTAACTTCTTGGTGCATATGTGCCTCCCTTGTGTTTGGTATGGATATATTGTGATTAAACGACGGAATAATTAACTACCGATCTGCCCAAATCATTAGGATTTCTTGAATCGTTGCTTTCAAGAAAGATGAAAAAGCAGAAATAAAACAAAAACAATGAAAAACCCGACCACTGCTATTTGTGCTCCCTTAGAATTGAAACCACTATATTCTACATGAACTTTCTTATGGAACAGTGTTAGAAAAATGGAGGTGATTATATAGCGGTTTGAGTGTGGTGAGTGATTTAGAGAAGTGGTGAAGATGAATATTGTGAGTGTAGTGTGTGTAGAATATAGATATGAATTTTAGAGGGGAGCTCTTGTCTCTAAGAAGGCTATAGAGTGTATTTGATAAGGTGTTTTTCTTATTAGCTTGTTAGCTCCTCTTGCTTGATTACAAATGGTACAAACTCTCTAGATCTTCATATGAATCTAGAATAAGACTTCCTAACCTTGAATATTCTAGAATATTTATATATTCTACATGAACTTTCTTATGGAACAGCTACTCAAGAAGTAAACTTTTATGCAGTGTTTGAATAAACTATTTAGATATACTAGTATTGTCACGCCCCAGTTTCTCGGGAGAATAAGAAATGGGCTATGTGACGGGAGTACTAGGCTTTACTTGAAATTAAATGGGTATTGTGCCCTTAGAGTCTAGCATCATTTCATTAATCGAAAAATACATCGTATTTAAAAGTTAACAAGTACAACACTATAATATAATTATTCTCCCTATCAAGATCGGAAGTTCGAAGGTCTGAGACCAAAATGATATTTTATACTGGGAAATTAATATATGCAGGAAAACAATCGCTAGGAAAATATTAGAAAATGGAATTCAGATTAAAACAATCCGAAAGTATCAAGATAGTCAGGCATAGGATAATATTCACAAGTGAATTTATTTCAGCGGAAGTAAAACAAAGTGTTCTTCAAATAACAACAACAACCTCTTCCTTAGCCTCACACGTCACCAACAACTGTTCAATCTGCAAAAGGTTTTGAAAATATTTGCTGGGCTGAGTACTAATGTACTCAGTGGGCTGAAGTGGTTTCTAATTTCTGTGAATGTAATGTGCCACTCACATTCAGTATTCAATGAATAACCGCAGTCTATGCTTTGGTTTTCCTACCTTATCAATATCTTATCAATAACCAATGATGATGCTATGCATTCTTTAAAGGAATCGTATAGCAGGAGGGAGTAGACTGAGATAGTATAATTGTGTTGGTTGGCTGCTGAGTTGAAGTAAATGAAGGATTAACTGAAATAATCATACTTATTCTTCTCAATAAATGCAGGTGTGGATAATCACAGACAATAACTTACCTCCTTCAAGGTAGGCAGAGCAATGAATAGGCTCTTTGTTTCTCTTTGGTTGATGAAGCACTAAAGAAGGAGGGCAAGGGAGGTTTGGCTGATGGGAAAGTGAGCTGTTGGGAGTTGGTGTAGTAGGATGGTAGGGAGTAGGAATCAAAGTTGATTGTAAATGATAAAAGGTTGAGGTGATCTATGAAATAAAATCCTTATATGTTTGCCATTCTGTATCTCATATAATAATAGATTCGGGTTTGCTAACATCGCGTGTTTGTAACGGACTATTCTAATCAATCTCGTATTACAATATCTGTTTTCCTGTCTTGCCAAAATCAATAGACTGTAAAATAATTCTAAATTAAATCCGAAGATTTAATTCGTTTTGCTGTTATAATATCTAGATTAAACCCACTTCACAAGCCGGAATAAATTCACGACTTAACTAATAGTGATAATAAATAGAAATAAAATTTCTATCAACATACTAGATAACATGACTTTGCTAACACAGTTATATATTTGGAATAAGAAAACCTAACAAACGCTTGAAAGCACAAAGTCGCTAACAAACCCTTGAAAGCACAAAGTCGCTAACTAAGGGCCGAGCCTCATTAAAACCTTTCTGGCGAAAATCCAATGGAAAAAAACACCAGTAAAGGAAAAAGAGTACTCGTCTATTACAACGAGGAAAAAAAAAATAACAAATTAACAATGATAGCAAAAACCAACAAAAGGACCAAGCCAAATTTTCCATTCATTATGTCATCCACCTCACCGCTATCCAGTGCCTCACCCCAATTAGCATCTACTGCCTCTTCAAAATCTTCTACACTACATGCCTCATCAAAGCCACCAAAAGAAGAAGACATCATTAGCTAACTTTGCGATAGAAATTTGGGATATGAATATCCTTTTGAACGGCTTCCTCAATCAAGGGAATAGCATGATTCCACCAACCGGTCAGAGTATTTGCATATGGCAAAATGCAATACATCTTTTTCTCCATGACTGCAAATTGTGATTAATGTATTATGATAAGTCCCTAATAACTGCAACGATCATATATACAGAAATATTACAAGACTTGCTTGACTTGAGAGTTTTCCATACCTACTCTCTCGTAGAGATCCATACAAATGTCGACCCCAGTCACTTAACGAGACTGAGATATACGAAGACCACTTGCAAAAGTAGATTGAGAAATTAAAGTCCCACTTGCAAAAGGATCATTTGTTCAAAATTGTGTTGTACAGCATGAACTGAGAGGCAGTTGCCTCCAAGCCTTGATGGTTGTAGCAGACTTACCTCAAGTTGATTAACTTACATATTACCTTGAAAAACAAATTTCCTTACCACTATATTAATTAATGGGTCCACTAGATTTAAGGCAATATCACACAGCCTGGCGGAGCCACATGGAGACACCCAAATTTTGAATTTTTTTTTCTTAAATATATATACCTATTATAAAATAACTTTGTCTTATAAAAGTTGATTTACTTGTTATGTCCCCGCATATATATTTAATTTAATGTTAATTTTGTTATTTAAAATTATATAATCTATGAAAATGTTATTCGTTATTATTACTATTACATTTTTCTTTTAATAAAAAAAATGTCTAAAATGTACGGAATGCCCCAAATTTGTTTTTGCAGTGTATTGAAACTATATAATTTATGAAAATGTTGTGTGATATTATTACTATTATGCTTGTATTTTAATAAAAAAAAATGTCTAAAATTAATATACAAAATGCCCCCCCCAAAAAAACCGTACAAATTCAGCCCCCCTCAACTAAATTCCTGGCTCCGCCGCCGACACAGGGCTACCGTGGAACAAGGAGAAAAACTAGGAAGTGAGTAATTGTAGATCTAATTCTAGGAAGAGGTTCTAATAAAAACCTCTGTTAAAATGAGAACTAGGAACCTAATCTTGACCTTTTAAATATTAGATCTAATGGTTAGGATTTAGTCAACAAAAGAAACTGTGCATCTATTATATTTTACTGTGCACTTAAAAAATATGCAATTTATGCAATTGAAACCAACAATGCAAAATACTCAAGCAAATCGAAATTGTGCATCTATGCAATTGAAACTGTGCATCTATGCAATCGAAATTGTGCATATGTAGTTTAATCTCAGCCCTCTATTTTATTTAAATCAATGGCTTTAAATTGGTTCCTAGTTTTCATCTTAAGAGGGGTTTTTATATTAACCCTACCCTCTAATTCTAAATGTAAAAAGGGCCTTCTATATGCGTGAAGTTCTTGGTATTATTATTAAAAAGCAAAATTATTATTATTATTATTATTATTATTATTATTAAAAAGGAAACAAAATTGAATTATTAAAAAGGGCCTTCTATCTGGTAACTTCTTGGTGCGTATGTGCCTCCCTTGTGTTTGGTATGGATATATTGTGATTAAACGAAGGAATAATTAACTACCGATCTGCCCAAATCATTAGGATTTCTTGAATTGTTGCTTTCAAGAAAGATGAAAAAGCAGAAATAAAACAAAAACAATGAAAATCCCCGACCACTATATTCTACATGAACTTTCTTATGGAACAGTGTTAGAAAAATGGAGGTGATTATATAGTGGTTTGAGTGTGGTGAGCGATTTAGAGAAGTGGTGAAGATGAATATTGTGAGTGTAGTGTGTGTAGAATATAGATATGAATTTTAGAGAGGAGCTCTTGTCTCCAAGAAGGCTATAGAGTGTATTTGATAAGGTGTATTTCTTATTAGCTTGTTAGCTTCTCTTGCTTGATTACAAATGGTACAAAGTCTCTAGATCCTCATATGAATCTAGAATTATCTACAAGTTAAGATTAATCTAGATTCTACTTAAGACTTCCTAACCTTGAATATTCTAGAATATTTATATATTCTACATGAACTTTCTTATGGAACAACTACTCAAGAAGTAAACTTTTATTCAGTGTTTTAATAAACTATTTAGATATACTAGTATTGTCACGCCCCAGTTTCTCGGGAGAATAAGAAATGGGCTATGTGACAGGACTACTAGGCTTTACTTGAATTAAATGGGTATTGTGCCCTTAGAGTCTAGCATCATTTCATTAATCGAAAAATACATCGTATTTTAATGTTAACAAGTACAACACTATAATATAATTATTCTCCCTATCAAGATCGGAAGTTCGAAGGTCTGAGACCAAAATGATATTTTATACTAGGAAATTAATATATGCAGGAAAACAATCGCTAGGGAAAAATATTAGAAACTGGAATTCAGATTAAAACAGTCCAAAACTATCAAGATAGCCAGGCATAGATAATATTCACCAAGTGAATTTATGTCAGCGGAAGTAAAACAAAGCATTCTTCAAATAACAACAACCTCTTCCTTAGCCTCACTTATCACCACCAACTGTTTAATCTGCAAAAGGTTTTGAAAATATTTGCAGGACTGAGTACTAATATACTCAGTGGGCTGAGCCATTTAAAAATATTTTGAAAGCTATTCTGAAAGGATAATTCATGCTTTGAAGAATATAACACATAATATTTTTTAAACAAGTTATTCCATTCATACTAAAAATAATCTAAGCTCATATTTTCCTGGCTCATCTATTTGGGCTATCTACAACTGGTTGTCATCGAATCTCTCGAGACAACAGGTTCTGATGTAGGTACACAATTATGGTTGGCAGAGTCAACAATGTTCTGGTAGAAACAATAACCAATATAGAACAAAAATATTTTAAGCATGAACCATCAACTTTAACTTTTCATAAAACCGAGCTTATTAGCTCAAACATACATTTTGTAAATAAAGTCTCACCTGATTTGAAGACAACCCAAACAATTTAATAGAGAACCTATATATCTTATTCTGGAGGACGTACAAGATAAGTTCTCAACTTAAGCTCGTAGTCCTAAAACTTGTCATCACTTTCTAACTTGATTCGCAACACCCGGGTTTTCAAAATAAAATTTGAAATTCATTTTCTTGGCTAAGGGTTCCAACAATGTCCTTGCTCGACATTTACTTAAAAACTCAACTTGAGCATAAAATCAACTTAAAAATATTTTTCTTCCATAAATTGGTAGGACTTTAGTATATATATTAAAACATATAATCAAATAATTATATGCATATAATAACACTTGTAGAGAAATAATTAATGAGAAATTTAATTAATTAAATGACAATCCAAATTAACTAGTCATTGGTTCAATTAATAAAAATTAAATGGGCAAAAAAATTAAAACATCTCTCACTCTAGTTGATGGAGATGGCATGAATAAAGAGTAGCTACATGACGCAATCCACTGCTAGGTCCCAAAGTTTTCAACAAGTAGTATTGTGTATGTTATTCTATGCTTCTACTGCGTCAGTAGATAAGAAAAATTGATACAACCAATAATAATGGTAATTTAGTATATGAGAAAGCAATGTGAATTGCATAGAGCAATGATATCAGAATACATTTGAACATTTGAAAGCATTGTTATACATCATAATACAAAATTTCGTGCTAGAGGTCTCAAAATTTCGGAGGCCTTTTCGCTTCTGAAGATTTGATTCATGCTTGATTTTGTAAAACTCATTTGCCAAAGCATACTGTATTTAATAGATACACTGTAAAATTTGATTACCTTACTATGATGAAGTGTATGAGAAGTGGAGATAGGGCTCTAATGAACTATGAGGCACTCTCCCGTGCAATCGGTTGCACCGTGCAACATACAAATGACATTTGAAGATCATCAAGTGTCATTTGTATGTTGAAGTAGTGTCATTCGAAAATGTTCAAGTGTCATTTTCCGAATAAAAGTAGTGTCATTCTGGAAACCAGTTGCACGGTGCAACCGGTTGTACAGTAGTATTTGTGATGAACTATTGGTAGATGAATGCCAATTTAGTTTATAGAAGTAGTAGCAATTGCATTTACATACAGTTTCTGTAGACTGATCAATTACATTGGATTACCAGTTTTCTGTTGAGAAGACCTCCAAGAATGGGATATAACCAAGATCTGTTGAGTTTGTATTATTGCTAGAATTCATCGGGGTATGTATAATTCTCTATCTCTCTCTCTTCTTTTGTGCAATCATTAGTTATATCTCTAACTCGAGCTTGTTTCTGCTTGCTAGTACCTTAATTTTCAAGGTAAATTTGATTTTTCCATTGATAGAGGAAAGAAAGATTCAAGCTTTGATCTACATATAATGTAAAACTTACTCAATTTTACAAGTGCAGGGGAAGCCAGGGGGCTCGAGCACCCCCGAATTGAAAATTTACGAGTTGAACTCCCTTGATGGTATATTTGTGGGTGTGTGCAAGTATAAAGTATTTTCACAGAAATGAGAGGAACAAGGGAACCATCATCAAAAAGCTAAGTTGTATTCTACCCCTTGCTTGTTCAAGAAAGGTGTGGTCTTTACTAGTGTGCTAAGGAATAGCCATGAAAGTTGTGAGACATATGTCTGTAGTCTATGTTCTTGTGTTGAAGTGTGTTATGATAATGTCTCTGCATGCTTTTGAGGAGAAGGTTGGGATGACATATTTCATATGTGTTTGAGGACTTATTTGCAATTTATGCAAATAAGAGTTTGTTATGCAACAGCATGGCATATCCGTTGCATGCTTCAACTTATGAAGCTTCTGGATCACAGCCGTTGATTTGCAGCCTTTGATCTGGAGCGTTGCTTTTGACTGCTTAAGCTCGTAGATCTTTGTATAGATTTTCTTCTTCCTTAGAGTGTTTTTTAATTCAGTAGAGTTACAGAGAGAAAAGAGCATCTGTAAGAGAGTTGTGTGTTTCTTTTCTTTGATCCAGTTTTTCTAATTGGTGAGGGTTGTGTGATTGTAATTCTCTTTCGATCTTGATTCAATAACAGAGGCTCACTCTCCCGTGGATGTAGGGGTTTTCCCGAACCACGTAAATCTCGTTGTTTCGTCTTGTATTTCATTTGGTTTGTCGAAGTGGTTTCTAATTTCTGTGAATGTAATGTGCCACTCACATTCGGTATTCAATGCATAAGCGCAGTCTATGGTTTGGTTTTGCTACCTTATCTATAACTGATGATGCTATGCATTCTTTAAAGGAATCGTATAACAGGAGGGAGTAGACTGAGATAGTATAATTGTGTTGGTTGGCTGCTGAGTTGAAGTAAATGAAGGATTAACTGAAATAATCATACTTATTCTTCTCAATAAATGCAGGTGTGGATAATCACAGACAATAACTTACCTCCTTCAAGGTAGGCAGAGCAATGAATAGGCTCTTTGTTTCTCTTTGGTTGATGAAGCACTAAAGAAGGAGGGCAAGGGAGGTTTGGCTGATGGGAAAGTGAGCTGTTGGGAGTTGGTGTAGTAGGATGGTAGGGAGTAGGAATCAAAGTTGATTGTAAGTGATAAAAGGTTGAGGTGATCTATGAAATAAAATCCTTATGTGTTTGCCATTCTGCATCTCATATAATAATAGATTCGGGTTTGCTAACATCGCGTGTTTGTAACGGACTATTCTAATAAATCTCGTATTACAATATCTGTTTTCCAGTCTTGCCAAAATCAATAGGCTGTAAAATAATTCTAAATTAAATCCGAAGATTTAATTCGTTTTGCTGTTATAATATCTAGATTAAACCCACTTCACAAGCCGGAATAAATTCATGACTTAACTAATAGTGATAATAAATAGAAATAAAATTTCTATCAACATACTAGATAACATGACTTTGCTAACTCAGTTATATATTTGGAATAAGAAAACCTAACAAACGCTTGAAAGCACAAAGTCGCTAACAAACCCTTGAAAGCACAAAGTCGCTAACTAAGGGCCGAGCCTCATTAAAACATTTCTGGCGAAAATCCAATGAAAAAAATACCAGTAAAGGAAAAAGAGTACTCGTCTATTACAACGAGAAAAAAAAAAGCAGAAACAAGAAGAACAAATTAACAATGATAGCAAAAACCAACAAAAGGACCAAGCCAAATTTTCCATTCATTATGTCATCCACCTCACCACTATCCAGTGCCTCACCCCAATTAGCATCTACTGCCTCTTCAAAATCTTCAACACTACATGCCTCATCAAAGCCACCAAAAGAAGAAGACATCAGTAGCTAACTTTGCGATAGAAATTTGGGATATGAATATCCTTTTGAACGGCTTCCTCAATCAAGGGAATAGCATGATTCCACCAACCGGTCAGAGTATTTGGATTTGCCATAATGTCAGCAACTTGGTTCCCTTCACGAAAGATATGTGAAACACGAATATCATTGGGAAAATCAGTAAATCGTAATAGAACAATATTATCTTAGAAATAACATAGAACTTTGAAATAGCTTACTTGAATCTCATTGGGAAAGTCGGTGTTTAATTTTCTGCAACTCTGCATGTGCTTGTTTCATGTTGATTCTATCCCTGGGAGAGTCGGCAGAACATTTAAGAGCCAATTCAAGTATGGATGATACACACTGCATATTCTTGCCAATCATTTCGTCCTCCAAATTCCTGACTAAGTTGGCATCTATCACTTCATTTGGGATCTCCGAAAGTGAGAGTTCTACCCATCTCTTTAAGCTCATATCTCCGCAAAACATATCATCACTAGGCCTTTTTCTCGTAAAAGTTTCAATCAACATCACCCCGTAGCTATACACATCACACCTTGTTGAAACTAGCCCTTCCAAACCATACTCTGGAACAACAAAAATCATGGAGTATTCAGTAAGGAAGCCACAATTAATTGATTGAAAGTGAAGTGCAATCAATATATTCAGAGAAACTTCACCTGGAGCGATGTAACCCAATGTTGCTAGCGTGTTGGTTAACACAGAGCTATCTCCATCGCATAACAATTTTGCTATCCCAAAGTCACTTACATGGGCAACCATGTCTTCATCTAACAGCACATTACTAGGCTTCAAGTCGCTATGTACAATGGGCATTGAATAACCATGGTGAAGATACTCCAAAGCAGATGCAACATCAATCATTATATTCAATCTTTCCATCATATTCAAGCAATAGTTGTGGGAATATAACCATTTTTCAAGGTTTCCCTTTGGCATATATTCAAGTACTAATGCCTTGAACTCTTCATTGGAGCAACTGCTTATGACGCTTGTCAGATTCCTGTGTCGAATGCTACGTAGTATCTCACATTCGACATCAAATATTCTTGAAATACATTCTAGCTGCATGTTAAACACCTTGACAACGATATCCTTCCCATTGTTAAGAATTCCTTTATAAACAGAGCAGGAACTCCCAGTGCCAAGTAAATTGCTTTCATCGAATCTTTCCGTTGCTTGCAGCAATTCATAATAAGAGATTCTTTCCGGCACAATGAATATCAACTCATCAACTTCTCTAGTCGTCTTATCTTTCCTTTTGTTTTTGACAATTATAAAGGCCAAACAAACAACTGAGATGAAAGCCACAACCCCGAAAACAATAAATGAAGCTCGTTCCACCTTCTTTCTCTTTGATCTGTGATTAGAAATTGAAGAGCAAATTTGGACATGGAACTTGGGGATTCCACACAATGCCTCATTACCCTTAAAAGAATCCATAGTGAAGTTTCTAAAAGAACCTCCATTAGGAATTTCTCCACTTAAACTATTGAAAGAGACATTAAAGTAGTCGAGGTGTTGAAGTGCTTCTAAAGACTTTGGAATTGAACCAGAGAGATTGTTGTACGACAAGTCGAGATTTGCCAAATTGATCATGCTTCCCATAGACACAGGAATAGAACCTTCTAGTCTATTATTTGCCAAAGACAGATTAGCCAAATTCTGTAACTTTCCGATATTCCTCGGAATTGACCCTGACAACTGATTCATTGCTATATTTATATAGATCGCTGCTCCTAAGTTATTCATCTCTAGAGGTAGTGACCCATTTAATGAATTTGAGGACAAGTCTAGATTGATCAAATCTTTTAGGCCCCATAAGCTTGATGGTATGCTAGAATTCAAAATGTTGGAGTCTAGACCAAGATTTCTTAAAGAAGAGACATTCCCTAGACATTTAGGAATTGGGCCTGAAAATTGATTATAGCTCATAACTAAAGTATTGAGGCTGAATAGATCACATATAGCATGTGGTATTGAGCCTCCCAGCATGTTATCAAGCAGATATAATCCTTGAAGTTCATGCAAATGGCTTATAGTTAGTGGAATATTACCAGATAACTCATTGCGTGGCAAATACAATGTAATCAAACTGCTTAAATTGCCTATTTCAACAGGAATGCTGCCACTGAATTTGCAGTTGTCGGCAGCGAATGTTTGAAGTGAGGAAGATAAGTTCCCGACAGAAGCTGGAATGACACCATTTAGAGGATTATCAGAAATATCGAAACCAATTAGAGACCTGCAATTTGTCAATGAAGTAAAGAAGGAAGAAGATGGTGCCTGGGTAAGATTGTTGCCGAATATAGAAAGAAATTGGAGAAGTCTTAGGTTTCCGAGATGAGTAGGTATATAACCACTGAATTTGTTTTCAGGAATTGAGAGAATTGTGAGTCGAGAACAGTTAGAAATAGTGTTGGGTATTGCTCCAGTGATAGAATTTATGCCAAGAATCAATCTTTCAAGAAAGGGAGAGGCATGGCATAAATGGGTTGGAAGAACCCCTGACAGAGCATTGTCGCCAAGTGCAAGCATCCGAAGAGTTGAAATGTTAAAGAGCTCATGTGGAATCGAACCACTCAAGCTGTTCGACTGTAGTAATAATGACTCCAAATAAAGTTGGCCAAATTCAGTGGGAATAAGCCCTGCAAAACATGAGATTTCAAAACTGTAGCTAAATAGACAATTTACATGAAAATTACTCTGTTGTACCTGTAAAATGGTTTTCATGGAGATGTAGCTCTGTTAGCATGGTAATATTCCCGACATCCCTTGAAAGGTTCCCCGTGAATTTGTTACGCCATAGTGTTAAGGTTTGCAGAGAAGACATATTCATGAAAATATTGAAATCAATTGAGCCCGCAATCTGATTGCCTTCAGCAGCAAAAGTAAGCAGACTCTGAAGATGGCCAATCTCATGTGGTAGTATTCCTGGCAAAAAAAATGTCATGAAACTAATCAAATCTCATTTGCACAAATTTATGTGATAAGGACTTGAACCATACCATTCAAATTGTTAGCACCAAGATATAACAACTGCAGAGATGTTAAGTAGCCGATTTCTGAAGGTATCTCCCCACTAAAAGAGTTGTAAGAGAGGCTCAACACCTCAAGCCGTGAACATTGGGATAGATTTGAGGGAATCGTGCCACTCAGCTGATTGTCAGAAAGACTTAGCACAGTAAGAGTTGGAAGATTACGGCACATGTCTGTTGGAAGACTTCCACTCAATTCATTGTCTGTGAAGGCCATAGATACAAGGGTCGATATGTTGAATATGGCTGATGGTATAGCACCGGTGAGATGATTGGATTGAACATACAGAGTTTTCAGACTTTGAAGTCTTCCCAACTCTTTTGGAATTTCTCCACTTAGAGAATTGGAAGTTAAGTCAAGCAATTGTAGGTTTGTGAGGTTTGAGAGCGATTTTGGGATGGAACCTATGAAGCTGTTGTTGCGTAAAGACAAGTACTCTAATTTTGGTAACTGACCCAACATCGGAGGGATGTCTCCAGTGAAGTTGTTGAGTCGGAAAGATATGAACTTCAAACGGCGAAGGAGAGACAGCTCTTGCGGCAAATCTCCATAGAAATGGTTGTTGGAGAGGTCGAGGGAGACGAGGAAGGAGAGGTGTCCGAGCTGTGGTGGAATAGTGCCGGAGAGAGCCATGTTGGAGAGATTCAAGGCAGATACTCTGTGGTGGCGCAAGCTGCAAGTGACGCCAATCCAGCTGCAGACGGAGCTCGAATTGGTCCAATTAGTTGCAAGTAAAAGAGATGTATGTTTGAGTGAAAGAAGGGCAGTTTGATCAGTTGCAAGACTCATAGGTTGTTTGGCTTCAGAAGAAAGCATTGGGAAGGTTATGGTGATTAGGAATGCATACTGCAAAATGCAATAAAGCTTTTTGTCCATGGCTGCAAATTAATTGTGATTGTATTATGATAATTAAGTCGCTAATAAATGCATCCAATAATCATCATATATACACAAATATTATAAGACTTGAGAGTCTTCACGGGTGGTGGCTTTTGACGTCTTTTTTGTTTTTTTGTATTTTTCGTTTGAGACGAAGACAAAACGAAGACGAAGACTTGAGGTTGAGACAAACAGACGCACTTGCAAAAGGATAATTTAAAGTAGACTTGAGGTTGAGACGCAGACGCAGACGAAGACTTGATCGATATAGAAATGCAAACTAAATCCTTATATCTCGATTGATTATATAGAAACAGATATATAGAATCAAACTTTGGATTGAGAAAAGTCCCACTTGCAAAAGGAGAATTTAAAGTGAGCAGGAATCAGTAAAAAGGTACATCCACACTTCAAAACTATACAATGGGAGATAAGAAGCAGCCACATCATACTTCTACAGTTCTACTTGTGCAAATTCAATTTCATGTCATGCTTCAAACATATAATAAATAATTACTTAAAATATGCACATAATAATATAATATTATTATACAAATTATACTTTAAAAAGAATTAATTAAATTAATGATAGTCTAATTAAATAATCAAGGTGGTCCGTTTAAACATAATTATGCACAGCCCAAAATCTGAAATGCATCGGCCCAATTCTTTAAAGAAATAAGGCTCAGCTAAATAAAATGAAACGGGCCCAACTAATATTACAAACCCCAGCCCAATTAAAAAAATAATATTGGGCCAGCTAAATAAAAAGAAAACGTATGTACAGCTTATACTGGTTGTAAAATATATTACAACTTTTGCTCATTTGAGTTTCTAATATCGCATATGAATGGGGATGTTTCTTTGGTGTATATATATAAAATCAGTTTACACAAAATTTGCAAACAAAGCATGTGTTGAAAAAGACAAGTAATAAGTTTTCAAAGAATATGAAACCTTGAGGATCAGTGGTGGTTGGCTTGCTATGAGTTGATGAGCTAAGGTTCTTGTATTGAGAATATGTATTTGAGTTCCTCTTGAAATGATGAGTGAGATGGCTTTCTTTGGCTGATGAAGAAGATGGATGGCAAAGAAATGAGGGTGATAGCTGATGGAGACTAGTTTAAAAGGGCATGGTGAGTTCATAGGCCAATTAAAATTATTGTGATATAGAAATATTGGATCTCTAAATCAACTAATTAAAACACTCGAGTAAAAGCTTAAATGTTCAAATGATCAATTTAAATAATGAGTCAATACATGAAACTAGCCATTTTATTTAGTAAACTGAAAATTTACCCACTCAAATAAAACTTTAAAAATTACTCACTTTTTGTGTTAAATGACTAATCTGCCCCTAAAATTAAAATTAAAAAATTACCACAAATACTTCATCACAAATACATTATATATTTTCTAAAAAAGGAGGTTTTGATGTACCGGAAAATAAAAAACTCAGTTATTGAATTATGAGAAATTGTCTATAGCATTTTTTATAAATGCATAATGAAACATATGTGTTCTAACGTTCATCGGTTTTGATCTGAATTAAATGGGTATTGTGCTCTTAGAGTCGAGCATCATTTCATTAATCGAAAAATACGTCGTATTTAAAAGTTAACAAGTACAAGGTTATAATATAATTATTCTCCTTACTAGGATTGAAAGTTCGAAGGTCTGAACTCAAAATGATATTTTGTAATAGGAAAATAATATATGCAGGAAAACAATTGCTAGGGAAAATGTTAGAAAATGGAATTCAGATTAAAACAGTACTCCCTCCGTCCACCAAAAATATGCCACAATTTCCTTTTTCGTCCGTCCACAAAAAATATGCCACATCCATTTTTAGTAGTAGGGTCCACAACATTCCACTCACATTTAAAGTGGGACCCTTACTCCACTACCAACTTCACTCACATTTTATTAAAACCCGTGTCGAATGTAAAGTGGCATGTTTTTGGTGGACGGAGGGAGTATGAAAGTATCAACATAGTCAAGCATAGGATAATATTCCGGTGTACGTACACAATTCTGGCTCATCTATTGGGCGCTATCTACAACTGATTTTCATTGAATCTCTCGAGACAACAGGTTCTGGTGTACGTACACAATTCTGGTTGGCACAGCCAACAATGTTCTGGTAGAAGCAATACAAAAACATTTTAAGCATGAACCATCAACTTTAACTTTTAAAAAAACTGAGCTTATTAACTCAAACATACATTTCGTAAATAAAGCCTCACCTGATTTGGAGACAATCCAAACAATTTAATAGAGCTTGATCGGGAACCTAAATATCTTCTTCTGTAGGACCTATAAGATAAGTTCTCAACTTAAACTGTAGTCCTAAAATCAGCCTTAGCCTCCATAACTTGTCATCACTTTCTAACTAGATTCGCAACACCCGAGTTTTCAAAATAAAATTTGAAATTCATTTTCTTGGCTAAGGGTTCCAACAATACCCTTGCTCGACTTTTACTTAAAAACTCAACTTGAGCATAAAATCAACTTAAAAATATTTTTCTTCCATAAATTGGTAAGACTTTAGTATATAAATTAAAACATATAATCAAACAATTATATGCATATAATAACACTTGTAGAGAAATAATTAATGTGAAATTTAATTAATTAAATCAGAATTCAAATTAACTAGTCATTGGTTCAATTAATAAATTAAATGGGCAAACCAACAAATAAAGATGTTAATATAAATTGGCCCAAACTTAAAAAAAAATGCAGCCCACTTATTAAATAAGAGCCCAAACAAAATTAAATAGATAGGGGCCAAACATAAAAGTCAAATTTTGAAAATTCTTAAAAGATAAAAAAAAAAATTAAACATCTCTCACTCTCTCTCTCTCTCTCTTGCATCGGTCCCTCCTCCCTCACATCATACTCTCTCTCCCTTCTCACCCTCTGCTACGCAGCCACCCGCCACCGGCGAATTCGCCACCGCCTCATGCTCCGGCGAAGGGCGCTGCCCTCACTCTCTCTCTCCTTCCTTCCCCCAAATCTCCCTCTCTCGCACACACAAAAGCATCTTCTTATAAAAATACTTTGATTGCTCAAATGCTGAAAAGTGCCTTGGAGTGTATAGATTATAGATATATACTCGAAGTCAATTTGTAATAAGTTGCTCCATGTGTAAAAAAAATGGTGATTCTTGAAATAGATTAGTGATTATTGAGTGAATATATGAGTTGGTTTACCTCTGTGAAAATAAATTGGTTCCAAATTGTGGATGAGAAAGGATTTTAGATGCAGCTGCTGATTATGTGCAGTATGGTGTGCTCTTGTATATACATGTCTATTACAAAGAGAAAAAAAAAGCAGAAACCAACAAACAATGATAGCAAAAACCAACAAATAGTGATAACAAAAACCAACAAAATGACCAAGCCAAATTTTCAATTCTTTATGTCATCCACCTCACCACAATTAGCATCTACTGCCTTTTCAAAATCTTCAACACCTCATGCCTCATCAAAGCCACCAAATGAAGAAGACATCATTAGCTAACTTTGTGATACAAATATGGGATATGAATATCCTTTTAGGAGTAACATAGAAACTTTGAAATAGCTTACTTGAATCTCATTTGGAAAATCGATGTTTGATTTTTTGCAACTCTGCATGTGCTTGTTTCATGTTGATTCTATCCCCAGGAGAGTCGGCAGAGCATTTCAAAGCCAATTTAAGCATGGATGATACACACTGCATATTCTTGTCAATCATTTCTTCCGCCAAATTCATGACTAAGTTGGCATCTATCACTTCATGTGGGACATCCGAAAGTGAGAGTTCTACCCATCTCTTTAAGCTCATATCTCCGCAAAACATATCATCACTAGGCCTTTTTCTCGTAAAAGTTTCCATCAACATCACCCCGTAGCTATACACATCACACCTTGTTGAAAGTAGCCCTTCCAAGCCATACTCTGGAACAACAAAAATCATGATGTATGCAGTAAGAAGACATATAATTAATTGATTGAAAGTGAGTGCAATCAATATATTTAGAGAAACTTCACCTGGAGCGATGTAACCCAATGTTGCTAGCGTGTTGGTTAACACAAAGCTATCTCCATCGCATAACAACTTTGCTATCCCAAAGTCGCTTACATGGGCAACCATGTCTTCGTCTAACAACACATTACTAGGCTTCAAGTCGCTGTGCACAATGGGCATTGAATAACCATGGTGAAGATACTCCAATGCAGATGCAACATCAATCATTATATTCAATCTTTCCATCATATTCAAGCAAGGGTTGTGGGAATATAACCATTTTTCAAGGTTTCCCTTTGGCATATATTCAAGTACCAATGCCTTGAACTCTTCATTGGAGCAACTGCTTATGACGCTTGTCAGATTCCTGTGTCGGATGCTACGTAGTATCTCACATTCGACATCAAATATTCTTGAAATACCTTCTAGCTGCATATTAAACACCTTGACAACGATATCCTTCCCATTGTTAAGAATTCCTTTATAGACAGAGCAAGAACTCCCGGTGCCAAGTAAATTGCTTTCATTGAAATTTTTCGTTGCCTGCTGCAGTTCATAATAAGATATTCTTTCCGGCACAATGAATATCAACTCATCAACTTCTCTAGTCGTCTTATCTTTCCTTTTGTTTCTGACAATTATGAAGGCCAAAGAAACAATTGAGATGAAAGCCACAACCCCGAAAACAATAAATAGAGCTCGTTCCACCTTCTTTCTCTTTGATCTATGATTAGAAATGGAAGAGCAAGTTTGGACATGGAACTGGGGGATTCCACACAACGCCGTATTACCCTTAAAAGAATCCATAGTGAAGTTTCTAAAAGAACCTCCATTAGGAATTTCTCCACTTAAACTATTGAAAGAGACATTAAAGTATTCGAGATGTTGAAGTGCTTCTAAAGACTTTGGAATTGAACCAGAGAGGTTGTTGTACGAAAAGTCGAGATTTTCCAAACTGATCATGCTTCCCATAAATACAGGAATAGAACCTTCTAGTCTATTATTTGCCAGAGACAGATTAATCAAATTCTGCAACTTCCCAATAGTGCTAGGAATAGACTTTGACAACTGATTCATCGATAAGTTTATATGTATTACTGCTCCTAAGTTACTTATCTCATGTGGTAAGAACCCATTTAATGAATTCGAGGACAAGTCTAGAGAGTTCAAATCTTTTAGGCCCCATAAGCTTGAAGGTATGCTTGAATTCAACATGTTGGAGTCTAGACCAAGATTTCTTATAGAAGAGACATTTCCTAGACATTTAGGAATTGGGCCTGAAAATTGATTATGGTTCATAACTAAAGTATTGAGGCTGAATAGATCACATATAGCATGTGGTATTGAGCCTCCTAACATATTATGAGACAGATCTAATCCTTGAAGTTCATGTAAATGGCTTATAGTTGGTGGAATATTACCAGATAACTCATTGCCTTGCAAATCCAATTTAATCAAATTGCTTAGATTGCCTATTTCAACAGGAATGCTGCCACTGAATTTGCAGTTGCCGGCAGTGAATGTTGAAAGGGAGGAAGATAAGTTCCCGACAGAAGCTGGAATAACACCATTTAGAGGATTATCACCAAATGACAAATGAGTTAGAGACCTGCAATTTGTCAATAATGTAATGAAGGAAGAAAATGGTGCTTGGGTAAGATTGTTGCTGTACAGTTCAAGTCTTTGGAGATGTTTTAGGTTGCCGAGATGAGTGGGTATATAACCACTGAATTTGTTTTCAGCAAGTATGAGAATTGTGAGTCGAGAACAGTTAGAGATGGAGTTGGGTATTGTTCCGGTGATGGAATTATTGCCAAGATAAAGTTCTTCGAGAGAGGGAGAGGCATGACATAAATGGGTTGGAAGAACCCCTGACAGAGCATTGAGGGTAAGTGAAAGAATCCGAAGAGTTGAAATGTTAAAGAGCTCATGTGGAATCGAACCACTCAATGTGTTCAATTGTAGTACTAATCTCTTCAAATGGTAAAGTTGGCCAAATTCAGTGGGAATAAGCCCTGCAAAACATGAGATTTCAAAACTGTAGCTAAAATTAAACACATATTGTAGCTAAATTTACTCTGTTGTACCTGTAAAATGATTTTCCGAGAGGTATAACTCTGTTAGCATGGTAATATTCCCGACATCCCTTGAAAGGTTCCCCGTGAATTTGTTGCGGTTTAGATATATGTTTTGCAGAGAAGTCATATTAATGAAAATATTGAAATCAATTGAGCCTGCAATCTCATTCTCTCCAGCTGCAAAAGTAACCAGACTCTGAAGATGGCCAATCTCATGTGGTAGTATTCCTGGCAAAAAAAGTGTGATGAAACTAATAAAATCTCATTTACACAAATTTATGTGATAAGAACTTGAACCATACCTTTCAAATTGTTAGAAGCAAGAGCTAAACCCTGAAGGGATGTTAAGTAGCCGATTTCTGAAGGTATTTCCCCACTAAAAGAGTTGTAAGAGAGGTCCAGCCTTTCAAGCCGTGAACATTGGGATATATTTGTGGGAATCTCGCCACTCAGCTGATTGTAAGAAACATAAATCTCAGTAAGAAATGGAAGATTACGGCACATGTCTGTTGGAAGACTTCCACTCAATTCATTGTCTATGAAGGCCATATATATAAGGGTCGATATGTTGAATATGGCTGATGGTATAGCACCGGATAGACGATTGTATTGAACAGCTAGAATTTGTAGCCTTTGAAGTCTCCCAAACTCTTTTGGAATTTCTCCACTTAGAGAATTGTAAGTTAAGTCAAGAAATTGTAGGTTTGTTAGGTTTGAGAGTGATTTTGGGATGGAACCTATGAAGCTGTTGTTGCTTAAAGACAAGTACTCTAATTTTGGTAACTGACCCAACATCGGAGGGATGTCTCCGGTGAAGTTGTTGAGTCGGAAAGATATGAACTTCAAACGGCGAAGGAGAGACAGTTCCTGTGGCAAATCTCCATGGAAAAAATTGCTTTTGAGGTTGAGGGAGACGAGGAAGGAGAGGCGTCCGAGCTGTGGTGGAATGGTGCCGGAGAGAGCCATGTTGGAGAGATTCAAGGCAGCTACTCTTGGGTGGCGTAAGCTGCAAGTGACGCCAATCCAACTGCAGACGGAGCTCGAATTGGTCCAATTAGTTGCGAGTAAAAGAGAAGGGTCGGAGGTGATGTGTTGTTTGAGTGAAAGAAGGGCAGTTTGATCAGTTGCAAGGCTCAGAGGCTGTTTGGATTCAGAAGAAAGCATTTGGAAGGCTATGGTGATTAGCAATGCATATGGCAAATTGCAATAAAGCTTTTTCTCCATGGCTGCAAATTGTGATTGTATTATGATAATGAAGTCGCATGCATCCAATAATCATCATATATATATACGCAAATATTACGTACAAGACTTGCGATTCTTGATGGTTTTGGCTTTTGATGTCTTTTTTGTTTTTTTGTTTTTTCTGTTTGTCAAGTCCTTAATTGTCGGCCCAATCACTTATAGACACTGAGACGAAGACGAAGACTTGAGGTTAAAAATAGGCCCTTTATAGTGGCACTGAATCTGGGGCGTTGGATGTCATGTTCCATTTTGCGACCACATATGATATGGACGGATCAGCGCCTTATCGCTTGGCACCATGACCGAGCCCTGCAAGTGCAGCACAGCCCTTCATATCAACATCACTATTAATTTTACTTTCTAATAGATTATATATTATATATTTTTTTAAAAAAATTGATGAAATTACGTTTATGTCTACATTTGAAATTATGAACGTTAATGATGTGATGGAATTTTAGTTGTTTCATAGGACTAGCAGAAAGAACGTACATTGTATCAATAGCTATAGATATATATATCACATAGATATATAAGCTTTTTCTGTTCACCGTTTTTTCCCATGTTTTCAGCGATTTTTCCTTTTTATCATCTGTTTTTTTATGTTCAGTATTTTTTTTTTGTTATTTATTTTGCTTTTTTCAATGTTTATTTAAATTTTTAAATATTACCTTTTTTAATATACTTGAATAATTACGTTTTATTAGATAATAGTTATTTTTAATAAGTATAAAATATACATTTGTTAGCACAAATATATTCTTATAATATAAATATTTACCTTCGCTCGATATAAAGTATTATAGTATAAGATATTTTCTAAACCCTAAACCCTGAACACTAAACCATAAACCCCGAACACTAAATCTTAAATCATAATAGGAATATTTACTTTTAATAAACATAAGATATACATTTGTATACAAGTTAATATAAAGGGTAAAATATCAAATCCACCACTAACATAGAGGCCCTTATCACGTCTAGCACCCGATGGTCGAGGTCGGGTCAACTAAACCCCTGAAGTACTTAATTTCTTCCAATTAACCCCTCTGCCCTAACATCTAATTAACGCCGTCCGTTTTTTTTTTTTTTTTTTTTTTTTTAATTCCATCTTGTTTTCGACACAGTTGGTAAGATAAGTCATCGCCAGAAATGGATTACCTCAAAGTAAAATAGTGATTTATGTATGTGGAAATGACAACGGGGCAAGGCGATAAGGCCGTGAAGGCGTTGAAGGAAGGCGGGAATGCCGTCGTCCTAACTGGGCCGGCCGAACCACCCGGGTTTAGATTTGTGGTAATTTCAACAGGAGAGACACTGAAGAAGCAATAATCAATAGAGAGCAAAAACATTTTAAGCATGAACCATCAACTTTAACTTTTCATAAAACCGAGCTTATTAGCTTCAACATACATTTCGTAAATGAAGCTTCATCTTATTCAGAGACAATCCAAACAATTTAATAGAGCTTGATCGGGAACCTAAATATCTTCTTCTATAAGACCTAACTACAAGATAAATTCTCAATACAAGCTCGTAGTCCTAAAATCAGTCTTAGCCTTCATAACTTGTCATCACATTCTAACTGGATTCGCAACACCCGAATTTTCAAAATAAAATTTGAAATTCATTTTCTTGGCTAAGGGTTCCAACAATGTCCTTGCTCGACTTTTACTTAAAAACTCAACTTGAGCATAAAATCAACTTAAAAATATTTTTCTTTTATAAATTGGTAAGACTTTAGTATATAAATTAAAACATATAATCAAAAAATTATATGCATATAATAACACTTGTAGAGAAATAATTAATGAGAAATTTAATTAATTAAATCACAATCTAAATTAACTAGTCATTGGTTCAATTAATAAATTAAATGGGCAAACCCAACAAATAAAGATGTTAAAATAAATCGGCCCAATCTTAAAGATAATGCAGCCCACTTATTAAATAAGAGCCCAAACAAAATTAAATAGATAGGGGCCAAACATAAAAGTCAAATTTTGAAAATTCTTAAAAGAGAAAGAAAAAAAATTAAACATGTTATGTGCAGTATGGTGTGCTCTTATATATACACAAAGAGATCAGAGTTTTCTGTACAGACGAAGAAGTCTTCTGTGAAAAGTGAGAAGAAAGTTGAAGATTTCTGCTAGAGAAGTTGGAGATGAATTCTTTAGAACCGTAAAGAATATAGAATGTAGTGATTGAAAGTAGTTTTGGAGGATGTAAAAGAAAATTATGAGATCTGAGAGGCAGAGGCGTTGTTAAGAAAGATTTTTCCTTTTAAGCTGTGACAAAGAAGATTATATGTAAACTCAAGAACATAAAATATGGAGGAAAGAAGGATAGAAAAACCTTGAGCATCAGTTGTTGAAATAGAAATTATATAAAAGAAGAAAAACGAAAAAGAAAACCTAGCAAACCATTGAAAGCACAAAACCTTTCTGGCGAAAACCCAATGAAAAAACACCTAGATAGAATACTACTGGATAAAGCATAGGAAGAAACACAGAGACAATTATTCCAGATATAGCATACCATCTCAATTAAAGTGTGAGCTTTTGGTCACTGCAAATATTGTTCTGTTGGCCAGAATATAAACAACTAAGCATCACTAACTATTCCCCACAAAGAGGAATATCCAGTGACGGAGTCAGGAATTTAGTTTGGGAGGCTGAACTTTGACGGGGCTTGAAATTTTTTTTTTTTGGGGGCATTCCATTTTATTAATTAAAGACAAAAATAAGAGTAATAATAAAGAACAACATTTTGCGCTTCTGGGAAGCTTGATCAAGTTCGGCTGCGAACGTGATATCAAAATTTTCCAATGAGAAAAAAAGCAGAAACAAGAAGAACGGATTAACAATAAAAGCAAAAACCAACAAAAAGACCAAGCCAAATTTTCCATTCATTATGTCATCCACCTCACCACTATCCAGTGCCACACCCCAGTTAGCATCTACTGCCTCTTCAAAATCTTCAACACTACATGCCTCATCAAAGCCACCAAATGAAGAAGACATCATTAGCTAACTTTGCGATAGAAATTTGGGATATGAATATCCTTTTGAACGGCTTCCTCAATCAAGGGAATAGCATGATTCCACCAACCAATCGGAGTAATTGGATATGCCAAAATGTCAGCAACTTGGTTCCCTTCACGAAAGATTTGTGAAACACGAATATCATTGGGTAAATCAGTAAATCGTAATAGAACAATATTATCTTAGAAATAACATAGAATTTTGAAATAGCTTACATGAATCTCATTGGGAAAATCGATGCTTGATTTTCTGCACCTCTGCATGTGCTTGTTTCATGTTGATTCTATCCCCAGGAGAGTCCGCGGAGCATTTCAGAGCCAATTCAAGTATGGATGATACACACTGCATATTCTTGTCAATCATTTCTTCCTCCAAATTCATGACTAAGTTGGCATCTATCACTTCATCTGGGATCTCCAAAAGTGATAGTTCTACCCATCTCTTTAAGCTCATATCTCCGCAAAACATATCATCACTAGGCCTTTTTCTTGTAAAAGTTTCAATCAACATCACCCCGTAGCTATACACATCACACCTTGTTGAAACTAGCCCTTCCAAGCCATACTCTGGAACAACAAAAACCATCATGTATGCAGTAAGGAAGACACAGTTAATTGATTGAAAGTGAAGTGCAATAAAAATATTTAGAGAAACTTCACCTGGAGCGATGTAACCCAATGTTGCTAGCGTGTTGGTTAACACAAAGCTATCTCCATCGCATAACAACTTTGCTATCCCAAAGTCGCTTACATGGGCAACCATGTCTTCATCTAACAGCACATTACTAGGCTTCAAGTCGCTGTGGACAATGGGCATTGAATAACCGTGGTGAAGATACTCCAAAGCACATGCAACATCAATCATTATATTCAATCTTTCCATCATATTCAAGCAATAGTTGTGGGAATATAACCATTTTTCAAGGTTTCCCTTTGGCATATATTCAAGTACTAATGCCTTGAACTCTTCATTGGAGCAACTGCTTATGACGCTTGTTAGATTCCTGTGTCGAATGCTACGTAGTATCTGACATTCGACATCGAATATCCTTGAAATACCTTCTAGCTGCATATTAAACACCTTGACAACGATATCCTTCCCATTGTTAAGAATTCCTTTATAAACTGAGCAAGAACTCCCAGTGCCAAGTAAATTGCTTTCATCGAATTTTTTCGTTGCTTGCAGCAGTTCATAATAAGAGATTCTTTCCGGCACAATGGATATCAACTCATCAACGTCTCTAGTTGTCTTGTCTTTTCTTTTGTTTCTGACAATTATAAAGGCCAAAGAAACAATTGAAAGGAAAGCCACAACTCCAAAAACAATAAATGTAGCTCGTACCACCTTCTTTCTCTTTGATCTGTGATTAGAAATCGAAGAGCAAATTTGGACATGGAAGTTGGGGATTCCACACAATGCCTCATTACCCTTAAAAGAATCCATAGTGAAGTTTCTAAAAGAACTTCCATTAGGAATTTCTCCACTTAAACTATTGAAAGAGACATTAAAGTAGTCGAGGTGTTGAAGTGCTTCTAAAGACTTTGGAATTGAGCCAGAGAGGTTGTTGTACGACAAGTCGAGATCTGCCAAACTGATCATGCTTCCCATAGACACAGGAATTGAACCTTCTAGTCTATTATTTGCCAAAGACAGATTAACCAAATTCTGCAACTTCCCAATAGTGCTAGGAATAGACTTTGACAACTGATTCATCGATAGGTTTATATGTATTGCTGCTCCTAAGTTACTTATCTCTTGTGGTAAGAACCCATTTAATGAATTTGAGGACAAGTCTAGATTGATCAAATCTTTTAGGCCCCATAAGCTTGATGGTATGCTTGAATTCAAAATGTTAGAGTCTAGATAAAGATTTCTTAAAGAAGAGATATTTCCCAGACATTTAGGAATTGGGCCTGAAAATTGATTCTGGCTCATAACTAAAGCATTGAGGCTGAATAGATCACATATAGCATGTGGTATTGAGCCTCCCAACATGTTAACTTGAAGATATAATCCTTGAAGTTCATGCAAATGGCTTATAGTTAGTGGAATATTACCAGATAACTCATTCCTAGATAAATCCAGTACCATCAAATTGCTTAAATTGCCTATTTCAACAGGAATGTTGCCACTGAATTTGCAGTTGGTGGCAGTGAATCTTTCGAGTGAGGAAGATAAGTTCCCGACAGAAGCTGGAATGACACCATATAGAGGATTATTACCAATTGACAAAGTAGTTAGAGACTTGCAATTTGTCAATGAAGTAATGAAGGAAGAAGATGGTGGCTGGGTAAGATTGTTTCTTTGCAGTCCAAGATCTTGAAGAAGTCTTAGGTTGCCGAGATGAGTAGGTATATAACCACTGAATTTGTTATAAGGAAGTGAGAGAAATGTGAGTTGAGAACAGTTAGAGATGGAGTTGGGTATTGCTCCACTGATGGAATTATTGCCAAGAAACAATCTTTCGAGAAAGGGAGAGGCATGGCATAAATGGGTTGGAAGAACCCCTGTAAGAGCATTGCTGGTAAGTGAAAGAATCCGAAGAGTTGAAATGTTAAAGAGCTCATGTGGAATCGAACCACTCAAGCTGTTCAATGATAATGATAATCCCTCCAAATGGTAAAGTTGGCCAAATTCAGTGGGAATAAGCCCTGCAAAACATGAGATTTCAAAAACACATATTGTAGCTAAACAGACAATTTACATGAAAATTACTCTGTTGTACCTGTAAAATGGTTTTCTTTGAGGTATAACACTGTTAGCATGGTAATATTCCCGACATCCCTTGAAAGATTCCCCGTGAATTTGTTGCGGTTTAGATTTATGTTTTGCAGAGAAGACATATTCATGAAAATATTGAAATCAATTGAGCCCGCAATCTGATTCCATTCAGCACCAAAAGTAACCAGACTCTGAAGATGACCAATCTCATGTGGTAGTATTCCTGGCAAAAAAAGGGTCATGAAACTAATAAAATCTGATTTACACAAATTTATGTGATAAGAACTTGAACCATACCATTCAAATTGTTACCACCAATATATAACTCCCGAAGAGATGTTAAGTAGCCGATTTCTGAAGGTATCTCCCCACTAAAAGAGTTTACAGAGAGGCTCAACACCTCAAGCCGTGAACATTGGGATAGATTTGTGGGAATCGCGCCACTCAGCTGATTGTCAGAAAGATAAATCCCACCAAGAAGTGGAAGATTACGGCACATGTCTGTTGGAAGACTTCCACTCAATTCATTGTATGAGAAGGCCATAGATACAAGGGTCGATATGTTGAATATGGCTGATGGTATAGCACCGGATAAACGATTGAATTGAACAGATAGAGTTTGTAGACTTTGAAGTCTCCCAAACTCTTTTGGAATTTCTCCACTTAGAGAATTGTAAGTTAAGTCAAGAAATTGTAGGTTTGTGAGGTTTGAGAGCGACTTTGGGATGGAACCTATGAAGCTGTTGTTGCGTAAATTCAAGTACTCTAATTTTGGTAACTGACCCAACATCGGAGGGATGTCTCCGGTGAAGTTGTTGAGTCGGAGAGATATGAACTTCAATTAGTTGCAAGTAAAAGAGAAGGTTTGAGTGAAAGAAGGGCAGTTTGATCAGTTGCAAGGCTCAAAGGTTGTTTGGATTCAGAAGAAAGCATTGGGAAGGTTATGGTGATTAGGAATGCATAAGCAAAAATGCAATAAAGCTTTTTCTCCATGGCTGCAAATTGTGATTATATTATGATAATTAAGTCCCTAATAACTGCATCCAATTCTCATCATATATATATATACACAAATATTACAAGACTTGAGAGTCTTAATGGGTGGTGGCTTTTGATGTCTTTTTTCTTTTGTTTTTTGTTTTTTGTTTTTTCCGTTTTGAGTCAAGTCCTCCTTAGATGTTATTTAAATGTTGGCCTTAATCACTTATTGAGACGAAGACTTGAGGTTGAGACAAACAGATATATAATCAAACTTTGGAAAAGTAGATTGCAAAAGGATAATTTAAAGTGAGCAGGAATCAGTAAAAAAGTATATCCACACTTGAAATTTGAAAACTATATAGTGTAGATAAGAAGCAGCCAAGGATGCGTAATTTTCCAAGTGACATCAAATATAATATACTTCTACTTGTGTTCGAAAACAGTTAAACTTTTTTTCGTGTCGGCCCATTTTATTATATCTACTAAGTGCTGAAGCTGGGAAAAATTGTCAATATTATCAGCTAAAAGCCTAAAATTAGTCAATACATGCCCATTTCATTATATCTACTAAGTGCTGAAGCTGGGAATTAAATTGTCAATATTGTCAGCTAAAACCCTAAAATTAGTCAATACATCGCCTCGTTGCTTATTCAAGAGAGGAACAAGTCATCAACATTTAGTTTTCATTTGACTCTATCAATTTCTTAACTAGTACGTCCCCCCGTGTAGGGCCGTCTCTGAGGGCGACCGCCCAGTGTCCATAATTTTCAGGGGCCTAAAAAAATTTATATCCTCTTATGTTTACTAGCAGAAAGAACGTGCAATTACATTCCTAAATATTTTTGGATAATAGGGTGTTTGCGTGAAAATCTTTAATTCTTTAAATATTTTTCTGCTGCGTGAAAATCGTAGTCGCACGTGCATTAAAGAAAATGTGAACTTATAATGAAACATATGTGTTCTAACGTTCATTGGTTTTGATTATGCAACCAACTGTTATATAATTTTATTTTAATGGAATTGCGATATATATGTTGATTAATGATAATTTAATTATATATCATATTTATTTGTTGTATTTTGAATGGATAATTATAAATTATTTTTTCTATTTTTAATTTATGCTTCTGTTAAATGTCATTGACAAGATATAACATGTCGAGTTTTAATAAACTATTTAGATAATATTAGTATATATAAAATAATTTTTTGAAAAATATAAAATATTTTTGTTTCTAACACTAAATAATTAAAGAGCTCATAGTTGTGAATTCTTGATAACTGTAATAAAAGCTATATATAATAGATATAAATAACAATATTTTTTTTTGTTATGTATGAGCGCATATGTACTCCCTCCGTCCACGAAATGAGTACCCATTTGTGGACGGAACGGGTTTTAAGAAATATATGGAGTGTAGTGTGAATAGTTTAAGGATCCCACTTTTTAAGTGTATTAATTAAAGAAATGTGTGTGGTACACTTGCCAAAAAGGGAAATGAGTACTCATTTCTTGGACGGACGAAAAATGAAATATGAGTACTCATTTTGTGGACGGATGAAGTATTTACTTTAGATAAGGATTTTTTTTCCCATATGTATGAGCACACTCATACATAATATCACTATATATATTGCATAGGTATATATATAGGGTTGAGTACAAAAGTACTTAGTGGGCACGTATGACAAAGTATATATATAAATATGCTTCGTAAAACTGTAAATTGTCATGCCATCATAACAGTATAACAAGGGAGTTTTTATTTAAAAGGAGCCCAAGCTTACTAAAGTCATTTGTGATTCTTAAAGTTCGACTGATCAGTCTAAGTTCTCTTGTAATCTATCATATCTAGATTTATGTGTCGGAGAGGTGGCATTTGTGTACACTAGTCCTAACAGAATAGCTATCCGCTCATGACTCGAGTTCGATTATATATTAATAGATAGATACCATACTAAAATTGAAATATTTATGGCAAGACAATGGTTGAAATAATCTCAGTTCAAAGATTTTGAAACGAAACAACTTGTTAGTAACATTTTTCACTTGATATATATATATATATATATATATATATATGGTGTGATTCTAGAGAGAACTACATTATTTGTGAGAACGGGAGAACCATCAAATTTAATGCATCCACTATAAAAATTAATGCATTCGCTGTAAAAATTAATGCACTAAAAAAATTAAAAAAAAAAATGCTCCCTTTAGGATTCGAACCCAGGATCTGCATTCATCCAAAAAGATGATGCATCCACCGTAGATCTTGATGATCGAATGACTGAAAATGGTTCTCTGGTCTTCTTTTATTTATGGTTCTTTCTTGAACCTCTCCCTATATATATATATATATATATATATATATATGAAAGTAAACTCATCTGATAGCAACTCTTGTTGTGGTGCAGTAGCTCTTTGTCTAGTTATTATTCTCGTGTTTGACATTTATTTGCTCGAGCAAAAACTTCAAATAAAGAGAATGCGAAATTAACTATGCATGACTCTCTTATGTACGAATTATTACTCGAAAATAATTATTCGAAAAATTCTATCGTTAATCCTAGATATCGGATCAAATAAAATAAACTAACTACTTAAGGCGAGTCTCGCGATGTCGGTTAATAACTATAATTATTTCACTCATCTTAGGGTATTCTAACCAGCATGATAATTAAATAGATCTTCTCTATTTAATCAATTAAAATGGGAGTAGCTAAGTCCATTTTTTTTTTTTTTTTGATTTGGGGGAGTTGGGGAGGGGGAGCAGTGGGGTTTGAATCTGGGACCTCACTGTTCACACACAAGAGGTCGCACCGCTTGGTGTCCCCTTAGGGACAGTAGCTAAGTCCATTTACTCACTTAATAATCTCGTAGTGATAAATCTGTAACTAGAAGCAGCTGAGTCTAATTAATCGGTTAATCACGACTGCTCATAAATCGGGGTCAACAAATATGAAAATGAACTACAATATTGACTCAAATAATTAAAAGGCCCAATGAAAAGTAGCCCAATAATTAAGTAAATAAGAGTTGGTTTGAATTAAAATATTGGGCTGAATAATTAAAATAAGGCCCAACTGAAATAAATCATTGGACTCAACTAATTAACCCACATAATAAATAAATGGTGATTTTAAACATAGCCTCTTTTTTTCTCATTATAGCCTCCTAATTAAAATAATAATAAAAATTAATTATAAAGGACAATTCTATCCCTTTACCTCTACGTTAATTCCTAATAACTGATATAGCCTCAAGAATGCTACCTTGCAAATTTGAAGGAGTTTAAAAACTAAAAAAAAGCCCCCAAAATCTGATGAAGGATATTTAATAAAGAACAAAAATACTGAGCCAATGCTATCAGATGATTCGAAATTCTGAAACAAAGAATGGATGAATTTGATGGCTTCCCAACTAGAAATTTAAACAACCCAGGTGAAGAGCTTTGCAATTTTCCCCAAATTTTTTTGATTTTGTCATCTCTTGATAGATTTTTTTTTTTTTTTAACATAAACCAGATTAATCGGCCAATTCTTTTCAATGGTTGATCAATTTTTATCAACAGTGAACAAAAGAACCTTAATCAATTCGCAGGAAACAAAAATCTTAAATCAATCACAATCTTTTACTAAATCTTAAATCAATAATAATCTTTTACTATTTCTAAACTATATGGAATCAGAAAAAAGAAAATCAGAATGTTGTCTTATAAGAGGAAACACAATCCATTTTAGTTGGTTGATGGTGAATATTCAAAATTAAAAACACGTGCATGTACTGACGTTCTATATTTTTGCTTTTCTTCTTCAAATTCTTCAGCAGATTTTGGGGTTTTTTTTTTTAGTTTTTAAACTCCTTCAAATTTGCAAGGTAGCATACTTGAGGCTATCAGTTATTAGGAATTAAACGTGTATGTAAAGGGATAGAATTGTCCTTCATAATTATTTTTTATTATTATTTTAATTAAGAGGCTATAATGAGAGAAAAAAAAAAAGGCTTTGTATAAAATTACCCAAGAAAAATCACAAGGCCCAATTAAATTAATAAAATAATATAACCCAAAGAATTGAATAATAAAGCCCAATTACTCTCCTAACTCTCTCTCTCTCTCTCCCGAGGAGTCCGCCGCCGCGGCTCCGGAATCCGGCGACCGTCGACCGCAGTGCCACCTTCCCCTCGTCTCAATCCGTCGATCCTCCATCCTCCTTCCTAATTTCACGCTCATTCTCTAACTGGACGAAAAGGAACACCCCCACTCTCTCCCTTCGATCTGTCTTCGGTGAAGCCGCCGGCGTTCCTCCACCTCTGAAGTCCGGCGGGGTCCGTGGTCTCTGTAATTCCGGCGAGAGTCGTCGTCTCTCAATTCCACTGAAGGAGTGGGAAAAGGGCTCGTCTGGACAGGGCAGTCGGCTCTCCACTGTAACAAAAGCTAAGTTGTATTCTACCCTTTGCTTGTTTAAGAAAGGTGTGGTCTTTACTAGTGTGCTAAGGAATAGCCATGAAAGTTGTGAGACATATGTCTGTATTCTATGTTCTTGTGTTGAAGTGGTTTCTAATTTCTGTGAATGTTATGTGCCACTCACATTCAGCATTCAATGAATAACCGCAGTCTATGCTTTGGTTTTGCTACCTTATCAATATCTTATCAATAACCAATGATGCTATGCATTCTTTAAAGGAATCGAGTAGACTGAGATAGTATAATTGTGTTGGTTGACTGCTGAGTTGAAGTAAATGAAGGAATAACTGAAATAATCATACTTATTCTTCTCAATAAATGCAGGTGGGAAAGTGAGCTGTTGGCAATTGGTGTAGTAGGATGGTAGGGAGTAGGAATGAAAGTTGATTGTAAGTGATAAAAGGTTGACGTGGTCAATGAAATAAAATCCTTCAGTGTTTGCCATTATGTATCTCATATAATACTAATATATTCGGGTTTGCTAACATCGCGTGTTTGTAACTGACTATTCTAATAAATCTCGTATTACAATATCTGTTTTTCTGTCTTGCCAAAATCGATAGACTATAATCGTATTACAATAACCCTTGAAAGCACAAAGTCGCTAACTAAGGGTCGAGCCTCATTAAAACCTTTCTGTCGAAACCGAATGGGAAAAATACCAATAAAGGAAAAAGAGTACTCGTCTATTACAACGAGAGAGAGAAAAAAAAAAGCAGAAACAAGAATAACAGATTAACAAAAGGACCAAGCCAAATATTCCATTCTTTATGTCATCCACCTCACCACTATCCAGTGCCTCACCCCAATTAGCAACTACTGCCTCTTCAAAATCTTGAACACTACATGCCTCATCAAAGCCACCAAATGAAGAAGACATCATTAGCTAACTTTGCGATAGAAATTTAGGATATGAATATCCTTTTAGAAATAACATAGAATTTTGAAATAGCTTACTTGAAACTCATTGGGAAAATCGATGCTTGATTTTCTGCACCGCTGCATGTGCTTGTTTCATGTTGATTCTATCCCCGGGAGAGTCCGCAGAGCATTTCAGAGCCAATTCAAGTATGGATGATACACACTGCATATTCTTGTCAATCATTTCTTCCTCCAAATTCATGACTAAGTTGGCATCTATCACTTCATCTAGGATCTTCGAAAGTGATAGTTCTACCCATCTCTTTAAGCTCATATCTCCGCAAAACATATCATCACTAGGCCTTTTTCTCGTAAAAGTTTCAATCAACATCACCCCGTAGCTATACACATCACACCTTGTTGAAACTAGCCCTTCCAAGCCATACTCTGGAACAACAAAAACCATCATGTATGCAGTAAGGAAGACACAATTAATTGATTGAAAGTGAAGTGCAATAAAAATATTTAGAGAAACTTCACCTGGAGCGATGTAACCCAATGTTGCAAGCGTGTTGGTTAACACAAAGCTATCTCCATCGCATAACAACTTTGCTATCCCAAAGTCGCTTACATGGGCAACCATGTCTTCATCTAACAGCACATTACTAGGCTTCAAGTCGCTGTGGACAATGGGCATTGAATAACCGTGGTGAAGATACTCCAAAGCACATGCAACATCAATCATTATATTCAATCTTTCCATCATATTCAAGCAATAGTTGTGGGAATATAACCATTTTTCAAAGTTTCCCTTTGGCATATATTCAAGTACTAATGCCTTGAACTCTTCATTGGAGCAACTGCTTATGACGTTTGTCAGATTTCTGTGTCGAATGCTACGTAGTATCTCACATTCGACATCGAATATTCTTGAAATACCTTCTAGCTGCATATTGAACACCTTGACAGCGATATTCATCCCATTGTTAAGAATTCCTTTATAAACAGAGCAAGAACTCCCAGTGCCAAGTAAATTGCTTTCATCGAATCTTTCCGTTGCTCGCAGCAGTTCATAATAAGAGATTGTTTCCGGCACAATGAATATCAACTCATCAACTTCTCTATTCGTCTTATCTTTCCTTTTGTTTCTGACAATTATAAAGGCCAAACAGACAACTGAGATGAAAGCCACAACCCCGAAAACAATAAATGAAGCTCGTTCCACCTTCTTTCTCTTTGATCTGTGATTAGAAATTGAAGAGCAAATTTGGACATGGAACTTGGGGATTCCACACAATGCCTCATTACCCTTAAAAGAATTCATAGTGAAGTTTCTAAAAAAACCTCCATTAGGAATTTCTCCACTTAAACTATTGAAAGAGACATTAAAGTAGTCGAGGTGTTGAAGTGCTTCTAAAGACTTTGGAATTAAACCAGAGAGGTTGTTGTACGACAAGTCGAGATTTTCCAAACTAATCATGCTTCCCATAGACACAGGAATAGAACCTTCTAGTCTATTATTTGCCAAAGACAGATCAACCAAATTCTGCAAGTTCCCAATAGTGCTAGGAATAGATTTGACAACTGATTCATCGATAGATTTATATGTATTGCTGCTCCTAAGTTACTTATCTCTTGTGGTAAGAACCCATTTAATGAATTCGAGGACAAGTCTAGATTGATCAAATCTTTTAGGCCCCATAAGCTTGATGGTATGCTTGAATTCAAAATGTTGGAGTCTAGATAAAGATATCTTAAGGATGAGACATTTCCCAGACATTTAGGAATTGGGCCTGAAAATTGATTATGGCTCATACCTAAAGTATTGAGGCTGAATAGATCACATATAGCATGTGGTATTGTGCCTCCCAACATGTTACCAAACAGATCTAATCCTTGAAGTTCATGCAAATGGCTTATAGATAGTGGAATATTACCAGATAACTCATTCCTAGATAAATCTAAGCCCATCATATTGCTTAGATTGCCTATTTCTACAGGAATGTTGCCACTGAATTTGCAGTTCTCGGCACTGAATGTTCGAAGTGAGGAAGATAAGTTCCCGACAGAAGCTGGAATGACACCATTTAGAGGATTATCACCAAATGACAAATCAGTTAGAGACCTGCAATTTGTCAATGAAGTAATGAAGGAAGACGAAGATGGTGCGTGGGTAAGATTGTTGGTGTGCAGTTCAAGTCTTTGAAGAAGTCTTAGGTTGCCGAGATGAGTAGGTATATAACCACTGAATTTGTTATAAGGAAGTGAGAGAATTGTGAGTTGAGAACAGTTAGAGATGGAGTTGGGTATTGCTCCGGTGATAGAATTTGTGCCAAGATAAAGTTTTTCAAGAAAGGGAGAGTCATGGCATAAATGGGTTGGAAGAACCCCTGACAGAGCATTGTCGACAAGTGAAAGAATCCGAAGAGTTGAAATGTTAAAGAGCTCATGTGGAATCGAACCACTAAAGCTGTTCAATGCTAATGATAATATCTCCAAATGGTAAAGTTGGCCAAATTCAGTGGGAATAAGCCCTGCAAAACATGATATTTCAAAAACACATATTGTAGCTAAACACACAATTTACATGAAATTACTTTGTTGTACCTGTAACATGGTTTTCGTGGAGTTGTAACTCTGTTAGCATGGTAATATTCCTGACATCCCTTGAAATGTTCCCCGTGAATTTGTTACGCGATAGTGCTAAGGTTTGCAGAGAAGACATAATCATGAAAATGTTGAAATCAATTGAGCCCGCAATCTCGTTCTTTTCAGCACCAAAAATAACCAGACTCTGAAGATGGCCAATCTCATGTGGTAGTATTCCTGGCAAAAAAAGTGTCATGAAACTAATAAAATCTCATTTACACAAATTTATGTGATAAGAACTTGAACCATACCATTCAAATTGTTGCCACCAAGAGCTAAATACTGAAGAGATGTTAAGAAGCCGATTTCTGAAGGTATCTCCCCACTAAAAGAGTTGTAAGAGAGGCTCAACACCTCAAGCCGTGAACATTGGGATACATTTGTGGGAATCGCGCCACTCAGCTGATTTTCAGAAAGATAAATCCCACCAAGAAATGGAAGATTACGGCACATGTCTGTTGGAAGACTTCCACTCAATTCATTATATGAGAAGGCCATCGATACAAAGGTCGATATGTTGAATATGGCAGATGGTATTGCACCGGAGAGATGATTGAATTGAACATACAGAGTTTGTAGACTTTGAAGTCTTCCCAACTCTTTTGGAATTTCTCCACTTAGAGAATTGGAAGATAAGTCAAGAAATTGTAGGTTTGTGAGGTGTGAGAGTGATTTTGGGATGGAACCTATGAAGCTGTTGTTGCGTAAATTCAAGTACTCTAGTTTTGGTAACTGACCAAACATTGGAGGGATGTCTCCGGTGAAGTTGTTGAGTCGGAGAGAAATGAACTTCAAACGGCGAAGGAGAGACAGCTCTTGAGGCAAATCTCCATAGAAAAGGTTGTTGGAGAGGTCGAGGGAGACGAGGAAGGAGAGGTGTCCGAGCTGCGGTGGAATGGTGGCGGAGAGAGCCATGTTGGAGAGATTCAAGGCAGCTACTCGTTGATGGCGGAAGCTGCAAGTGACGCCAATCCAGGTGCAGACGGAGGTGGAGTTGGTCCAATTAGTTGCAAGTAAAAGAGATGTATGTTTGAGTGAAAGCATTGGGAAGGTTATGGTGATTAGGAATGCATAAGGCAAAATGCAATAAAGGTTTTTGTCCATGGCTGCAAATTAATTGTGATTGTATTATGATAATGAAGTCGCTAATAACTGCATCCAATGATCAAATATTACAAGAGTTGAGAGTCTTGATGGGTGTGGCTTTTGATGTGTTTTTTGTTTTTTGTACGTTTTTCCGTTTGAGTCAAGTCGTCCTTAGATGTCGGCCCCAATCACTTATAGAGACTGAGACGAAAAGGAAGACTTGAGGTTGAGACAAATTCTTGAATAATTTTATTCAACTACACATGGATTGCAATGGCCAGAATTTCAAACTTACGAATCATAACATTGAATTTGCATGCATTCATAAAGTTTGACAATTACTTTTTAAAATATGACAAATTATTAGAATTCACACATGACATGTATCTTAAATAATTTGTATGCCAACAACATAAATAAAATAAATATATAATAGGCGGTGGGTATTGTGTGAAATTAGTTCATACGTCAAGGCCAGTATATTCAATCCCAGTACCAAAAAATTATAAAATGCACCATTAATAAATAAATTATTACAGTTGCGATTGGCTGATTTGCACAAATTATCAGAGTATTTTATACTTTACAAATTATCATGACTAATTCAATGCGACTTACTAATTATCAATACAATAAAAATCCAAAATGAAAATAGGTTGACAATTACTGGTCGAAGAGATAAAAATAAAATATTAAAAGAGGATTCAAATTATTGAAACTTGAAAGAATAAGGTACCACTATTTTGTGTGTACCCCTCTTAATTTATTTATAATTTTTAATTATATTTTCTTCAATTTTAATTTATTATGCTTTAATATTATAAAAATATAATTAACAAGGGTCATCCAATTAGGGTTTATAACTATTTTTTATATTTATTTGAATTAATAATTGATTATTTGGATTCATTAATTCAAAGTTAGGGTATATAATTTTTTAAAAATTTCAATTTTTAGTTATAAATATTAATTAGAGTTCATAATATAATAATATTTTTTATTTTTATAAAAAATAATTATAAAATAGATAAATTAAGAGTGGTACACACAAAATAGTGGGACATAGGATCTCATCTGCAAATTTACAAACTGAACGTTGTTTTCCAGGCACACAATGACTAAATACTAAAATATTCACATTTCTTAATATTAAATATACACATTTTTGTAGATATATTACAGCATATGAAATACATTATACACAAAATTCAATATCTAAATACATATATATATATGTGGTGGATACTAACTAACATACACTAAACAAAATGCATGAAAATCTCATCTAAACTAATAAGTATTCAGCAACAGAAAAATCAAAATTCATGCTACACCTCAGTTATTCTCAACAGAAAACTCACTCAATCAAAATCAATCAGAACTACAACAAGGCCTCATTCAATGTGGTAACTTCAACAGCCACCCGGGTTTAGATTTGTGGTAACTTCAACAGGAGACACCGGCACTGAAGAAGCAATAATCAATAGAGAGCAAACATATTTTAAGCATGAACCATCAACTTTAACTTTTCATAAAACCGAGCTTATTAGCTTAACTTACATTTCATAAATAAAGCCTCACCTGATTTGGAGACAATCCAAACAATTTAATAGGGCTTGATCGGGAACCTAAATATCTTCTTCTATAGGACTTACAAGATAAGTTCTCAACTTAATTAAGTTGTAGTCCTAAAATCAGCCTTAACCTTCATAACTTGTCATCACTTTCTAACTAGATTCGCAACACTCGGATTTTCAAAATAAAATTTGAAATTGATTTTCTTTGCTAAGGGTTCCAAATAAAACTTGAGCATAAAATCAACTTAAAAAATATTTTTCTTCCATAAATTGGTAAGACTTTAGTATATAAATTAAAACATATAATCAAACAATATATGCATATAATAACACTTGGAGAGAAATAATTAATGAGAAATTTAATTAATTAAATCAGAATCCAAATTAACCAGCCATTGGTTCAATTAATAAATTAAATGGGCAAACCCAACAAATAAAGATGTTAAAACAAATCGGCCCAATCTTAAAAGAAATGCAGCCCATTTAGTAAATAAGAGCCCAAACAAAATTAAATAGATAGGGGCCCAACATAAAAGTCAAATTTTGAAAATTCTTGAAAGAGAAAAAAAAACTTAAACATGTTATGTGCAGTATGGTGTGCTCTTGTATATACACAAGAGATCAGAATTTTCTCTACAGAAGAAGAAGTCTTCTGTGAAAAGGGAGAAGAAAGTTGAAGATTTTTGCTAGAGAACTTAGAGATGAATTCTTTAGAATCGTGAAGAATATAGAATGTAGTGATTGAAAGTAGTTGTATAAATATGCGTAATAATACATGTAATGGGCTTAAAAGAATTTAGCCAAAATACTTTTAAAAGTAGCAATCAATTAAGTTCAGCCCAACTTCAAAAATAAATGGACTTGAAGATCCATCATTTGAAACTCAGGTGATATTCATATGAAAACTTTAAATCACACTCATATAATATTATTGAAATTATGCAAAGTACAAAGTTTGGTTATTTGCTTTAAAACTTTAACAAATCATTTATTGGAATTAAAACAAATTTTATCCGGGGTGCGAACCAACTTAATCAATGACTCCTCTAAAAATCTTGTTGAGGCAAAATCGAGGTATTACAAGTATAAAATAATTTTTTGAAAATCATAAAATATTTTTGTTTCTAACACTTAATAATCTAGGGACGTCTCTCAAGGAGATCCACTACTTCTATTCAGGTTCGGGAATTATTATTATTATTATTATTATTATTATTATTATTATTATTATTATTATTATTATTATTATTATTATTATTATTATTATTATTTCGTTAGATTATACTCCCTCTGTCCACGAAAAATAGTTTTATTTGGGGTTTCGCACAGATTTTAAAAAAAATTGTTAAAATAGGTGTAAGTGGAATAAAAGTAAATTTATAGGGGTAGTGCTAATGTCACTTTTGAAGTTCCTTAATCCCAAATTGACTTTCGATGGCAATAATTTCAACTCTGATTAGATTCTTCAATTAAATTTTTAACAGTTAAATTTTTCATCTTAATTCAAGTTAAATTTCATACTTAATCTTAATTCAAAAAAAAAAAATTCATTTCTCTTTCTTTTTCTGTGCCCAATTTATAATTCAACTCAATAAGAATACTATATGTGTCATAATACTTTTTTTCGGGGTGTGTATAATACTTTATATTTTTGTTAATGATCCACTTTAACAAACCCTCGAACTCCTTGAGATTTGTTTAGAAAGGAAAAAAAAAATAGTAATTAGGGATGCAATAGAATTGCGTGTAACTGTGTAAGTAGGATCATATCAAATTTCATATTAGAGTATTCGAGTTTGATACATTGAAAAAATTCAAGTTTGATTTAATTTTCAATTTATAAGATTGTTTAATAGGCACGTGCTTGAGGGGCTTAAAACTTATATATTCTCCTAGAGAGAGTTACAACTTTTCTTAAATTTGTGAAACTAACAAATTGACTCATCAAACTTCGAGGGACTTTATTACATTGCACAAATTCAACTTGGGGTGTTTAGCTGAACCTCTTTAAAATGATTCATAAGTTATTTAGAAATTTGTAAACTTTTTAAATGTATTTGACAAAATAAATTTTTAAACAATTTATAAGCTCTAAAAATAAGTTCCAATAATTTATAAATTCTCTTAAAAATAAGTTCCTCTACCTTAACCTATTTTTTCATAATGACAAAATAAGTTATTAAACAACTTATAAGCTCTAAAAATAAGCTCCAACAATTTATAAATTCTATTTAAAATAAGTTCTTCTACCTTAGCCTATTTTTTCATAATCTTATATATAACAATTATTTTATAAATATTTTTTAACTATATTTTTTTATTTTTATCATACGCCCTCTCAAGTTCATCTCTCTTCAATTTTTATCTCTCTAACTAAAAATTATCTCTTTAACTAACTTATAAATTCAAGAGGTGGTCTTGGATATAACCGGGTTGCACCCGCACTCAAAATAGTGTCATTTACACGATTTGAATCATGATGTGGATTAGGGTCAGGGGGGTCAGGATCAACCCGATTGTACGGTACATCTAGTTGTACCCAAGTTTTTGTGTAAATTCAATTACTCAAATATTTTGACAATTTATAAATTATAAGCTCTTCAAGTATCTTATAAGCTCCAAAAACTTATAAATTTTTTAAAATAAACTTAGCCAAACACCCATTTAGTTTGGCCCCTTTATTAAAAAGGTTTGGTCGAAATGGTCATCTGCAAATAAATATATAAATTTGCAAATAAATATATAAATTTATTTATGTTACACAGTCTTAACATATCAATAGCATAGGCATCAGAATTGGCCAAAAAAAAAAACATTTAATAATAATAATAAAAAAAACCCACGAACAATGGAAGCTCCAAATTAATACTAAAAACCCACGTTTAGTGTTACAAAGTGAGCATATGACCTGCACGGCATCTCTGGAATAACTAGAAAGTAAAATATGACGAAGCATCCTTATGATTATAAGTAATCTTATAGTTTATATGCCCACCAAAATATTGTTATCCAATCATGTATATTTTAGTAATCTCGATGGGGAAAAGAGGCTGTTTGATTGGATATATAGTCGCATAACAAATTGTTGAGTTACAGGGCAAAGTTGGGGGGAAATACCGAGCTGCCCTCCACATGTTCGACGAAATGCGCCAATGGGACGTCGAATTGAAAGTGTGCTCGATGAGTATCACAATCAATTGCTGCTAACTTCTATGCCGTGTGAAGATCGGGTTTGCGCTTCTGGGCAGCTTGATCGAGTTCGGCTGCGAACGGAATATCAAAATTTTCAGAATTCTTTTGAGAGGGGTTGTTTTAGTTGGTGAGAATGGTCGAGGAGACCAGAGGCGTTGTTCAGAAAGATTTCACCTTTTAAGCTGTGACAAAGAAGATTGTATGTAAACTCAAGAACATAAAATATGTAGAAATTGAGCATCAGTTGTTGAAATAGAAATTATATAAAAGGAGAAAAAAGAAAAAGAAAACCTAGCAAACATTGAAAGCACAAAGACACTAACTAAGGGTCGAACATCATTAAAACCTTTATGACGAAAATTTAATGGGAAAATCACTATTAAAGGAAAAAGAGTACTCGTTTATTACAACAAGAACAAAAAGCAGAAACAAGAAGAACTGAATTAGCAATGATAGCAAAAACCAACAAAAGGACCAGGCCAAATTTTCCGTTCTTTATGTCATCCACCTCACAACTATCCAGTGCCTCACCCCAATTAGCATCTACTGCCTCTTCAAAATCTTCAACACTACATGCCTCATTAAAGCCACCAAATGAAGAAGACATCGTTAGCTAACTTTGCGATGGAAATTTGGGATATGAATATCCTTTTGAACGACTTCCTCAATCAAGGGAATAGCATGATTCCACCAACCAGTCGGAGTATTTGGATTTGCCATAATGTTAGCAACTTGGTTCCCTTCACGAAAGATATGTGAAACACGAATATCATTGGGAAAATAAGTAAATCGTAGTAGAACAATGTTATCTTAGAAGTAACATAGAACATTGAAATAGCTTACTTGAATCTCATTGGGAAAATCGATGTTTGATTTTTTGCAACTCTGCATGTGCTTGTTTCATGTTGATTCTATCCCCGGGATAGTCCGCAGAGCATTTCAGAGCCAATTCAAGTATGGATGATACACACTGCATATTCTTGTCAATCATTTCTTCATCCAAATTCATGACTAAGTTGGCATCTATCACTTCATCTGGGATCTCCGAAAGTGAGAGTTCTACCCATCTCTTTAAGTTCATATCTCCGCAAAACATATCATCACTAGGCCTTTTTCTCGTAAAAGTTTCAATCAACATCACCCCGTAGCTATACACATCACACCTTGTTGAAACTAGCCCTTCCAAGCCATACTCTGGAACAACAAAAATCATGATGTATGCAGTAATGAAGACATAATTAATTGATTCATTGATTGAAAGTGAAGTGCAATCAATATATTTAGAGAAACTTCGCACCTGGAGCGATGTAACCCAATGTTGCTAGCGTGTTGGTTAACGCAAAGCTATCTCCATCGCATAACAACTTTGCTATCCCAAAGTCGCTTACATGGGCAACCATGTCTTCATCTAACAACACATTACTAGGCTTCAAGTCGCTGTGGACAATGGGCATTGAATAACCGTGGTGAAGATACTCCAAAGCACATGCAACATCAATCATTATATTCAATCTTTCCATCATATTCAAGCAATAGTTGTAGGAATATAACCATTTTTCAAGGTTTCCCTTTGGCATATATTCAAGTACTAATGCCTTGAACACTTCATTGGAGCAACTGCTTATGACGCTTGTCAGATTCCTGTGTCGAATGCTACGTAGTATCTCACATTCGACATCGAATATTCTTGAAATACCTTCTAGCTGCATATTAAACACCTTGACAACAATATCCTTCCCATTGTTAAGAATTCCTTTATAAACAGAGCAAGAACTCCCAGTGCCAAGTAAATTGCTTTCATCGAATCTTTCCGTTGCTTGTAGCAGTTCATAATAAGAGATTCTTTCCGGCACAATGAATATCGACTCATCAACTTCTCTAGTCATCTTATCTTTCCGTTTGTTTTTGACAATTATAAAGGCCAAAGAAACAATTGAGATGAAAGCCACAACCCCGAAAACAATAAATGAAGCTCGTTCCACCTTGTTTCTCTTTGATGTGTGATTAGAAATTGAAGAGCAAATTTGGACATGGAACTTGGGGATTCCACACAATGCCTCATTACCCTTAAAAGAATCCATAGTGAAGTTTCTAAAAGAACCTCCATTAGGAATTTCTCCACTTAAACTATTGAAAGAGACATTAAAGTAGTCGAGGTGTTGAAGTGCTTCTAAAGACTTTGGAATTGAACCAGAGAGGTTGTTGTACGACAGGTCGAGATTTGCCAAACTGATCATGCTTCCCATAGACACAGGAATAGAACCTTCTAGTCTATTATTTGCCAAAGACAGATTAATCAAATTCTGCAACTTCCCAATAGTGCTAGGAATTGACCCTGACAATTGATTCATCGATAGGTTTATATGTATTACTGCTCCTAAGTTACTTATCTCTTGTGGTAAGAACCCATTTAATGAATTCGAGGACAAGTCTAGAGAGTTCAAATCTTTTAGGCCCCATAAGCTTGAAGGTATGCTTGAATTCAACATGTTGAAGTGTAGATGAAGAATTCTTATAGAAGAGACATTTTCCAGACATTTAGGAATTGGACCTGAAAATTGATTCTGGCTCATAATTAAAGTGTCGAGGCGGAATAGATCACATATAGCATGTGGTATTGAGCCTCCCAACATGTTATCAGACAGATCTAATCCTTGAAGTTCATGCAAATGGCTTATAGTTAGTGGAATATTACCAGATAACTCATTTGCTGACAACTCCAATGCCATCAAATTGCTTAAATTGCCTATTTCAAGAGGAATGCTGCCACTGAATTTGCAGTTCACGGCAGTGAATGTTCGAAGTGCAGAAGATAAGTTCCCAACAGAAGCTGGAATGACACCATTTAGAGGATTATCATCAATTGACAAAAGAGTTAGAGACTTGCAATTTGTCAATGAAGTAATGAAGGAAGAAGATGGTGCCTCGGTAAGATTGTTTCTGAACAGTTGAAGAATTTGGAGATGCCTTAGGTTGCCGAGATGAGTAGGTATATAACCACTGAATTTGTTTTCAGGAAGTGAGAGAATTGTGAGTTGAGAACAGTTAGAGATGGAGTTGGGTATTGCTCCGGTGATAGAATTTCGGCCAAGATGAAGTTCTTCAAGAAAGGGAGAGGCATGGCATAAATGGGTTGGAAGAACCCCTGACAGAGCGTTGCCGACAAGTGAAAGGATCCGAAGAGTTGAAATGTTAAAGAGCTCATGTGGAATCGAACCACTCAAGCTGTTCAACAGTAGTCCTAATGTCTCCAAATGGTAAAGTTGGCCAAATTCAGTGGGAATAAGACCTGCAAAACATGAGATTTCCAATCTGTAGCTAAAAACACATATTGTACCTAAACAGATAATTTACATGAAAATTACTCACTTGTACCTGTAAAATGGTTATCTTGGAGATCCAAATTTGTTAGCATGGTAATATTCCCGACATCCCTTGAAAGGTTCCTCGTGAATTTGTTGCGCCCTAGTCCTAAGGTTTGCAGAGAAGACATATTCATGAAAATATTGAAATCAATTGAGCCCGCAATCTCATTCTTTTCAACAGCAAAAGTAACCAGACTCTGAAGATGGCCAATCTCATGTGGTAGTATTCCTGGCAAAAAAAGTGTCATGAAACTAATAAAATCTTATTTACACAAATTTATGTGATAAGAACTTGAACCATACCTTTCAAATTGTTACCACCAAGAGCTAAAAACTGAAGAGATGTTAAGTAGCCGATTTCTGAAGGTATCTCCCCACTAAAAGAGTTGTAAGCGAGGCTCAGCTCCTCAAGCCGTGAACATTGGGATAGATTTGAGGGAATCGTGCCACTCAATTGATTCTTAGAAAGATAAAGCCCAGTCAGAGATGGAAGATTACGGCACATGTCTGTTGGAAGACTTCCACTCAATTCATTGTATGTGAAGCCCATAGATACAAGGGTCGAGATGTTGAATATGGCTGATGGTATAGCACCGGAGAGATGATTACGTTGAACATACAGAGTTTGTAGACTTTGAAGTCTCCCAAACTCTTTTGGAATTTCTCCACTTAGAGAATTGGATCTTAAGTCAAGAAATTGTAGGTTTGTGAGGTTTGAGAGGGATTTTGGGATGGAACCTATGAAGCTGTTGTTGCGTAAAGACAAGTACTCTAATTTTGGTAACTGACCCAACATCGGGGGGATGTCTCCGGTGAAGTTGTTGAGTTGGAAAGATATGAACTTCAAACGGCGAAGGAGAGACAGTTCCTGTGGCAAATCTCCATAGAAAAGGTTGTTGGTGAGGTCGAGGGAGACGAGGAAGGAGAGGTGTCGGAGCTGTGGTGGAATGGTGGCGGAGAGAGCCATGTTGGAGAGATTCAACGCAGAAACTCTTCGGTGGCGCAAGCTGCAAGTGACGCCAATCCAGGTGCAGACGGAGGTGGAGTTGGTCCAATTAGTTGCAAGTAAAAGAGATGTATGTTTGAGTGAAAGAAGGGCAGTTTGATCAGTTGCAAGACTCATAGGTTGTTTGGATTCAGAAGAAAGCATTGGGAAGGTTACGGTGATTAGGAATGCATAAGGCAAAATGCAATAAAGCTTTTTGTCCATGGCTGCAAATTAATTGTGATTGTATTATGATAATTAAGTCGCTAATAAAGGCATCCAATAATCATCATATATACACAAATATTATAAGACTTGAGAGTCTTCATGGGTGGTGGCTTTTGACGTCTTTTTTGTTTTTTGTTTTTTCCGTTTGAGACGAAGACAAACAGATATATAGAATCAAACAGATATATAATTTAAAGTAGACTTGAGGTTGAGACGCAGACGCAGACGAAGACGTGAGGTTGAGACAAAGACAGAGACGGAGACGAAGGTGAAGAGTTGAGACAAAGATGCCGACGAAGACGAAGAAGAAGATGAAGATTTGAGACAAAGACTTGATCAATATAGAAATGCAAACTAAATCCTTATATCTCGATTGATTATATAGAAACAGATATATAGAATCAAACTTTGGATCGAGAAAAGTCCCACTTCCAAAAGGATAATTTAAAGTGAGCAGGAATCAGTAAAAAGGTACATCCACACTTCAAAACTATACAATGGAGATAAGAAGCAGCCACATCATACTTCTACGTACAGTTCTCCCTGTGCAAATTCAATTTTATGTCATGCTTCAAACATATAATAAATAATTACTTAAAATATGCACATAATAATATAATATTATTATACAAATTATACTTTAAACAGAATTAATTAAATTAACGATAGTCTAATTAAATAATCAAGGTGGTCCGTTTAAACATAAATATGCACAGCCCAAAATATGAAATGCATCGGCCCAATTCTGTAAAGAAATAAGGTTCAGCTAAATAAAATGAAACGGGCCCAACTAATATTACAAACCCCAGCCCAATTAAATAAAAAAAGAACATTGGGCAGCTCAGCTAAATGAAAAGAAAACATATGTACAGCTTATATTGGTTGTAAAATATATTCAACTTTTGCTCATTTGAGTTTATAATATCGCATATGAATGGGGTTGTTTCTTTGGTGTATATATATAAAATCAGTTTACACAAAATTTGCAAACAAAGCATGTTGTTGAAAAAAGAAAGCAATAAGTTTACAAAGAATATGTATTTGAGTTCCTCTTGAAATGATGAGTGAGATGGCTTTCTTTGGCTGATGAAGAAGATGGATGGCAAAGAAATGAGGGTGATAGCTGATGGAGACTAGTTTAAAAGGGCATGATGAGTTCATAGGCCAATTAAAATTATTGTGATATAGAAATATTGGATCTCTAAATCGACTAATTAAAACACTAGTGTAAAAGCTTAAATGTTCAAATGCTCAATTTAAATAAATATGAAATGCATAAAATTTAAATAACTTAAATTTACAAAAAAATTCGTAAATCATTTTGTTGGAATTAAAAATAAATTCATTTTCATCTCCAGCGTGAATATTTAATTAGTATCTTATTTATTTGTTGTCTTAATGCGACAAATGAAATATACTATATAATATGGGTTGGACTTGGACTGTTTTTTGGGTTGAATTTTCAACATGTTGTATATGGGCTGGATTTTATTTGTTGATAATTTGGGTTGCCAATTTAACTTTTCTTTACATATTGTATTTTGAATGGAGAATTATAATTTTTTTTTCTATTTTTAATTTATGTTTATGTTAAATGTCATTGACAAGATATAACATATCGAGTTTTAATAAACTATTTAGATAATACTAGTATAAAATAACTTTTTGAAAAATATAAAATATTTTTGTTTCTGACACTTAATAATTTAAGATCTCATAGTTGTGAATTCTTTTATAACGGCAAAAAAAGTTATGTATAATAGATATATATAAATAATGATATTTTTTTTATTATGTATGAGCGCATCATATAAGGATTTTTTCCCCGTAAGTGTGAGCGCACTCATACATAATATCACTATATATATATATATATATATATATATATATATATATATATATATATATTGCAGAGGTACATAGATAACATAAAAAAAACCGTTAACCTATGACTACTTATCCAATTCAACCATTATTCTTACTAATTTTCAGGCTCTTATAACTTAATTTTAGTATCATTTAACTTGATTAGATCTACAAGTAATTGTATACCAACAGACTTTTAAGGACTTTTTAAAATCTGAATTGAATACCTATAGACATTTGAAATACATTTTTTTATATATATAGAATCTGAATTGAAAACACCCCCTGAGTCTTAATATTTTTCTTAGGTGACTAAATGGCATGAATGATAGTGGAGCTTCATGTTTCAGACAGTTACTTTAGGTTCTTAATAAGTGTTTCTTGAGGTTTGTCCTGAAAGGTAGTAATTAGGGATGCAATGGAATTACGTGTGTAATTAAGTAGGGTCATATTAAATTTCATATTAGAGTATTCGATACATTAAAAGAATTCAAGTTTGATTTAATTTTCAATTTATAAGATTGTTTAGCATGCACGTGTTCGATGGGCTTAAAATTTATACTCCTAGATAGAGTTATAACTTTTCTTAAATTTGTGAAACTACCAAATTAACTTATTTCAGTGCACAAATTCAACTTATTTATAAACCATAAACCCTTTGAGAGGCCTTGGTTTGGCCTCTTTGTTAAAAAAAGTTTAGTGGAAATGGTCCTATGCAAATAAATATAGTACTATATAAATTTACAAATAAATATAATATAAATTTATGTCGATTTATATTATTCGGACACGATATTGAGTATGGAATAAAATGAGAGCCATTAACGATCTCCATTTAAGGATCCAAATTCATGATTTTGTCAATATTTGTCTATTGTCATATCAATTATAGTACTCCCTCCGTCTCGGCTATCTTAAGACCTTTCGTCTCAGCTAACCATAGGAATCATAATTGCCCCCCCAAAAAAAAAATCATTCAACAATATAGTGAGCTTGCAAAACAAAAACAAGAAAAACTCGCGAACAATCGAAAACTCCAAATTGATACTAAAAAACCACGTTTAGTCAGCTAGGCAAGAACAATGATGAAATATATAGAAACATTGTGCGCTTCAGCAACAAGATGATCTAAGCAAACTAATTAAGGCCATAAACACAAGAAGATAATAATTAAGATTGGATTTGTGCAGATTACTGTAGATCGAAGTTAGTTTAAGGAACACAAAACAAACCACATACTCCCTCCGTCCACGATATCGTTTCCACTTTTGCCATTTTAGGTTGTTCACAATTTCATTTCCACCTCCATTTAAAGCAATAGGGTCCATATAACACTTTATTTTCCTCTACACATTTATAATGGGACGCGAACTCTACTAACAACAATACCCACTGTTATCAACTACTATCCATCTTTTTCTTCTTACTCAACAAAAGATCAGCATGCATACAGGAAGATACTTCCTACTCACAACCATGCATCATACAGCTTGCGAGTTCCACAATATATAATATCTTCCCATGCACACCCCACAATTTATGCAAACTTGATGAGTAACACACCCAAACCAACAAAATAAGATATTGATAGAGAAAAAGATGGAAAATCCCCAAAACACATCATACTACAGCTAAAACATTATTAATCTGAGAACAGGGCAACCTCTTCGCCAACCCATAAATAAGACCAATCTTGCCTAACTCATTTGCAAGTCCAGCAGGCCAAGACATATTTGAACTTCCCTTCCCCATTTTCTCGTATTATGTTTTCAACTTCTATATACATGTTTGACATTAGTAACTATATTCAGCTTAACTGAGACAGAATATATACAGTTCTAGACTTCTAGCAGCCATGCTTCAATGCAGGTAGTGTGGAGGTTTCCAAATTCTTATTCATGATGAAGATGAATGAGTATAGAGTAAAATGAGTAAAACCAACCTCATGTTCAGTGTGACAAAGTGAGCATATTATATGACCTGCGTGGCATCTCCGGAATAAAGCTCTTGAAAAGATAGAATACTACTGGATAAAGCAATTAAAGGAAGAAACAGAGAGACAATTATTCCAGATATAGCATACCTTCTAAATTAAAGTGTGAGCATTTGGTCAATGCAAATATTGTTCTGTTGACCAGAATATAAACAACTAAGCATCACTAACTATTTAGTTGGGGGGCTGAACTTTGACGGGGCCGAATTTTTTATTTAGGCATTCCATACATTTTAGGAATTTCTTTATTAAAAGACAAGTACAATGGTTTTAGAAATAACATAGAACTTTGGGATAAGAATATGCTTTTAGAAATAACATAGAACTTTAACATAGCTTACTTGAATCTCATTGGGAAAATCGATGTTTGATTTTCTGCAACTCTGCATGTGCTTGTTTCATGTTGATTCTATCCCCGGGAGAGTCGGCAGAGCATTTCAGAGCCAATTCAAGTATGGATGACACGCACTGCATATTCTTGTCAATCATTTCTTCCTCCAAATTCATGACTAAGTTGGCATCTATCAATTCATCTGGGTTCTCCGAAAGTGAGAGTTCTACCCATCTCTTTAAGCTCATATCTCTGCAAAACATATCATCACTAGGCCTTTTTCTCGTAAAAGTTTCAATCAACATCACCCCGTAGCTATACACATCACACCTTGTTGAAACTAGGCCTTCCAAACCATACTCTGGAACAATAAAAATCATGATGTATGCAGTAAGGAACACACAATTAATTGATTGAAAGTGAAGTGCAATCAATATATTTAGAGAAACTTTACCTGGAGCGATGTAACCCAATGTTGCTAGCGTGTTGGTTAACACAAAGCTATCTCCATCGCATAACAACTTTGCTATCCCAAAGTCGCTTACATGGGCAACCATGTCTTCATCTAACAGCACATTACTAGGCTTCAAGTCGCTGTGGACAATGGGCATTGAATAACCGTGGTGAAGATACTCCAAAGCAGATGCAACATCAATCATTATATTCAATCTTTCCATCATATTCAAGCAATAGTTGTGGGAATATAGCCATTTTTCAAGGTTTCCCTTTGGCATATATTCAAGTACTAATGCCTTGAACTCTTCATTGGAGCAACTGCTTATGACGCTTGTCAGATTCCTGTGTCGAATGCTACGTAGTATCTCACATTCGACATCAAATATTCTTGAAATACCTTCTCGCTGCATATTAAACACCTTGACAACAATATCCTTCCCATTGTTAAGAATTCCTTTATAAACAGAGCAAGAACTCCCGGTGCCAAGTAAATTGCTTTCATCAAAAAATTTTGTTGCTTGCAGCAGTTCATAATAAGATATTCTTTCCGGCACAATGGATATCAACTCATCAACTTCTCTAGTCGTCTTATCTTTCCTTTTGTTTTTGACAATTATAAAGGCCAAAGAAACAATTGAGATGAAAGCCACAACCCCGAAAACAATAAATGAAGCTCGTTCCACCTTCTTTCTCTTTGATTTGTGATTAGAAATTGAAGAGCAAATTTGGACATGGAACTTGGGGATTCCACACAATGCCTCATTACCCTTAAAAAAATCTATAGTGAAGTTTCTAAAAGAACCTTCATTAGGAATTTCTCCACTTAAACTATTGAAAGAGACATTAAAGTAGTCGAGGTGTTGAAGTGCTTCTAAAGACTTTGGAATTGACCCAGAGAGGTTGTTGTACGTCAAGTCGAGATATGCCAAACTGATCATGCTTCCCATAGACACAGGAATAAAACCTTCTAGTCTATTATTTGCCAAAGACAGATTAACCAAATTCTGCAACTTCCCAATAGTGCTAGGAATTGACCCTGACATCTGATTCATTGCTACATTTATATAGATCGCTGCTCCTAAGTTACTCATCTCTAGAGGTAGTGACCCATTTAATGAATTTGAGGACAAGTCTAGATAGATCAAATCTTTTAGGCCCCATAAGCTTGATGGTATGCTTGAATTCAAAATGTTGGAGTGTAGAAGAAGATATCTTAAAGAAGAGACATTTCCCAGACATTTAGGAATTGGGCCTAAAAATTGATTCTTGCTCATACCTAAAGTATTGAGGCTGAATAGATCACATATAGCATGTGGTATTGAGCCTCCCAACTTGTTATGAGACAGATTTAATCCTTGAAGTTCATGCAAATGGCTTATAGTTAGTGGAATATTACCAGATAACTCATTTCCTGGCAAAGCTAATGTCATCAAATTGCTTAAATTGCCTATTTCAACAGGAATGCTGCCACTGAATTTGCAATTGCCAGCGTCGAATGTTTGAAGTGAGGAAGATAAGTTCCCGACAGAAGCTGGAATGACACCATTTAGAGGATTATCACCAAATGACAAATGAGTTAGAGACCTGCAATTTGTCAATGAAGTAATGAAGGAAGAAGATGGTGCCTGGGTAAGATTGTTGCTGAACAGTTGAAGACTTTGTAGGTGTCTTAGGTTGCCGAGATGAGTAGGTATATAACCACTCAATTTGTTTTCAGCAAGTGAGAGAATTGTGAGTTGAGAACAGTTAGAGATGGAGTTGGGTATTGCTCCGGTGATAGAATTTCCGCCAAGATAAAGTTGTTCGAGAGAGGGAGAGGCATGGCATAAATGGGTTGGAAGAACCCCTGACAGGGTATTGACGGTAAGTGAAAGAATCCGAAGAGTTGAAATGTTAAAGAGCTCATGTGGAATCGAACCACTCAAGGTGTTGAATGATAATGATAATAACTCCAAATGGTAAAGTTGGCCAAATTCAGTGGGAATAAGCCCTGCAAAACATGAGATTTCAAAAACACATATTGTAGTTAAACAGACCAATTTACATGAAAATTACTCTGTCGTACCTGTAAAATAGTTTTCCGAGAGGTGTAAATATGTGACCGTAGTAATATTCCCGACATCCCTTGAAAGGTTCCCCATGAATTTGTTACGCGCTAGTGATAAGGTTTGCAGAGAAGACATATTCGTGAAAATATTGAAATCAATTGAGCCTCCAATCTCATTATTTTCAGCAGCAAAAGTAACCAGACTCTGAAGATGGCCAATCTCATGTGGTAGTATTCCTGGCAAAAAAAGTGTCATGAAACTAATAAAATCTCATTTACACAAATTTATGTGATAAGAACTTGAACCATACCATTCAAATTGTTACCACCAAGAGCTAAATACTGAAGAGATGTTAAGTAGCCGATTTCTGAAGGTATCTCCCCACTAAAAGAGTTGTAAGAGAGGCTCAACACCTCAAGCCGTGAACATTGGGATAGATTTGTGGGAATCGCGCCACTCAGCTGATTGGAAGAAACATAAATCCCAGCAAGAAATGGAAGATTACAACACATTTCTGTTGGAAGACTTCCACTCAGTTCATTGTCTCCCAATGCTATAACTAAAAGGGTCGAGATGTTGAATATGGCTGATGGTATAGCACCGGATAGACGATTGAATTGAACAGATAGAGTTTGTAGACTTTGAAGTCTTCCCAACTCTTTTGGAATTTCTCCACTCAGAGAATTGTAAGTTAACTCAAGAAATTGTAGGTTTGTGAGGTTTGAGAGCGACTTTGGGATGTCTCCGGTGAAGTTGTTGAGTCGGAAAGATAAGAACTTCAAACGGCGAAGGAGAGAAAGCTGTTGAGGCAAATCTCCATGGAAAAGGTTGTTGGAGAGGTCGAGGGAGACGAGGAAGGAGAGGCGTCCGAGCTGTGGTGGAATGGTGGCGGAGAGAGCCATGTTGGAGAGATTCAAGGCAGCTACTCTTGGGTGGCGCAAACTGCAAGTGATGCCAATCCAGGTGCAGACGGAGGTGGAGTTGGTCCAATTAGTTGCAAGTAAAAGAGATGTATGTTTGAGTGAAAGAAGGGCAGTTTGATCAGTTGCAAGGCTCAGAGGTTGTTTGGCTTTGGCTTCAGAAGAAAGCATTGGGAAGGTTATGGTGATTAGCAATGCATAAGGCAAAATGCAATAAAGCTTTTTCTCCATGGCTGCAAATTGTGATTGTATTATGATAATTAAGTCGCTAATAACTGCATCCAACAATCATCATATATATATACACAAATATTACAAGACTTGAGAGTCTTCATGGTTGTGGCTTTTGATGTCTAGCTTTTTTGTTTTTTGTTTTTCCCTTTGAGTGTGATATATTAATATGTCAATTATGATAATATTGCAGGCTATATTAATCTTTATATCTATAAATTTATAATGCAATGATCATGATTCCGATTCATACAACATAAATTTCAATATTTTTCTAAACCTTTTGACTTAGAAAACTTAGTGGTGGGACCTATCTATGTTTTTCTGTTTTTTCCACTCCTTTTTCACCTTTTGGAAAATGGATCATCCTAACTAATCTTTCCGAGTCTTTTCTTTCATTTCGTTTCATTTCCACTCCACCTATCAATTCAAGTTTTCTAATTTTTCACTTTCTCTAGTAAAAACATATATAAGGTACACCATATATAGTCCATTATATATTATCCCGAAAAATAAAAGTTGATACAAGACAAAAAAATAAAGTGCAACTGTTGAAAATTAATCGATTAAACCAAAGCATTAAAAAAGCTGTAATATGGTCTGAAGAGAAAAGGAGAAACTCGAATTCTTTGCTTTAGTTTATACATATTTAAAGCACTCCAAAACCGTCTTTACTGACTAAATTAATTGTATATATTTAATTATATCCACACAGCTTTATTTTTTGACCAAATCTGGGGACGACTGATCAACATACAACAAACAAATTACATGTAAAAAACATTACTATTATCTATGTATATAATATATAAAAGAGGAATTTACTCTCTCCATCTTTTCCCTCCAATTTTTATAATCTCTCTTCCAGAAGATCTTTAATATGTATAAAAATCATAAAAATGAATTTAAAATGAACATGTTATTAAAAGTTTAAAATATTTTATTTTCTTTTTCTTTGTTAAAATTTTACAACTTTTTATTTATGTTTGTGTATGAAAATATTTATTATTATTATTATTATTATTATTATTATTATTATTATTATTATTATTATTATTATTATTATTATTATTATTATTATTTTGTGAAATACTCTATAATAATAATAATGAAATATCAATATTCATTACCAAATAATTTAAAATAATTTAATAACTATAATAATCATGACACTTTATACATAATTGAAAATTACGTTTTTAAATTAAAGATTTTATTGACTAATTAATATTTTATTTTTAAACCATGTTTCGCATTTATTATATTTTATTTTTATATAATAATTATATTTATTTATTCAAACATATCATTTTATTTTGATTAATTTTGTCGTGCATTGCACGAATGCGCGTACTGGTCATTGTTATTTGGAAAGCTAAAAGTATTGTCTTTGCGTGGTGGCGCACTTTGAAAGTTCTATCATGACTTTTTTTTTATGATTAGAATATGTTTCATTTTAATTCTAATAAGTCTATCCTAATTGGTTAGCGTGTGTGAAAATATCATCATTCCGATCCCCATTCATTACAATAGTGTGAAAATATGACTTTTGTCTTTTTTGAGAAAATGTGACTTATTTTTGGAAATAATGTATAGCGAAATTGGATTCACATTCTCAAAAAAAAAAAAAAAATGGATATTCACTAACATGTGTTGATGCTATATATATCTAAACAAATTTCTATTTTATATAAGTGTATCATCCTTTTATTCTAACTAGCAGGAAGAACGTACGTTGTACGTGTAATTAACGTTATTTTATTTGATAATCTATTATTTAAGAAAATCTTACAAAAGCTTGCATGGCACCGATGCATGTAAGACCCTAATATAGGTCCTCAATTCATAAATTCAAAAATTAAATAGAATTCTTTAGAATTCTAAGTATTAGATCCAATACACGTAAAATTAAAACAGAAGAAATCTATAATCTTATCAAATTTGAATTATTTAAAATGCCTATGTTTTAGTTTGGATTATTATAAAGTTTTGACTCAAGTTAAAATTTATACATATAATTCTAACGGACTTAACCCATCTAAATATGATATTGTGTTTCATCTTTTACACAATTTTAGATAATATACGTACCATGCAAAATATGTAGTATATATCGTTTGCTACGTAGTATGAGATAATGCGTGATGTTTTTGACTGGGATATCTATTAATTTATTAGATATCAATATGATGTTTGGTAAGATATATTAAAAAGGTGTTATAATAATCACACTTCTCAGATGTGATACATAATTCAAAATATATGAATAGTAGATAACCACTAATTTATAAAGGGCTTTGATTTTTGAAGCAACTAATATGTTAGGGTGATATAGGTATCTATCACACAATTATCATGCATAGCAATCGGACCCTTAAGATGAATAAATCATTACCACTTTTATGCCTTGCACCACGGGTTGCAACGATTGGTGCGACCTTCTCTTTTGATGATGATAATTTCTTGTGTAATCAATGGCTACATCAAGTGATATTGGGTAGTGAAATACCTCCGGACCCTAAACTTTCATAACCTATAATTCTACCTTAGAACTAAGATAGACATCTAGATTGTCCATGTTGCAGGTATGCACTAAGTAGGAATGTCAATCGGGCCAGTCCATTGGGTTTTTGGGCTAGCCCTATCGGGTTCCGAGTTAATCGGGTGTGGGCTAATCGGGCTGTAAATTTTTTCGGGCTGTAAATCTTCAACCCTAATCCTAAACGTTCGGGTTTCGGGCTAGCCCATCGGACTAATCAGGCTAAAGGCGTAAAAATAAAATTATCATTTGTATTTTATTTATTCTTAATGATCTAATGTATAATTATAAAATATACATAGATATTAGATATAAATTATATAGCAAAGCATGAAATGCAAAAATATAAGATATTCAAGATTACATAACATATAAAATAAGTTAATAACAATAAAATGTTCCTCTTGTTAAAAAAATAAAAATAAAATATTCAACAATTATTTGAAATTAAAGAAACAAAGCATCTCAAAAATAAATATAAAGTCTAAACATTTGAGCAACACTCTTCTTCAACATTGATAATATTTGGTGCTTCAACTTGATTCCCCTATTCACACTAAATTATATAGCAACTAGCAAGCATGAAATGTAAAAATATAAAATATTGAAGAAGAAGAAAAAAATCAAGATTACATACCATATAAAATAAGTTGGTAACAATAAAATGTTCAACTTTGTTAAAGAAAAAATAATAAAATATCCAACAATAGTTTAAACTCATAAAATCAAAGCATCTCAAAAATACAGAAAAACGAAATTATGAGACTTTATAATATTTTATCATTTTTAAATTTTTATATATATCTAAATAATTTATGTTATGTATTCGGGTTTTTGGGCTAGCCCATCGGGTTAGCCGGGCCGACTCTACCGGGTGCTGGGTTATTCGGTTACGGGCTAGTCGGGTTGTAATTTTTATCGGGTTGAAAATTTTCAACCCTAACCCTCTCGAATTGACGGGTTAATCGGGCCAGTGCACGAGTTTCGGGCTAGATTGACATCCCTAGCTAGCACTAAGGCATGCATGAGGTTTTGTGTTACGTACAGACACAAAGGTCTATTAGATCCCCTTTTCTAATACTACTTGTTGGTCGTAGACGAGTAAATACTGGTGTTTTATGAGAGGAATAAATTTAACTAGTTTAAACTTTTCGTTGCTTGATATTTACTGAAGAAAAAATGATCAGTTAGCTAAGTTCATGTAGCTTTCATGTGATTAGATCAACACACTATGAGTGAGCCAACCTTGTCCAATTAGTTATTTTATGACAAAGCGCTACTAGGATTAATTTTGAACATGTTGTATGTGGATTTTATTTGTTGATAATTTGGGTTGCCAATTTGACTTTTCATTACATATTCTATTTTGAATGGATAATTATAAATCATTTTTTGTATTTCTAATTTATTCTTCTGTTAAATGTCATTGAGAAGATAAAACATGTTGAGTTTTAATACACTATTTAGATAATACTAGTATAAAATCATTTTTTTAAACATAAAATATTTTTGTTTCCGACACTTAATAATTTAAGAGCTCATAGTTGTGAATTCTTTTATAACGGTAATAGACGTTATGTATAATTTATACTAATAGAAAATGAGCCTAAGGCATCCTAAGGCACAGCTTGTGGATTGCCTATTTTACCCATGTTATATATTTTATATTATATATTTATAAAATATAAATTTATTATATATTTATACGAATATAAAAAGAGCCTTAAGCATAATATGCAGATTGCCTATTTTACTCTTATTACATATTTTATTTTAATGTTATTTTACATATTATATATTTATAAGAATATATTAATTCATTAGATATTACATTAAATCTATGTGATATATATCTATAGCTATTGATAAGGCTTATAGATAAATGTACCCGTTCAATAAATTATTTAATAAATGTGATGAATTAATAAATTTTCTAAAATAATAGATTATCAAATAAAATAATAGTAATTACACGTACAACGAACGTTCTTTCTGCTAATAGATATAAAAAACGATATTTTTCTTGTTATGTATGAGCGATTGAACACATCATACTGTTATGTATTTACTTTAGATAACGATTTTTTTTCCCCATATGCATAATATCACTATATATATTGCAGATGTAGGTATACAAAAACCATAGCCTATGACTACTTTTTTTAGTCGTGGAACTTATAATCTTGTGAGTTGATATGATCATCCAATTCAACCTTTATTCTTACTAATTTTCTGGTTCTTGTAAATTAATTTTAGTATCATTTAATTTGATTAGATCTAAAAATAATTATATATTTTAGTACCAACGCATCCTCTGAATACACCGCCGTCGAGGAGAAACTGCTGGCTCTCAAGCTCCACAAGAAAGGGAGAGGCATTGTAGATTTTGAAGTCTCCCAACCTGTTTGACGACAAGAGACGAAGGGAATTCAAGTATTGTGAAACAAATTCAAGTATCTAAGGGAATTAAGATTCCCTAAAGAATGGCGAAAAGAAATCCGCCAAATGTTCGACAAAAATCCCACAAGAAAGGGAGAGGCATTGTAGACTTTGAAGTCTCCCAACCTGTTTGATGACAAGAGACGAAGGGAATTCAAGTATTGTGAAACAAATTCAAGTATCTAAGGGAATTAAGATTCCCTAAAGAATGGCGAAAAGAAATCCGCCAAATGTTCGACAAAAATCCCACAAGAAAGGGAGAGGCATTGTAGACTTTGAAGTCTCCCAACCTGTTTGATGACAAGAGACGAAGGGAATTCAAGTATTGTGAAACAAATTCAAGTATCTAAGGGAATTAAGATTCCCTAAAGAATGGCAAAAGGAAATCCGCCAAATGTTCGACAAAAAGCCCACAAGAAAATAACTTCTTTTATCATACCGGGACTCCATCACAATCACTTTTCAAAGAAAACCCACAACGAAGAATGAAGAAAAATGTAAGAAAATCAGCAAAATCACTGTCGTCTTCTTCGTGTGATGGCTTATGGGGATTTAAATACATGTTAGGTTGAATTTTAGATGAGCGTATTTTTGTAAATACAAAGTTATAACATAAACATTTTATAAACTCTAAATCACAAACTCACGAGTAGCAATAAAAAAACAATCTGAAGTCCAGAACAGATAAAAAGAAAGTAAGAAAGAAAAGTTGATAATACATGTTTGTCTTGAATCAACTTCTCCTCTGTGTTGGAGTAGCTCTCTTCCTTGTCTTCTTCTTCTTCTTGTTCTTCTTGTATGTGTATCCAACGCCAAAAAAGAATTCCACCAACCATCTTGGCCTTCCAAATCGAATAATGCAACAACCAATTCCAATTCCAACTATGAGTCCATTTCCATATCCCATCACCACACTTCTCCAACCAAATCCATCAATTAATCCATACTCATCTTCTTCTTCTTCTTCTGGCTGCATCTGTCGCCCATTCTCCTCATTGCATTTTCTCGTCAACGGGACTCCACACAATCTCAAGTTTCCGATGTATGAATCATTCTCAAATGTGGAAAACTGATTAGATTGTGGTATCTGCCCCACGAGATCATTCATTGAAAGGTTTAATTTCTCGAGAAATGTCAACCTCGTCAAATCACTTGGAATTCCTCCATCCAATTTGTTCGATGACAAGTCCAATGATTCAAGCACACTTATATTTCCAAGAGATGCAGGTATGTGTCCCATGAGATTATTGTGGGACAAATTCAAGTATCTCAGAGAATTCAGATTACCCATGGAATTTGGAATACTCCCAGAGAATTTATTGGAGGAAAAGTCAATAGTTGTAAAGGTTTTCAACAATCTCTTCTTCAATAATTGATTCACACCTTTCAAGGTGATTCTCATCTCCAAATAATATAGAAAGGTGCAATCATCATCACTTGGTGTTAGATTTGTTTTTCTCATCTCCAAATAATATAGCAAGGCGCGATCATCATCATCATCATCATCATCATCACTTGGTGTTGGATTTGTTTGATTTTCTTTCACATCCATCATTGCTCTGAAATTCTTGAAATATTTTTGAGGTAGAGACCCCACAAATTCGTTCTCTGATATATCTAAAACTTGCAACTTAGGAAATGGAAGGTTGCTTCATGAAGGCAGCGACATGTTACCATCAAACTTGTTAGACTTCAAGACGAGCACTCGAAGCTGAGGAAGAGCTTCCATCCAAAACGGAAATTTGTCTTGTATTCTATTATTTCCAACATCGAGGCCCTTAAGACTTTTGCAATTGATTAAGGATTTAGGCAAATTTCCTTGCAATTTATTACCACTCAAATTGATGGACTCAAGAATACACCCTCTCATAAATATTGATGGAATAGGGCCACTAAAGTGATTTGAATTTAAATCAAATATGACCAAAGATTTGCTCAAGTTTCGAAAGCATTGCGGAATTGACCCTTCCAAACTGTTATTTGAGAGTAGAAGAATACCAAGGGATGTCAAGTTGCAGATGGAGAATGGAAGCTCACCGTTTAATTTGTTGGATGAGAGTTTTAATGAATATAAATGTGGTAAATTTGGAATTGAACCAGAGAGGTTGTTGTACGACAAGTCGAGATTAACCAAACTGATCATGCTTCCCATAGACACAGGAATAGAACCTTCTAGTCTATTATATGCCAAAGACAAATAAACCAAATTGATCTGCAACTTTCCGATATTCCTGGGAATTGACCCTGACAACTGATTCATTGCTACATTTATATAGATCGCTGCTCCTAAGTTACTCATCTCTAGAGGTAGTGACCCATTTAATGAATTTGAGGATAAGTCTAGAATGATCAAATCTTTTAGGCCCCATAAGCTTGATGGTATGCTAGAATTCAAAATGTTGGAGCCTAGATGAAGATTTCTTAAAGAAGAGACATTTCCCAGACATTTAGGAATTGGGCCTGAAAATTGATTCTTGCTCATAACTAAAGTATCGAGGCTGAATAGATCACATATAGCATGTGGTATTGAGCCTCCCAACTTGTTATGAGACAGATTTAAACCTTGAAGTTCATGTAAATGGCTTATAGTTAGTGGAATATTACCAGATAGCTCATTCCCAGATAAATCCAGTACCATCATATTGCTTAGATTGCCTATTTCAACAGGAATGCTGCCACTGAATTTGCAGTTCTTGGCATAGAATATTGAAAGCGAGGAAGATAAGTTCCCGGCAGAAGCTGGAATGACACCATTTAGAGGATTATCACCAAATGACAAATGAGTTAGAGACTTGCAATTTGTCAATGAAGTAATGAAGGAAGAAGATGGTGGCTGGGTAAGATTGTTGTTGTTCAGTTCAAGAAGTTGGAGAAGTCTTAGGTTGCCGAGATGAGTAGGTATATAACCACTGAATTTGTTTACAGAAAGTGAGAGAATTGTGAGTTGAGAACAGTTAGAGATGGAGTTGGGTATTGCTCCACTGATGGAATTATTGCCAAGATAAAGTTCTTCGAGAGAGGGAGAGGCATGGCATAAATGGGTTGGAAGAACCCCTAACAGAGCATTGCCGACAAGTGAAAGAATCCGAAGAGTTGAAACGTTAAAGAGCTCATGTGGAATTGAACCACTCAAGCTGTTCAAGTCTAATGCTAATGTCTCCAAACGGTAAAGTTGGCCAAATTCAGTGGGAATAAGCCCTGCAAAAGATGAGAATTACTCTATTGTACCTGTTAAATGGTTTTCCTGGAGTTGTAACTCTGTTAGCATGGTAATATTCCCGACATCCCTTGAAAGGTTCCCCGTGAATTTGTTGCGCCCTAGATTTATGTTTTGCACAGAAGACATATTCGTGAAAATATTGAAATCAATTGAGCCCACAATCTCATTATTTTCAGCACCAAAAGTAACCAGACTTTGAAGATGGCCAATCTCATGTGGTAGTGTTCCTGGCAAAAAAAGTGTGATGAAACTAATAAAATCTCATTTACACAAATTTATGTGATAAGAACTGTTGGAATTGTGTTAAAAATGAAAGTGGGGATTTTTGTCCCACATTGGTTGAGCTATCAAAGTAGGTGGAGACCCTTAGGCTATTTAAGGAGTTCCAAGGTCTTTGATACAATTGCACCAATCACTACCTTTAGTCTTGTGATTACTTCTAGTTTGAAATTCCTTGCTCTTTGTTTTAGAGGGGTGAGAGGTTTTCAAAGGCTTGTAAGAGTGTAGTGGTTGTGAGTCGAGAGGGTGAGAAATACTGTGTGATTGTAGAAATTTATCATATAGTAATTTTTCAGTGTGTCGTGGTTTTTCTCCGGATTTGGAGTTTCCACGTTAAATTCTTGTGTTGTTAAATTGTGTCTAGTTTTTTATTCTTATTTCTTGCTTCTACCAAGTTTGGATGGGGAACTGATTTCCCAACAATTGGTATCAGAGCCTGGCTGAGGTCTCTTGATATTCCAAGTATGCTCTGTGGTTGCAGCATTGTCTGATCTTCCACATCAGAAAGGATTTCTTGAGAAAGATCCGGGCGGGGTGTCTCTTGCGAGACGACTGTTCATTTTGGTGGAGAAGCGGTACGTCAAGTCTACTTCAAGTCCAAATGAAGTTCGACGTGGAGAAATTCGATGGAATAATAAATTTTGGCTTGTGGCAAGTGCAAGTCAAAGATGCGCTGATACAATCTGGGTTACACAAGGCCCTGAAAGGAAGACCGGGTGCAGTCAAAAAGCCCAGTGCAGATGATGACGCAAACAACAAGTCCGGTATGAGTGATGAAGATTGGGAGGATCTGGATCTGAAGGCGGCAAGCACAATTCGTCTCTGCTTGGCCAAGAATGTACTTGCAAATGTACATGGGATTTCGAGTGCGAAGGAGCTTTGGGAAAAGCTGGAAGCTCTGTACCAAGCAAAAGGCATCTCGAATCGGTTGTATTTGAAGGAACAATTTCATACCTTACGGATGGATGAAGGTGTGAAGATTTCAGATCACTTGAGTATTCTCAATGGCATTATCTCTGAACTGGAGAGTATTGGAGCGGAAATTGAAGATGAGGATAAGGCGTTGAGACTCATCTTGTCTCTTCCACGTTCCTATGAACACATGAAGCCAATATTAGTTTATGGGAAGGAAACTCTGGTCTTTGCTGAAGTCACGGGCAAACTTCTTTTGGAAGAAAGAAGGCTGATGAGTGAAGGACGTCCTTCATCGGAAAATTCAGCAATGGTGGCCTTTAGCAGAGGGAGGAAGAAAGACTCCAAGGGCGTTGTTTGTTGGAGGTGCGGAAAACCCGGCCATACGAAGCGAAACTGTCCAGGTGGAGCTCGTCAAGGTGGAGCGGATTCGGCAGAAAGCTCCGAACAAACAGCTAACATCGTGTTTGATGATGTCCTTTGAGGACATGAATATCCTTATGGCATGTCCAATGGCCATGATAGAGGATGTGACGATGTTAGTTGGACCACATGTGCATGGTTTTTTGGCATGGATGCAGGTGTGTGGTGAAAAGTATGTCGATGGCTGATGACTTCTAGGAGGGCCAAAAGCTAGAAGGTTGCACCAAAAATTTCAGCAAGGTTTTTTCGACATGTGCCGAAGTAAAATTCTTAGAATGGTTTATTCTAAGTGTTCTACTCATTTGGTGGAGTAGGTTTATTCTCTTTTGAGGATGATGGTTCTTTGTGATAAGAATCATAATTGTCGGTGAAGACAATGGCGTTTTTTCTTTCATTTTTAACAAGGTGGAGATTGTTGGAATTGTGTTAAAAATGAAAGTGGGGATTTTTGTCCCACATTGGTTGAGCTATCAAAGTAGGTGGAGACCCTTAGGCTATTTAAGGAGTTCCAAGGTCTTTGATACAATTGCACCAATCACTACCTTTAGTCTTGTGATTACTTCTAGTTTGAAATTCCTTGCTCTTTGTTTTAGAGGGGTGAGAGGTTTTCAAAGGCTTGTAAGAGTGTAGTGGTTGTGAGTCGAGAGGGTGAGAAATACTGTGTGATTGTAGAAATTTATCATATAGTAATTTTTCAGTGTGTCGTGGTTTTTCTCCGGATTTGGAGTTTCCACGTTAAATTCTTGTGTTGTTAAATTGTGTCTAGTTTTTTATTCTTATTTCTTGCTTCTACCAAGTTTGGATGGGGAACTGATTTCCCAACAAGAACTTGAACCATACCATTCAAATTGTTACCACCAAAATATAGAATCAGTAGAGATGTTAAGTAACCGATTTTTGAAGGTATCTCCCCACTAAAAGAGTTGTGAGAGAGGCTCAAGAAATGGAAGATTACGGCACATGTCTGTTGGAAGATTTCCACTCAGTTCATTGTCTCTCAATGCTATAACTACAAGGGTCGAGATGTTGAATATGGCTGATGGTATAGCACCGGAGAGATGATTGTATTCAATATACAGAGTTTGTAGACTTTGAAGTCTCCCAAACTCTTTTGGAATTTCTCCACTTAGAGAATTGAAAGATAACTCAAGAAATTGTAGGTTTGTGAGGTTTGAGAGCGATTTTGGGATGGAACCTATGAAGCTGTTGTTGCTTAAAGACAAATACTCTAATTTTGGTAACTGACCCAACATCGGAGGGATGTCTCCAGTGAAGTTGTTGAGTCGCAGAGATATGAACTTCAAACGGCGAAGGAGAGACAGTTGGTGTGGCAAATCTCCATAGAAAAGGTTGTTGGAGAGGTCGAGGGAGACGAGGAAGGAGAGGTGGCCGAGCTGCGGTGGAATGGTGGCGGAGAGAGCCATGTTGGAGAGATTCAAGGCAGCAACTCTGTGATGGCGCAAGCTGCAAGTGACGCCAATCCAGGTGCAGACGGAGGTGGAGTTGGTCCAATTAGTTGCAAGTAAAAGAGATGTATGTTTGAGTGAAAGAAGGGAAGTTTGATCAGTTGCAAGGCTCAGAGGTTGTTTGGCTTCAGAAGAAAGCATTGGGAAGGTTATGGTGATTAGGAATGCATACTGCAAAATGCAATAAAGCTTTTTCCCCATGGCTGCAAATTGTGATTGTATTATGATAATGAAGTCGCTAATAACTGCAAGCTATATACACAAATATTACAAGAGTTGAGAGTGTTGATGGTGGGTGTTGCTTTTCATGTGTTTTTTGTTTGTTGTACGTTTTTTCCGTTTGAGTCAAGTCCTCCTTAGATCTCGGCACCAATCACTTATAATGGCGCTGCTTTCTAATTGGTGATTGCAGATTTGCATCGGACGGCTGTGGGTTGGATCTTGGGGAGTGGCGCTGAATCTGGGCCGTTGGATGTCATGTTCCATTTTTGCGACCACATATGATATGAATGGATCAGTGCCTTATCGCTTGGCACCATATGGAGGCCCAGTCATCGGCCCAAAAGGAGTAACAAGTCCAATTAAATAAATAAAAAAATCGATGGGCTCGAAATAGAAGAAAAATCATAAGGCCCAATTAAAATAAGGGTAATTTTAAATACAAACCCCAATTTTTTCACTATAGCCCTTTATTTTAAAAAAATTATAAAAATAATTATGATTGTATTGGTTTATCCTTACAACTCCTAAATTAAATTTTCAACATACAACTTATTATAATAGCCCCTAAAATTCACGTCTTCTATTATCTGCTTCATGTTTTGGTATATTCTTCCACAACAGAGCACAATATTTCGACTATCAGCAAAGCCTAAGAAAAATGTAAACAAAATAGAAAAGTGCTGAGAATTAATTTTTAGTATCAAACCTCCACCCATATCTACAGGTAGGGCTGTAAACGAGCCAAGCTACTCGTGAGCTATTCGACTCGATAAAAGCTCGATCGGTAATGTAATGAACAACTCGTTTAGTTAAACAAGTCAAGCTTGAGCATGACGATACTCGGCTTGTTAGCTCGTGAACAAACTCGTTAGTGATTTACCTTACAAATGTAAGATTATTTATTAAATGTCTTACTATATTTTATACTATAATTATTAATATTTGGATTAAGTATCCAATTAACATAATTTATTTACAAGAAAATAGAAATATATTATATTTTTGTGAATAAAATAACTTATATATTTAAAAATTAACTTATGTATTAGGAAAATAATTAAAATTTTAAATAAAAATTTAAATTTAAAAAGCTCGATTAGGCTTGGCACTGTATTCGACTCGATTAAAGCTCAATCGATAATTAAGCAAACAACTTGATTAGCTAAACGAGCCAAGCTTGAGCAAGACACTCATCGGCTCGATTACACCCCTATCTACATGACAATACAAATAACAATTTTTTAAATCATAAAAATAGGTGAGAATCAAGAACAGTACCTTTTTCTTTTCTTTTCTTTTTTTGCACATGAAAATGAGAGTTTGCCAGCATTTGATGTCTGCTACTATTAGAATACTTATATGAACTCATGCATGAAATGCATGCATGCGGTGTGAAGGATACAACAACTCAGCTACAAGCCACGTGTCAAGTAGTTTAGCATTAGTTTAGCATTCAGCTTTTTTGTTGTAACCATCATCTTTCTTCTCTATCTCTTGTATATATAGATAGCTTCTCCCTCATGTACAGTTGGTTTTCAATGAAATCTCAGCTCATTTGTTTCTTCTTTCTAAAGCCTAGCTTATCTCAACATGGTATCAGAGCTTAATTTTTTTTTATGAAGGATTCAATCAGTGTCTGCAAATCGTGTGGTGATTTGTTGTTTGCATCTCCCCAAACTGATTTGCTCCTTCGTTCGATCCTATCGCCATGGCTATGGCAACCAATTTTTTTCCGCTCGAGTGCTTCAACTAAAAAAGATGCTCCCTTCACAGAAAAAAGGATCATTGAGTGTTGATGATTACTTTCTTCGAATGCGTAGCTATGCTGACCAATTGAGTGCTGCAGGACATCATATTCAAGATGATGAGCTAGACGATTATATTCTCAATGGATGAGAATATGGACCTGAATTTGAAGCGAATTGAGCTAAATATAATACGAATACTATACTCTGCTCAAGATTTCATATTGAAAATGTAATGAAAATGCACTCAAAATTCTTGAAGTTGTATTCACCAGAAAAGATGAGTGATTGCATGGCTGATATATTCTTTGAGGATTAGTGCAACATGGTTGGTGGCTGATTGACATCCTAAGGGTGGCTGAATAACCAGCTAGAACTACCTCAATATGGCTGAGGCTGCAAATTTGCAGTAGAGGAGAGCTGCTGATGGGAAAGTGAGCTGTTGGCAGTTGGTGTAGTAGGATGGTAGGGAGTAGGAATATTGAAAGTTGATTGTAAGTGATAAAAGGTTGAGGTGATCAATGAAATAAAATCCTTCTGTGTTTGCCATTCTATATCTCATATAATACTAATATATTCGGGTATGCTAACATCGCACGTTTGTAATTGACTATTCTAATAAATCTCGTATTACAATATATGTTTTCCTGTCTTACCAAAATCGATAGACTGCAAAATAATTCTAAATTAAATCCGAAGATTTAATTCGCTTTGCTGTTATAATATCTAGATTAAGTCCACTTCTCAAGCCGGAATAAATTCACGACTTAACTAATAGTGATAATAAATAGAAATAAAATTTCTATCAACAAACTATATAACATGACTTTGCTAAGTCAGTTATATATTTGGAATAAGAAAACCTAACAAACCCTTGAAAGCACAAAGTCGCTAACTAAGGGCTGAGCATCATTAAAATCTTTCTGGCGAAAATCCAATGGAAAAAACATCAGAAAAGGGAAAAGAGTATTCGTCTATTACAACGAGAAAAAAAAAGCAGAAACAAGAAGAACAAATTAATAATGATAGCAAAAACCAACAAAGGACCAAGCCAAATCTTCCATTCATTATGTCATCCACCTCACCACATGCCTCATCAAAGCCACCAAACGAATAAGACATCATTAGCTAACTTTGCGATACAAATTTGGGATATGAATATCCTTTTGAACGGTTTCCTCAATCAAGGGAATAGCATGAGTCCACCAACCAGTCGGAGTATTTGGATTTGCCATAATGACAACAACTTGGTTCCCTTCACGAAAGATATGTGAAACACAAATATCATTGGGAAAATCAATAAATCATAATAGACAATATTATCTTAGAAATAACCTAGAACTTTGAAATAGCTTACTTGAATCTCATTGGGAAAATCGATGTTTGATTTTCTGCAACTCTGCATGTGCTTGTTTCATGTTGATTCTATCCCCGGGAGAGTCGGCAGAGCATTTCAAAGCCAATTCGAGTATGGATGATACACACTTCATATTCTTGTCAATCATTTCTTCCTCCAAATTCATGACTAAGTTGGCATCTATCACTTCATCTGAAAGTGAGATTTCTACCCATCTCTTTAAGCTCATATCTCCGCAAAACATATCATCACTAGGCCTTTTTCTTGTAAAAGTTTCAATCAACATCACCCCGTAGCTATACACATCACACCTTGTTGAAACTAGCCCTTCCAAGCCATACTCTGGAACAACAAAAATCATCATGTATGCAGTAAGGAAGACACAATAATTAATTGATTGAAAGTTACGTGCAATAAAAATATTTAGAGAAACTTCACCTGGAGCGATGTAACCCAATGTTGCTAGCGTGTTGGTTAACACAAAGCTATCTCCATCGCATAACAACTTGGCTATCCCAAAGTCGCTTACATGGGCAACCATGTCTTCATCTAACAACACATTACTAGGCTTCAAGTCGCTGTGGACAATGGGCATTGAATAACCGTGGTGAAGATACTCCAAAGCAGATGCAACATCAATCATTATATTCAATCTTTCCATCATATTCAAGCAATAGTTATGGGAATATAACCATTTTTCAAGATTTCCCTTTGGCATATATTCAAGTACTAATGCCTTGAACTCTTCATTGGAGCAACTGCTTATGACGCTTGTCAGATTCCTGTGTCGAATGCTACGTAGTATCTCACATTCGACATCGAATATTCTTGAAATACCTTCTAGCTGCATATTAAACACTTTGACAACGATATTCTTCCCATTATTAAGAATTCCTTTATAAACAGAACAAGAACTCCCAGTGCCAAGTAAATTGCTTTCATCGAATCTTTTCGTTGCTTGCAGCAGTTCATAATAAGAGATTCTTTCCGGCACAATGAATATCAACTCATCAACTTCTCCAGTTGTCTTAACTTTCCTTTTGTTTCGGACAATTATAAAGGCCAGAGCAACAACCGAGATGAAGGCCACAACCCCGAAAACAATAAATGAAGCTCGTTCCGCCTTCTTTCTCTTTGATCCGTGATTAGAAATTGAAGAGCAAATTTGGACATGGAACTTGGGGATTCCACACAATGCCTCGTTACCCTTAAAATAATCCATAGTGAAGTTTCTAAAAGAACCACCGCTAGGAATTTCTCCACTTAAACTATTGTAAGAGACATTAAAGTAGTCGAGGTGTTGAAGTGCTTCTAAAGACTTTGGAATTGAACCAGAGAGGTTGTTGTGCGACAAGTCGAGATATGCCAAACTGATCATGCTTCCCATAGACGCAGGAATAGAACCTTCTAATCTATTATTTGCCAAAGACAGATTAACCAAATTCTGCAACTTTTCGATATTCTTCGGAATTGACCCCGACAACTTATTCATTGCTACATTTATATAGATCGCTGCTCCTAAGTTACTTATCTCTTGAGGCAAGAACCCATTTAATAAATTTGAGGACAAGCCTAGATAGATCAAATCTTTTAGGCCCCATAAGCTTGATGGTATGCTTGAATTCAAAATGTTGGAGTGTAGAAGAAGATTTCTTAAAGAAGAGACATTTCCCAGACATTTAGGAATTGGGCCTGAAAATTGATTCAAGCTCATAACTAAAGTGCCGAGGCGGAATAGATCACATATAGCATATGGTATTGAGCCTCCCAACATGTTATTAGATAGATATAATCCTTGAAGTTCATGCAAATGGCTTATAGTTAGTGGAATATTACCCGATAACTCATTTGCTGACAACTCCAATGTCATCAAATTGCTTAAATTGCCTATTTCAACAGGAATGCTGCCACTGAATTTGCAGTAGCCGGCGGCGAATGTTTGAAGTGAGGAAGATAAGTTCCCGACAGAAGCTGGAATGACACCATTTAGAGGATTATCACCAATTAACAAAGCAGTTAGAGACCTGCAATTTGTCAATGAAGTAATGAAGGAAGAAGATGGTGCCTGGGTAAGATTGTTGGTGGACAGTCGAAGATCTTGAAGAAGTCTTAGGTTGCCGAGATGAGTAGGTATATAACCACTGAATTTGTTTAGAGAAAGTGAGAGAATTGTGAGTTGAGAACAGTTAGAGATAGAGTTGGGTATTGCTCCACTCAAGGAATTTCCGCCAAGAAAAAGTTGTTCAAGAAAGGGAGAGGCATGGCATAAATGGGTTGGAAGAACCCCTGACAGAGCATTGCCGGCAAGTGCAAGAAACCGAAGAGTTGAAATGTTAAAGAGCTCATGTGGAATCGAACCACTCAAGTTGTTCCAATCTAATACTAATGTCTCCAAATGGTAAAGTTGGCCAAATTCAGTGGGAATAAGCCCTGCAAAACATGAGATTTCAAAAACACATATTGTAGCTAAACAGACAATTTACATGAAAATTACTCTGTTGTACCTGTAAAATGGTTTTCACTGAGCTGTAACTCTGTTAGCATGGTAATATTCCCGACATCCCTTGAAAGGTTCCCCGTGAATTTGTTACGCCATAGTAATAAGGTTTGCAGAGAAGACATATTCATGAAAATATTGAAATCAATTGAGCCCGCAATCTTATTCCATGCAGCACCAAACTCAACCAGATTCTGAAGATGGCCAATCTCATGTGGTAGTATTCCTGGCAAAAAAAGTGTCATGAAACTAATCAAATCTCATTTAATACCCAAATTTATGTGATAAGGAACTTGAACCATATATACCATTCAAATTGTTAGCACCAAGATATAACTCCCGAAGAGATGTTAAGTAGCCGATTTCTGAAGGTATCTCCCCACTAAAAGAGTTTCCAGTGAGACTCAACACCTCAAGCCGTGAACATTGGGATAGATTTGTGGGAATCGCGCCACTCAGCTGATTGAAAGAAAGATAAATCCCAGCAAGAAATGGAAGATTACGGCACATGTCTGTTGGAAGACTTCCACTCAATTCATTGTCTCTCAATGCTATAGCTACAAGGGTCGATATGTTGAATATGGCTGATGGTATTGCACCGGAGAGATGATTAGATTCAACATACAGAGTTTGTAGACTTTGAAGTCTTCCCAACTCTTTTGGAATTTCTCCACTTAGAGAATTGGAAGATAAGTCAAGAAATTGTAGGTTTGTGAGGTTTGAGAGCGATTTTGGGATGGAACCTATGAAGCTGTTGTTGCGTAAATTCAAGTACTCTAATTTTGGTAACTGACCCAACATCGGAGGGATGTCTCCAGTGAAGTTGTTGAGTCGGAGAGATATGAACTTCAAACGGCGAAGGAGAGACAGTTCCTGTGGCAAATCTCCATAGAAATGGTTGTTGGAGAGGTCGAGGGAGACGAGGAAGGAGAGGTGTCGGAGCTGTGGTGGAATGGTGCCGGAGAGAGCCATGCTGGAGAGATTCAAGGCAGCTACTCTGTGGTGGCGGAAGCTGCAAGTGACGCCAATCCAGGTGCAGACGGAGGTGGAGTTGGTCCAATTAGTTGCAAGTAAAAGAGATGTATGTTTGAGTGAAAGAAGGGCAGTTTGATCAGTTGCAAGGCTCAGAGGTTGTTTGGTTTCAGAAGAAAGCATTTGGAAGGTTATGGTAATTAGGAATGCATACTGCAAAATGCAAGAAAGGTTTTTCTCCATGGCTGCAAATTGTGATTGTATTATGATAAGTTCCTAGCTAATAAATGCAAGTTATATACACAAATATATTACAAGAGTTGAGAGTGTTGATGGTGGGTGTTGCTTTTGATGTGTTTTTTGTTTTTTGTACGTTTTTTCCGTTTGAGTCAAGTCGTCCTTAGATGTCGGCCCCAATCACTTATAGAGACTGAGACGAAAAGGAAGACTTGAGGTTGAGACAAATTCTTGAATAATTTTATTCAACTACACATGGATTACACATGGATTGCAATGGCCAGAATTTCAAATTTACGAATCATAACATTGAATTTGCATTCATTCATAAAGTTTGGGGCCAATCTATATATATATATATATATATATATATATAGGAATGGGATCATATAGATCCCAATGCTTATAATAGATCCCTAGATCCAAATCTTGACCACACATTTATGACATGTGGCGCATCAAGATGGTGACACGTGGCAAGGATTCCAAGGCAAAATCTGGAGGGGTAAAATTGGAATGTAATTTTCGGATTTAATAATTAAAAAAATATATATTTTTTTAGATTTTCTCAAAATAGATATATTTTAGATGCATACAGTTTCACACAAAGATGCATAAAGTTTTCACATGAAATGCATAACTTTGAACAGAAAAATGCATTTAATTTTTCCAGTTTTGGT